>NW_018744041.1:0-307537 GCF_001683475.1 Chenopodium quinoa | reverse complement strand
AGCAGCTTTATGGCAAACCATTAAGCGTAGCTAGCTGTTTATCTAATTGTCTATTAAGCGTTATTTGCTTCCTTGAATTGTCACTTTAGTCTATAGTTGGAATCCATTGTTAAACAATTTTCCCAACTATTATTTTTGCTGACTACTACATGTTAAGATCGTTTATGCAAACAGGTTAGGATTATTGTCTATTAAGTAAATAATTGTGCACACCTTGTTTGTAAATTCTGAATACGCCACTACCCAGGTGCATAGATTAAGAATTATGTATAAAGAAGTTTTCTGATCATAATTATCCGCCAAGTGAACATTTCACATAGGAAAGTGGAGCTTAAAATGTGTTTTGATTATGTGGTAATTTATTGCTCGAAGTGTCAAATTTAGTCCATAAACTATTTTTTGTCAATACTTTTGCCAACTCAGCATAGAATATTAATAATTTAATTAATGTCGACGGAAAACAAATGACACATACCAAAGTAAGATCCCTAAACTCTTACTGATTATGATTAGTTTCTAAACTATTTGGTCAGAAAACACCTACATTGGCTGTTGAAGGATCAAAAGTGACATTTAAGAGTTAAGGGATCAAAAGTGCATAAGTAAAATAGTTTATTAGAGACTTTAATTTTACTTAACATTTTTTTTTTCTTTCACTTCATACCGTTTTGCGTCATTTATTCAAAATATATAAATAAATAAATAAAAATTACATTATAATTTTTTTCTCGCCGTTGAGGATCATTATGTAATAATCTTTGAAAAAAACATTTACTCGTACCATAATTGTCACCGATTATATTTTGGATTAAATAACAAGATAGCATTTGCTTGGGACATGGACCACATTGTCCACATAGTGGTTTAACTGGTGGTCTTCAGAATTTAGAACTGGTGGTTTAACTGGTGATTTTGAGGTTACTACTACTATTATTTAATGGGGGTTACTATTGTTGTTGATAATGGAATGATTTTGATGATGGTTATTATAAGGTTACTGTTTTTTGTACCGGGGTTACTGAGGGGTTTAATTTTATGGGGTTACTAAAAAGATTAGTAAAGGGGTTACTAATGCTATTATTTAATAGGGGTTACTAGAGTTGTTGATAATGGAATGATTTTGATGATGGTTACTATAAGGTTACTGAATTTTCTACTGGGGTTACTGAGGGTTTTACTTTTGTGGGGTTACTAATCTGAATTTTCTACTGGGGTTACTGAGGGGTTTACTTTTATGGGGTTACTAAAAAATTAGTAAAGGGGTTACTACAGTGGTATTTGAGGGGATTACTAGAGGGAATTATAAGCAAATGCTGAAAGGGTTACTGAGGGAGTAATATAAGGGGTTACTAAATTTCACTTATTACGTTACTTATCTTAATTTTTTAAAATTTACAGGGATTCAGTATGTATTTTTTTACTACCTCAAATAAAAAAAATTTACATACCTTGGTGTTCAATATTTTCTAATAGAAGTTGCTTGATTTCTGTAATTTTGTTTTCGATCTCCAAATTCATGAATGAATCTTCAATCTCTTCGATTTCCATTGATTCTTATGAATCCAGGAAATTGTATTCTTCGTCTGCCATGGAATTTAGTAAAAAAGATGAAAATTGAGGTGAAAAATCAATGTTAAAAGCGTCGGTGTTAAAAGTGAAAAAGTTTTAAAAGAAAAATTGGAGTAAATGGCAAATGAGTGGCGGCGTGTTTTTTAGGTTTTGGGAAGCGTGCGTGAGACGCTTTTTGGTTGGTTTTTCCAGAAATTTCCAAAACGCGCGTTTTTGGAAAGATATTTCATTCTCCGTTATTTTGGTGAGTCCTGTTATGCCGTACGGTGTGGCCGGGGTACCAAAAACGCGCTGTACATGCACCCATTAATATTTATTTATTAATTCTTTATAAGGAAAAAAAATTGGATTTATATCCTTCACTTATTATCAATATATTTCTTGGTTATATTATCCTTTAAATATTGCATAGTCACCCAAGTAGATAAGATTATTGTTGGCTTGTTGCTAATGCTAGCTAGAGTCCAAGTAGCGACACGTACTGATAGCTTTCATTGTACTACACTTGCAATAACAAAAACGTGGATCTATATTTACCTATGTACTCTCAATGATTTTTAAACCACAATTTGTGGTATACAAACTTAATAGATTTTCATTTGGATCAAGCGTAAACCACCATATCCACGCAGAGTCTACCAATTTGAACAAACACGGCAGTAGAAGACCTTCAAAATTGATGTGAGTTTACCGACATGCCCCTAACTAGATGAATGAAAAATCGGAAATACCCTTTCCACACTTATTTTTTTGAAAAACATTCTAATGTTGTGATATTAATTAAGCTAACTCACCAAATTTTTGATTAATCACTCTCCCCATTTAATGAGAAGACATTGTGTGAGGTAAAATGAATACTTCCTCTGTTTTTTTTTACTTGACCTACTTTGACTTTTACACTATTCACCACTCCTCCTTTGACCGTGTTTTGTGAATAATATGTAAGGAAAAATATATTCATGTTGGATCATTTTGAATTCGTCTCAGTAAGTACTATCATAACATATAACTTTTATATATTTTAATTATAGAGAATTAAACTTATAGACCGTTAAAGTTTTACATTGACAAGCGTGATAAAAGAAACAGGTCAAGTAAAAAAGAACAGAGGAAGTATAAGTTATTTGATATTTTATATATATTTTTTTAATATAATTTTAAAATTAAATATAAGTTGTTGGACATTTCATAAATACTCTTAAAACTTCCATGTAAATTATTCATGGTCAAACTATATATAATTTGATGTGCTACTTACAATGCTCTATATAGATTATTTAACTCAAGATCAGCTAATTCTATTAGACAACATTGATCATCTAGTGTATTATATATGCAAAGTACAATTTCGAGAGGTCATGTTTACAAGGAAATAGATGCGGTCAATAATTTCCACCTATTGGACTATCATTATTTTTATCATTAATGTACCCTAATTGTGGCCCGTGATATTTTGGAGAACTTGTGGACATACAATAATTCCCCATATATTAAAATACCATTATTAAATTAACTAGAGACATGGTGTTTGAAACTGTGAATTAGAGGTAACAAAATCTAACTCGTGTGACCTGATTTATTCTGATCGACTCGAAAAAAATCATGTTTTAAATTTCTACTCATATGAATACAATAATTTAGCATGACTTAATTTGAAATAGATATAACTCGACCTGATCCAATATCACCCAGTCCGACGCATATACTTGAATTGACATCTAATTGTTGTCTTTGGACCACTACATATCCACAATAAAAGCTCAAAAATATATGAGGCCAATAATGTTATGTGTACGACGTCTAATTTATATCATTTTATGTTGAATAACATTGTTAAATTTATGTGTACAAAGTACCATTCATATCAATTTTTAGCCAATATTTTATTTGCACTAATCTATTTAACTCCTTTTATATTGAAAGTGACATATTTCTCAATGTGACTATTTTTTTTTTAAAGTATTATACTTTATTTTTTAATAAAATACTACGAAATACGAAGTACATTTTATCATTAATTTTTCTTATATCAATGTCCTCTCATTATTAAGCTTCTCTAATACTACAAAAATACATTCATAATTAAGTAATCAAATGAAGAGAAATTTCCAAGATGAAATTCTTTTATTGATAAGATCAACATCATACATTATTGTTCTTCATACAAACCTTCTTAACAATCTATATGCTTAAGTACATTGCGTAGCAACACTTAAACTTTAATGAACTTAGAATGTGGAAGAAGTCTGCCCTTCTTTGGAACTAGACCTAACCACAACAAACGGTAGTCATCTGTGCCCGAAGTAGCGTCAATAACGCCACATACGATATCTTTCTTAGCTGCAAACCCATTGATTGTACTACTAGACGGACAATATTCGAGCTGGTAAAACTCCGAACTAGCAATACTTTTCTCTATCTTGAACCAATTAGCTGCGTCTGAGGGCTCGGGTTTCCAATACCACCTCCGGTAGACAAGTGGATTTCACCGGAGTTGGCGTCGGGGGTAAGTTGCCATGCCCCTTGCGAGCAGACGCTAGAGGAGGTATTGAACATTATGTTAAGGTCAGAGGAAATGTGGATGTGTTTTTGTGATGGGTCTGATGGTAGGAATGTAATTGGGGATTCGCCGTACCAGCCTTCGGCTAATTGGGCTACGTATTGAGGGCATTCGGGCTGGTTTGGTTTGGATGCCGCGACTATGCCACCTCCTATTCTGACTTTTTGAAAGTTCTGTACGGACGTAATAAAATGAGCCTACTTCGAGTGGGTTCCCTTCTACATCTAGAACAAGGGAGTCTACGTCGTTGCGGCTGTGGTTGATGTAACGATGGAAAGAGAGAAAAATTAGGAGGATTGTGGTTGAAAGTTGGGAATAAAGATTAGCCATTTTTTTGGGTTTTGTTCGTTTTTTACTTTAGAAGTTTGTGAAGAAAAGCACTAGTACTCTAGAGCTTATTTATAAAAAATGCTAAGTAAAACCAACTAGTGTTTTGATCTGTGCACCCAGGTGCACCATGCGTTTGGTGTACTCGGTAAAACTAAAAAAGACAGAAAGAACATACATATGAAAATAAAAAACATACTACTATTTGAAAAAGAATATACTTGTATTTGAAAAAGAACATACCTGTGTTATGACAAAAATATATGTTTGTGTTTGACAAAGAACATAATATTTCAAAGAACATAAAGTTTTTATTGAAAGAACATGATATATATTAAAGAACATGATAAAGTTTTTATCATGGTTACATAGGTGGTTGAATTTAACATTTTTTTTCATGCACGTACATTAAAGAAAATATCGTATAATGTAAAGAACATATAGTTCAAAACTCAAAGAACATATTATGCTCGCGTTTTTTATAAATGGCTATAATATATTTTTAAATATGCAAATGTTCTTTCCAAGTGCACCACGTCCATTCCAGATGTTCAATAAAAATTTCATTGACACCTATAAATTACTAGTAACTAAAGTATAAAATCACGGGGGTTCAATATCATAAACATGAGAATTAAATTATCAAGCTATCCCTTGTTTATTAAAATTAACAAAAATTAAAATGCTAACTGTTAATCAAACACATTTTTTTTAAATGGCAGTCATCCTTAAAATGACTATCAATCACTATACTTAATTCCATTGACCTAGTTATTTTTTTTTATTATTTTTTTATATTTGCTTCTCAAACTTAAGATATGATTTGTCTAAAAAAAAAACTAAAGAAATGTATTTTTTTTTAAATCATTTTTTCAAAAAATTAATTATAAAAAGTAAATTTTGCAATAAAACCACCTTTAAATAAATCTCGTTTTTTTTTTGCATATAACCACCTTTAAAACAATGTTGTAAAAGACCATAAATTTTAAAAATTTTGGTTGCAACTTGTCACCATTTCAATGTAAAACAATTGATAAATTTAGCTAAAAAAGTTGTAATTTTGAAAAATATTAAACTAATGGTCAAAAGGGTGCATCTGTGACAATTAATAATGCAGAAGCGAGTAACATAATCAAACAAAGGGATTAATATATTTTGAGCATTGGTGTGTTACACATATGATATAAAAATGATTTAACACAAGAATGTAATAAGAGCAACACTTGAGTTTTATTATTAATCAACCGACGAATTTGTGCACATTACATACATAGCATGGAACATCAAACATTGGCCATATTAAATCAAACATTACATAATCTGTGAAGTTTGTGTTAAAGCTTTTCTGAAACGAAAGGTAAATTTAAGATTAAAATCAGTATTCATGCCCAAAAGTCCATTCTCAAAGATTCCAGCAAGTTTGCATATGACGTTGTCACAATGGAATATCTCATATTCATTTGGTTGGACATCGCTGAATGGTAATGTTATACTGAATGGACTAGGCCCGAGCGACTCAGTAGTACCCGCAGCCACATAGATTTGGCCGGTTGCATTATCCGTGGTTAATCGCCACGCTAGTGGCTTCGTGCAGGTGGTAGTGTCGTCAACAACATAGAATTCAGTTGGACCAAACGGAAGGTACTTTGAGCTTATTGGAGAAGTGATTTTGAAAGGGTGGCCAATAGATGAACCATCTTTCTCTTGGGCTATAAAGAGAGGGCACGCCAAGGTTTGTGGTTTTTGTGCCACGGCGAGGCCTCCACCATTGGTGGCGATGATGTAATATGTTCCGCCATTTAGCATTGGTTCACCATCCTCGTCCGTGATATAAGCAAACCAGGCAGCCATGGTTGGAGGAGGAAAGAGTTGGAGCAAAAGAAGAGCGGTTATTGCAATTGCTGGTTGGAGAAAGGTACTCATTTTCTAAAGATTTTTTGAGCTTTGGTTGTTAAATTGTTTGAAGTATTTTGGAAAAGTAGGAGCTTGTAAAATGATATTTATAAGAGGCTCCAAGCTCCAACGAATAAAACTAGAAAATTTTAAATGTTAGTTACTCCCTCTCTTCTAATTACATGATCACTACACCAGCTTTTGCCCGAATTGTTATTATTTTATGTCAATAAGTAGCTTAGGACCAGTAACATGCACGATTATTACTGAATTATTATTTTTTGTTATCTTAATCCTAAAATAAAAAAAATATAACATTAAGCTTTATTTATGTAAAATATGCATAAAAATTTGAGTACAAAATAGGGAATATATTATAAACGTTATACAACAATAAAAGGTTTAAATAAAATAAATTTTGTCGATTTGTACTCAATTTTGTATGACAAACCCTGATAGAAAAAAATAAATTTCTTTAAATTTTATTAATAAAGTGCTAAATAAATTATATTAAGAAAATTTGAATTTTAACACCATAAAAAACGGAAAAATGGATTTTCTAAAAAAAAAAACTTTTATTTTAACACCACAAATTTTTTTAAGAAAATTGAGTTTACCATCGTCCAAAAATCTGTTAAGTGAGGTCCATTGTGCCACATGTCGTCATATTATTAGTTTTAAAAAAATTAAAAAAAAAAAAACCCTAAATTTCCGAGCAACCCCATCCCCACCACAAACAGGGCAGCGTCGCCATTACCCCACCCCAAACACCACCGTTTCTAGCCCAGCCGCCGCAAACTCCGTCTCCTCCCTTTACCCCTACCCAAAATCGAATAAACCTCCTAATGACCGCTTAAAATGGGCGTGTCGTTTTTCAAACCACCCAAAATCGACCACCACTTACGGCAACTAACGGTCGAAAGTGACCCTAAGTGGTCGTCTCGACCATACATTGGTCTTTTTTGGCCCTTAAAACCTGTTTTTGGTGGTGGTTTGAGTGGTTCGAAAAAACAACCACCCGTTTTTTGTGGTTGTTTGGCAAGGTTGCTGGTTTTAGAGAGGTGGAAAAGGAGGGGTAGAGAATCTGGTGGCTTTGGCAGGGAGTAGGGGTGTTTGATTGGGTGGGGAAGTGATCGGTGCTGCCTAGCTGGCGGTGGGACCTGGGCTAATTTAGGGTTTTTTTAATTATTTTTTTGTCAATAATATGCTGACACGTAAGCAATGTGGAGCCCATTAACGGATTTCATCCATGAAGTAGTTAAGTGATGGTAAAAAACAAATTTTAAACTTTTAGTGGTGTTAAAATAAAAGGTGGATTTTTTTTTTTGTTGTTGTAGTGTTAAAATCCATTTTTTTTCGTTTTTTTGTGGTGTTAAAATTTAAATTTTCCATTAAATTATCTTGATTGTTACATAAGTTAATTTTTAATTTTTTTAATGATTCAGTAATGTTTATAAGTAATAAGTACAAATTATATGGTCAAATAAATATAAAAATAAAACATTACTTATATATTTGCATTGCAAAGTTTCATATGCATCTTTTACAACATTCTTTTTAGTGTATGTATTTCACTATGTGATCCAACATGTAATATATTTTGTTAAAAATGATATCTATTATTAAATCATCATATTTGATTTAATCTTTCTATAAGGTGACCGATAATAGTAAATTTTGCTGAAAAATTAAAATTGTCATTTTATGTATTGAATTTATATGTATTTGAAGATTTAATTTAAAATTTTTTATCAGCAATATATGGAATGATATAATCTTTGGTTATAATTTTTACACATTTTCTACAATACAAATGACATAAATCTTTATTGTTGTTGTAACATATATCTTGTGTAATTAGGTTTCTCATAATTAGGGTTGTACACACCTATATATATTGATTAATGAGAATACTCCAACTAAGGAGAATTACACTATTCTACATGGTATCAGATTCCTCTTAGGGTTTTATTTTCTCTCTTTTCCCCAAAACCCTATTCAATCTCTTAGACCTCCATAGCCGTCCATCTCCTCCTCCTACCCGTACTTCCAGCCCTCCTTGGCCGGTGACGATGACTCTGCTCTCCCTCATTCTCCTCCCAAAACCAGCCCCTTCCACCCGGCTTTTTGCCGTCAGCAACATCAAATCCCTTATGCCCGTGACTCTTGATCACGAGGACGCCCAATATGCTACTTGGGTTGAACTTTTCCAAATTCATGCTTGTGCCTACAATGTTCTTGACCACATTGATGAGAAGGTGAAGCGTCCAAAGGATATTGATGATGAAACGTGGAAGAGATTAGATGTACTTGTTAAGCAATGGATATACACCACTATTTCCAAAGATCTTGTTAATACCATCATGAAACCGGGTGCTACGGCTCAGGAATTATGGAGCCGACTCGAGGAGTTGTTAAAAATGATATCTATTATTAAATCATCATATTTGATTTAATCTTTCTATAAGGTGACCGATAATAGTAAATTTTGCTGAAAAATTAAAATTGTCATTTTTATGTATTGAATTTATATGTATTTGAAGATTTAATTTAAAATTTTTTATCAGCAATATATGGAATAATATAATCTTTGGTTATAATTTTTACACATTTTCTACAATACAAATGACATAAATCTTTATTGTTGTTGTTGTTGTTCATTGTGCTCAAATAGGAAGGTTATATTATAATAATATGTTAAATATAATTCTAAGAAGATTTGACTAAATAAAATAGAGGGAAAAAAAACAGCAACAGAAAGTGACACTTGTCAATTCTGGTGTCTTTTTTAGTATTATGCAATTATGTAATGTAATGTAAATGTAAATGTAATTGATATATAATAAATAATATGTGTACTCGGTAAGATATACATAGTAAAAGATATTGGATAATATTGTATGCAATAAAAAGAAATGGAAAATATGTGAATATATTTTGTAATAAGTAAATCACAATTATATGATTTAGTGAATATTTTTTATTTTTTTTAAGCATGTGAATCAGAATTATTGGAAAGAAGTGAATATTTTTTTATAAGGAAGTGAATAAAAAAATGTTTTGGAGGGAAATAAAATGCACCAAGAAGTAACACATATCATTCTTGGTGTCTGTTTTATTAATTATGTTATTGATTGATTGATTTTATTATTCAGTATTTCTTCAATCCTATCAAGCAAGGTTTGATTTAGTGGGAAAATTTACATCTTACGGCAATCAAATTTTATATTCTATTGAAGGTACGTTAGGGAGGAGATTCCTATACCCTTTATCCTAACTCCCAATGACCTAACCTTTAATTTTGATTGGATTGACCTATTTTCTTACCACTAAATCCGCTTCACTTTTATATGGATTCACGTGGTGGATTATAGGGCTTGGGATAGACTTTAATCAATCGCAAGACTTGAGGGTTCAATTTTGAAATCCCGATCAAAAGTGTTAGTTTAATTGCAAAAACTATAATAATCGCAAGCTCACAATTAAATCAACAATTTAATCAATTCAAACAATCATAAACACTCTTTCTGAATTTTATTAACGAAAGAAAATATATTTATAGGACATATATCCCACACTAACTAGAGTTCTAAAAGATAAAAACTAATTATTCTATTGTAGTTGTGAAACAAAGATCACAATAAGATCTAAAATATCTTATCATAAAACTATAACTAACAAATCATAGATAATCTAAAACTCTCCATAATCCTAATTTGACGAACCAAATTGAATAAAAAAACTAGTTTTAATCTTAATCTGTAAAATACTCCAGACCCAATAACTAATCTAGCTTGAGTACCCACTTTGTTCCCACATCACACTTGTTGACTTGTATACAAATGGTGTAACATTTAAACCATATACAATATGGAGTATTTCACGAGATATTTTTTGTAAACGGATTTTTAAAAATTTATTTTTTATAGAAAAATTATGGGGTTAGCATATACCCTCGGGTACAATTAAAGTAGGCCACTGGTCACCGAAGAAGACAAGAATGTTGGCTTGTTGCTTATGCTAGCTAGTGGCCATGTACAGCGATAGGATGACTCGGAAAGATTTTTGGATCACAATTGTTTAATGTTATAACCATATTCACAATAGATTTTTTGTAAATAAGAATGTTGGCTTTTTGCTAATGCTAAGCCGTGTAGTGACATGTACAAGTTATAGGATGAAACTTAGTTTTCATTGTGTACTACATTTGCAATAACAAAAACGTGGATTTTTGGACCACAATTGTGCGATGCTTAAACCATATACAGTACGGAGTATTTCACGTACAAGAGATTTTTTATAAACAGTTTTTTGTTTTTTTCTTTTTATAAAAAATTTACAGGGGTAACACGTGTACAATGTAGGTCCGTTAGTGATGACCCAGTAGATAAGAATGTTTGCTTGTTGCTAATGCTAGCTGAAGGCCAGGTAGCGACATGTACAGTGATAGGATGAAATTAGTTTTCATTTTAATACATTTGCAATAACAAAAATGCGCGTGGATATGTATATTTACCTATGTACTCAGAAAGATTTTTTGACCACAATTGTGTAAAGACGGTAAAGTTTATAAAGTTTTTTAAGAGAATTTTTTTATTTTCTTTTTTATAGGGGTAGCACAGTGATTGGCTTGTTGCTAAAGCTAGCTAGAGACAAGTAGCGACATGTCAAAACTCAATAAGATTGGTATTCACCTCGCACAAACTAGATAGATTTTCATTGTAATAGAGTAAAAAACATATTTTTGAGCATCAATCGTTAGCTGAACCTTTTGGTTAACTTGACCTGTTAATACATTGGATTAAGCATAAGCCATGTCAAAGATGAGTTTATAGTACATGTACAAAGTTACCTTACAAAGTTACAAGTCATGTGGGATTGCATTCTAAATTTGTGATTTTGAGTTAAGTCGTCCACCAAATTTTGAATTAATCACTCTCCCTTCTTTTACTGTCACAATTATTAACAATTCGCTAGATATTTAAAGATTAATCATCAAGACGTCAATAACCCCTTCTCATATCCTTTCAACTCGTTATAATAATTGTAGTATTTCTTCTGTATTAACTATGTTGTTACAATATCTAATTCAATCTAATCTATCTTGACCTAACCATGATTTTTACCTCACTAAACCAACATAGTTTTACAACAATCTTATATTAACCTAAATTTTTTTTTAACTTAAACATAATTACTTCGATTCATGTAATTATTTATTTAATTAATTGCTAAGAACTTTTTTTACTTAAATATGACACAACAACATGTGGCCATCCTCAATTTATCTATAATTAGTTCATTTCTTATTGTCTAATTTATATAGATATGGTAAGGTATTGACAAATTGTGACTTAAAAGATAAAACTTATACATGACGGACCTAATATACTAACAAAACTAAGAAATATTAATGACACAATATGAAAGATAATACATAAAAGACCTAATAGTGACCCAATGATAAGGTATTAACTCAATAATTACCCTGGTTTAATAATGCCCTTATTTAAATATATAATTTGGTCATGTTGACCCAAATTTAGACAAACTCAATGCAATAAGGTTTTGAATTGGGTCGGAATTGACTTAATAATGACTCAGTTGTATCATAATCAAACTAAAATGAATAAAAATCATTTGAACCGTAATCAATCCCACCCAAAGTCATTTGACCCAAAATTAATCCAATCCAGCTAATATAAGTTTGAGCTCGATACGAATTTATCAGAAGCGAATATGAATGAAGTTGACCCAACCAAAACACAACGCTAAATCGATTGATCTTTACCCGATCCTAACCGAGGTGGGTAAAAAATGGTAACTTAGATATTTTATTACTTAATGTAGAAATATGTTTGGTAAATAGATGATTATTTAAAGCTGATTGATTATGTAAAATGATCAATAAGCCAATTGTGGGGTAATTAGTTCATATACTATTTTTTTTCTTAAATGAGGGTATAAGTATCATTTCACTATAAGAATTGAATAAACTAATTAAAAAAGCCCCTAAAATGAGCTTTTTGAAAAAGAGCTTATTTAGTAGAATAACCTCTTTAAATAAGCTTCCCATCAAACACCTTGAATTAGCTTATTTATAAAGTACGTTGGAGCTAGTAAGATATTTATAACGATAACATGTCGTACATTATTGTTCTTCATAAAACCTTCTTAATCAAGAACATTATATATAATGATGAGTACATGCGTAGTAATGCACTTTGGAGCGAGGAAGACGCCGCGGCAATTAAGCTTTAATGAAAAAAAACATTAGGCCAGTACTGAAATAATCATCTGGCCTTATTGGAAATAGACTTAACCAAATCATACGGTGGTCATCTGTGAGATTATCAATACTACCATCGATAGCCCCGCATACTATATCTTTCTTGGTTGCAAACGCATCGATCGTATTACTTGATGGACAGTACTCGAGTTGGTAAAACCCCGGATCACCTCTTCTTTTCTCTATCTTGAACCAATTGGCGGCGGTCTGAGGGCTCGGGTTTCCAATACCACCTCCGGTAGACAAGAAGAGATCACCGGAGTTGGCATCGGGGGTAAGTTGCCATGCCCCTTGCGAGCAGGCACTAAATGAGTTGTTGAAGACTACGTTGACGTCTGAGGAAATGTGGACATGTTTATGTGATGGGTCTGATGGGAGGAACTTTATTGGGGATTCGCGGTACCAGCCTTCGCCTAATTGGGCTACGTATTGAGGGCATTCGGGTTGGTTTGGTTTGGATGCCGCGACTATGCCACCTCCCCATCTAAATGTTGACTGGGGAGTACGGACGTAGTAAAATGAACCTACTTCGAGTGGGTTCCCTTCGATATCTAGGACAAGGGAGTCTACGTTGTTGGCGGTTGTGGCTGAAGAAACCATGGAAATAGAGAACATAAGGAGGATTGTGGTGTAAAGTTGGAGATAAAAATTAGCCATCTTTTTAGGGTTTGTTCGTTCTTTATTTTTGGAGTTTGAAATATGATGTAAACAAGAGCTCTGGAACTTAAATATATATATAAAAAAAAAAAAAAAAAAAAAAAAAGCTATGTAAACCACCTCACATTTCTTCAGACCTCAACATTTGAAAATTCTACTACCAAAAATTTTAAAATTGTACTGTTGTGATTTAATGATTTTTAAATTATTTTTAAATGCTAAAATTTATTTTTCTCATTTTTAGGAATTCGTTGTAAATATTTGAAAATTAGTCATTCTAATTTTTTATTTTTTTCAATATATATTATTTTCTTTACAATATATAACAACTTTGTTTCTGTTTTATTTATTTATATATATATATATACCGATACATGGTGCACTCGGGTGCAGGGATGGATACAGCTAACACCAAGGGTATGTATGTGCATAACCTACATGTGCATTAAAATAAAATTTATAGCAGCTTTATGGCAAACCATTAAGCGTAGCTAGCTGTTTATCTAATTGTCTATTAAGCGTTATTTGCTTCCTTGAATTGTCACTTTAGTCTATAGTTGGAATCCATTGTTAAACAATTTTCCCAACTATTATTTTTGCTGACTACTACATGTTAAGATCGTTTATGCAAACAGGTTAGGATTATTGTCTATTAAGTAAATAATTGTGCACACCTTGTTTGTAAATTCTGAATACGCCACTACCCAGGTGCATAGATTAAGAATTATGTATAAAGAAGTTTTCTGATCATAATTATCCCGCCAAGTGAACATTTCACATAGGAAAGTGGAGCTTAAAATGTGTTTTGATTATGTGGTAATTTATTGCTCGAAGTGTCAAATTTAGTCCATAAACTATTTTTTGTCAATACTTTTGCCAACTCAGCATAGAATATTAATAATTTAATTAATGTCGACGGAAAACAAATGACACATACCAAAGTAAGATCCCTAAACTCTTACTGATTATGATTAGTTTCTAAACTATTTGGTCAGAAAACACCTACATTGGCTGTTGAAGGATCAAAAGTGACATTTAAGAGTTAAGGGATCAAAAGTGCATAAGTAAAATAGTTTATTAGAGACTTTAATTTTACTTAACATTTTTTTTTTCTTTCACTTCATACCGTTTTGCGTCATTTATTCAAAATATATAAATAAATAAATAAAAATTACATTATAATTTTTTTCTCGCCGTTGAGGATCATTATGTAATAATCTTTGAAAAAACATTTACTCGTACCATAATTGTCACCGATTATATTTTGGATTAAATAACAAGATAGCATTTGCTTGGGACATGGACCACATTGTCCACATAGTGGTTTAACTGGTGGTCTTCAGAATTTAGAACTGGTGGTTTAACTGGTGATTTTGAGGTTACTACTACTATTATTTAATGGGGGTTACTATTGTTGTTGATAATGGAATGATTTTGATGATGGTTATTATAAGGTTACTGTTTTTTGTACCGGGGTTACTGAGGGGTTTAATTTTATGGGGTTACTAAAAAGATTAGTAAAGGGGTTACTAATGCTATTATTTAATAGGGGTTACTAGAGTTGTTGATAATGGAATGATTTTGATGATGGTTACTATAAGGTTACTGAATTTTCTACTGGGGTTACTGAGGGTTTTACTTTTGTGGGGTTACTAATCTGAATTTTCTACTGGGGTTACTGAGGGGTTTACTTTTATGGGGTTACTAAAAATATTAGTAAAGGGGTTACTACAGTGGTATTTGAGGGGATTACTAGAGGGAATTATAAGCAAATGCTGAAAGGGTTACTGAGGGAGTAATATAAGGGGTTACTAAATTTCACTTATTACGTTACTTATCTTAATTTTTAAAATTTACAGGGATTCAGTATGTATTTTTTTACTACCTCAAATAAAAAAAATTTACATACCTTGGTGTTCAATATTTTCTAATAGAAGTTGCTTGATTTCTGTAATTTTGTTTTCGATCTCCAAATTCATGAATGAATCTTCAATCTCTTCGATTTCCATTGATTCTTATGAATCCAGGAAATTGTATTCTTCGTCTGCCATGGAATTTAGTAAAAAAGATGAAAATTGAGGTGAAAAATCAATGTGTTAAAAGCGTCGGTGTTAAAAGTGAAAAAGTTTTAAAAGAAAAATTGGAGTAAATGGCAAATGAGTGGCGGCGTGTTTTTTAGGTTTTGGGAAGCGTGCGTGAGACGCTTTTTGGTTGGTTTTTCCAGAAATTTCCAAAACGCGCGTTTTTGGAAAGATATTTCATTCTCCGTTATTTTGGTGAGTCCTGTTATGCCGTACGGTGTGGCCGGGGTACCAAAAACGCGCTGTACATGCACCCATTAATATTTATTTATTAATTCTTTATAAGGAAAAAAAATTGGATTTATATCCTTCACTTATTATCAATATATTTCTTGGTTATATTATCCTTTAAATATTGCATAGTCACCCAAGTAGATAAGATTATTGTTGGCTTGTTGCTAATGCTAGCTAGAGTCCAAGTAGCGACACGTACTGATAGCTTTCATTGTACTACACTTGCAATAACAAAAACGTGGATCTATATTTACCTATGTACTCTCAATGATTTTTAAACCACAATTTGTGGTATACAAACTTAATAGATTTTCATTTGGATCAAGCGTAAACCACCATATCCACGCAGAGTCTACCAATTTGAACAAACACGGCAGTAGAAGACCTTCAAAATTGATGTGAGTTTACCGACATGCCCCTAACTAGATGAATGAAAAATCGGAAATACCCTTTCCACACTTATATTTTTTTGAAAAACATTCTAATGTTGTGATATTAATTAAGCTAACTCACCAAATTTTTGATTAATCACTCTCCCCATTTAATGAGAAGACATTGTGTGAGGTAAAATGAATACTTCCTCTGTTTTTTTTTACTTGACCTACTTTGACTTTTACACTATTCACCACTCCTCCTTTGACCGTGTTTTGTGAATAATATGTAAGGAAAAATATATTCATGTTGGATCATTTTGAATTCGTCTCAGTAAGTACTATCATAACATATAACTTTTATATATTTTAATTATAGAGAATTAAACTTATAGACCGTTAAAGTTTTACATTGACAAGCGTGATAAAAGAAACAGGTCAAGTAAAAAAGAACAGAGGAAGTATAAGTTATTTGATATTTTATATATATTTTTTTAATATAATTTTAAAATTAAATATAAGTTGTTGGACATTTCATAAATACTCTTAAAACTTCCATGTAAATTATTCATGGTCAAACTATATATAATTTGATGTGCTACTTACAATGCTCTATATAGATTATTTAACTCAAGATCAGCTAATTCTATTAGACAACATTGATCATCTAGTGTATTATATATATGCAAAGTACAATTTCGAGAGGTCATGTTTACAAGGAAATAGATGCGGTCAATAATTTCCACCTATTGGACTATCATTATTTTTATCATTAATGTACCCTAATTGTGGCCCGTGATATTTTGGAGAACTTGTGGACATACAATAATTCCCCATATATTAAAATACCATTATTAAATTAACTAGAGACATGGTGTTTGAAACTGTGAATTAGAGGTAACAAAATCTAACTCGTGTGACCTGATTTATTCTGATCGACTCGAAAAAAATCATGTTTTAAATTTCTACTCATATGAATACAATAATTTAGCATGACTTAATTTGAAATAGATATAACTCGACCTGATCCAATATCACCCAGTCCGACGCATATACTTGAATTGACATCTAATTGTTGTCTTTGGACCACTACATATCCACAATAAAAGCTCAAAAATATATGAGGCCAATAAATGTTATGTGTACGACGTCTAATTTATATCATTTTATGTTGAATAACATTGTTAAATTTATGTGTACAAAGTACCATTCATATCAATTTTTAGCCAATATTTTATTTGCACTAATCTATTTAACTCCTTTTATATTTGAAAGTGACATATTTTCTCAATGTGACTATTTTTTTTTTTAAAGTATTATACTTTATTTTTTAATAAAATACTACGAAATACGAAGTACATTTTATCATTAATTTTTCTTATATCAATGTCCTCTCATTATTAAGCTTCTCTAATACTACAAAAATACATTCATAATTAAGTAATCAAATGAAGAGAAATTTCCAAGATGAAATTCTTTTATTGATAAGATCAACATCATACATTATTGTTCTTCATACAACCTTCTTAACAATCTATATGCTTAAGTACATGCGTAGCAACACTTAAACTTTAATGAAACTTAGAATGTGGAAGAAGTCTGCCCTTCTTGGAACTAGACCTAACCACAACAAACGGTAGTCATCTGTGCCCGAAGTAGCGTCAATAACGCCACATACGATATCTTTCTTAGCTGCAAACCCATTGATTGTACTACTAGACGGACAATATTCGAGCTGGTAAAACTCCGAACTAGCAATACTTTTCTCTATCTTGAACCAATTAGCTGCGGTCTGAGGGCTCGGGTTTCCAATACCACCTCCGGTAGACAAGTGGATTTCACCGGAGTTGGCGTCGGGGGTAAGTTGCCATGCCCCTTGCGAGCAGACGCTAGAGGAGGTATTGAACATTATGTTAAGGTCAGAGGAAATGTGGATGTGTTTTTGTGATGGGTCTGATGGTAGGAATGTAATTGGGGATTCGCCGTACCAGCCTTCGGCTAATTGGGCTACGTATTGAGGGCATTCGGGCTGGTTTGGTTTGGATGCCGCGACTATGCCACCTCCTATTCTGACTTTTGAAAGTTCTGTACGGACGTAATAAAATGAGCCTACTTCGAGTGGGTTCCCTTCTACATCTAGAACAAGGGAGTCTACGTCGTTGGCGGCTGTGGTTGATGTAACGATGGAAAGAGAGAAAATTAGGAGGATTGTGGTTGAAAGTTGGGAATAAAGATTAGCCATTTTTTTGGGTTTTGTTCGTTTTTTACTTTAGAAGTTTGTGAAGAAAAGCACTAGTACTCTAGAGCTTATTTATAAAAAATGCTAAGTAAACCAACTAGTGTTTGATCTGTGCACCCAGGTGCACCATGCGTTTGGTGTACTCGGTAAAACTAAAAAAGACAGAAAGAACATACATATGAAAATAAAAAACATACTACTATTTGAAAAAGAATATACTTGTATTTGAAAAAGAACATACCTGTGTATGACAAAAATATATGTTTGTGTTTGACAAAGAACATAATATTTCAAAGAACATAAAGTTTTTATTGAAAGAACATGATATATATTAAAGAACATGATAAAGTTTTTATCATGGTTACATAGGTGGTTGAATTTAACATTTTTTTTCATGCACGTACATTAAAGAAAATATCGTATAATGTAAAGAACATATAGTTCAAACTCAAAGAACATATTATGCTCGCGTTTTTTATAAATGGCTATAATATATTTTTAAAATATGCAAATGTTCTTTCCAAGTGCACCACGTCCATTCCAGATGTTCAATAAAAATTTCATTGACACCTATAAATTACTAGTAACTAAAGTATAAAATCACGGGGGTTCAATATCATAAACATGAGAATTAAATTATCAAGCTATCCCTTGTTTATTAAAATTAACAAAAATTAAAATGCTAACTGTTAATCAAACACATTTTTTTTTAAATGGCAGTCATCCTTAAAATGACTATCAATCACTATACTTAATTCCCATTGACCTAGTTATTTTTTTTTATTATTTTTTTATATTTGCTTCTCAAACTTAAGATATGATTTGTCTAAAAAAAAAAACTAAAGAAATGTATTTTTTTTAAATCATTTTTTCAAAAATTAATTATAAAAAGTAAATTTTGCAATAAAACCACCTTTAAATAAATCTCGTTTTTTTTTGCATATAACCACCTTTAAAACAATGTTGTAAAAGACCATAAATTTTAAAAATTTTGGTTGCAACTTGTCACCATTTCAATGTAAAACAATTGATAAATTTAGCTAAAAAAGTTGTAATTTTGAAAATATTAAACTAATGGTCAAAAGGGTGCATCTGTGACAATTAATAATGCAGAAGCGAGTAACATAATCAAACAAAGGGATTATATATTTTGAGCATTGGTGTGTTACACATATGATATAAAAATGATTTAACACAAGAATGTAATAAGAGCAACACTTGAGTTTTATTATTAATCAACCGACGAATTTGTGCACATTACATACATAGCATGGAACATCAAACATTGGCCATATTAAATCAAACATTACATAATCTGTGAAGTTTGTGTTAAAGCTTTTCTGAAACGAAAGGTAAATTTAAGATTAAAATCAGTATTCATGCCCAAAAGTCCATTCTCAAAGATTCCAGCAAGTTTGCATATGACGTTGTCACAATGGAATATCTCATATTCATTTGGTTGGACATCGCTGAATGGTAATGTTATACTGAATGGACTAGGCCCGAGCGACTCAGTAGTACCCGCAGCCACATAGATTTGGCCGGTTGCATTATCCGTGGTTAATCGCCACGCTAGTGGCTTCGTGCAGGTGGTAGTGTCGTCAACAACATAGAATTCAGTTGGACCAAACGGAAGGTACTTTGAGCTTATTGGAGAAGTGATTTTGAAAGGGTGGCCAATAGATGAACCATCTTTCTCTTGGGCTATAAAGAGAGGGCACGCCAAGGTTTGTGGTTTTTGTGCCACGGCGAGGCCTCCACCATTGGTGGCGATGATGTAATATGTTCCGCCATTTAGCATTGGTTCACCATCCTCGTCCGTGATATAAGCAAACCAGGCAGCCATGGTTGGAGGAGGAAAGAGTTGGAGCAAAAGAAGAGCGGTTATTGCAATTGCTGGTTGGAGAAAGGTACTCATTTTCTAAAGATTTTTTGAGCTTTGGTTGTTAAATTGTTTGAAGTATTTTGGAAAAGTAGGAGCTTGTAAAATGATATTTATAAGAGGCTCCAAGCTCCAACGAATAAAACTAGAAAATTTTAAATGTTAGTTACTCCCTCTCTTCTAATTACATGATCACTACACCAGCTTTTGCCCGAATTGTTATTATTTTATGTCAATAAGTAGCTTAGGACCAGTAACATGCACGATTATTACTGAATTATTATTTTTTGTTATCTTAATCCTAAAATAAAAAAAATATAACATTAAGCTTTATTTATGTAAAATATGCATAAAAATTTGAGTACAAAATAGGGAAATATATTATAAACGTTATACAACAATAAAAGGTTTAAATAAAATAAATTTTGTCGATTTGTACTCAATTTTGTATGACAAACCCTGATAGAAAAAAATAAATTTCTTTAAATTTTATTAATAAAGTGCTAAATAAATTATATTAAGAAAAT
The DNA here is from genome assembly GCF_001683475.1 of Chenopodium quinoa. Taxonomy (NCBI): domain Eukaryota; kingdom Viridiplantae; phylum Streptophyta; class Magnoliopsida; order Caryophyllales; family Amaranthaceae; genus Chenopodium; species Chenopodium quinoa. The sequence goes on along the minus strand of NW_018744041.1, from coordinate 286,908 downwards.
TTGAATTTTAACACCATAAAAAACGGAAAAATGGATTTTCTAAAAAAAAAAAACTTTTATTTTAACACCACAAATTTTTTTAAGAAAATTGAGTTTACCATCGTCCAAAAATCTGTTAAGTGAGGTCCATTGTGCCACATGTCGTCATATTATTAGTTTTAAAAAAATTAAAAAAAAAAAAACCCTAAATTACCGAGCCAACCCCATCCCCACCACAAACAGGGCAGCGTCGGCCATTACCCCACCCCAAACACCACCGTTTCTAGCCCAGCCGCCGCAAACTCCGTCTCCTCCCTTTACCCCTACCCAAAATCGAATAAACCTCCTAATGACCGCTTAAAATGGGCGTGTCGTTTTTCAAACCACCCAAAATCGACCACCACTTACGGCAACTAACGGTCGAAAGTGACCCTAAGTGGTCGTCTCGACCATACATTGGTCTTTTTTGGCCCTTAAAACCTGTTTTTGGTGGTGGTTTGAGTGGTTCGAAAAACAACCACCCGTTTTTTGTGGTTGTTTGGGCAAGGTTGCTGGTTTTAGAGAGGTGGAAAAGGAGGGGGTAGAGAATCTGGTGGCTTTGGCAGGGAGTAGGGGTGTTTGATTGGGTGGGGAAGTGATCGGTGCTGCCTAGCTGGCGGTGGGGACCTGGGCTAATTTAGGGTTTTTTAATTATTTTTTTGCCAATAATATGCTGACACGTAAGCAATGTGGAGCCCATTAACGGATTTCATCCATGAAGTAGTTAAGTGATGGTAAAAAACAAATTTTAAACTTTTAGTGGTGTTAAAATAAAAGGTGGATTTTTTTTTTTTTTGTTGTTGTAGTGTTAAAATCCATTTTTTTCGTTTTTTTTGTGGTGTTAAAATTTAAACTTTCCATTAAATTATCTTGATTGTTACATAAGTTAATTTTTAATTTTTTAATGATTCAGTAATGTTTATAAGTAATAAGTACAAATTATATGGTCAAATAAATATAAAAATAAAACATTACTTATATATTTGCATTGCAAAGTTTCATATGCATCTTTTACAACATTCTTTTTAGTGTATGTATTTCACTATGTGATCCAACATGTAATATATTTTGTTAAAAATGATATCTATTATTAAATCATCATATTTGATTTAATCTTTCTATAAGGTGACCGATAATAGTAAATTTTGCTGAAAAATTAAAATTGTCATTTTTATGTATTGAATTTATATGTATTTGAAGATTTAATTTAAAATTTTTTATCAGCAATATATGGAATGATATAATCTTTGGTTATAATTTTTACACATTTTCTACAATACAAATGACATAAATCTTTATTGTTGTTGTTGTTGTTGTTTATTGTGCTCAAATAGGAAGGTTATATTATAATAATATGTTAAATATAATTCTAAGAAGATTTGACTAAATAAAAGAGAGGGAAAAAAAACAGCAACAGAAAGTGACACTTGTCAATTCTGGTGTCTTTTTTAGTATTATGCAATTATGTAATGTAATGTAATGTAATGTAAATGTAATTGATATATAATAAATAATATGTGTACTCGGTAAGATATAAATAGTAAAAGATATTGGATAATATTGTATGCAATAAAAAGAAATGAAAAATATGTGAATATATTTTGTAATAAGTAAATCACAATTATATGATTTAGTGAATATTTTTTATTTTTTAAGCATGTGAATCAGAATTATTGGAAAGAAGTGAATATTTTTTTATAAGGAAGTGAATAAAAAAATGTTTTGGAGGGAAATAAAATGCACCAAGAAGTAACACATATCATTCTTGGTGTCTGTTTTATTAATTATGTTATTGATTGATTGATTTTATTATTCAGTATTTCTTCAATCCTATCAAGCAAGGTTTGGTTTAGTGGGAAAATTTACATCTTACGGCAATCAAATTTTATATTCTATTAAAGGTACGTTAGGGAGGAGATTCCTATACCCTTTATCCTAACTTCCAATGACCTAACCTTTAATTTGGATTGGATTGACCTATTTTCTTACCACTAAATCCGCTTCACTTTTATATGGATTCACGTGGTGGATTATAGGGCTTGGGATAGACTTTAATCAATCGCAAGACTTGAGGGTTCAATTTTGAAATCCCGATCAAAAGTGTTAGTTTAATTGCAAAAACTATAATAATCGCAAGCTCACAATTAAATCAACAATTTAATCAATTCAAACAATCATAAACACTCTTTCTGAATTTTATTAACGAAAGAAAATATATTTATAGGACATATATCCCACACTAACTAGAGTTCTAAAAAATAAAAACTAATTATTCTATTGTAGTTGTGAAACAAAGATCACAATAAGATCTAAAATATCTTATCATAAAACTATAACTAACAAATCATAGATAATCTAAAACTCTCCATAATCCTAATTTGACGAACCAAATTGAATAAAAAAACTAGTTTTAATCTTAATCTGTAAAATACTCCAGACCCAATAACTAATCTAGCTTGAGTACCCACTTTGTTCCCACATCACACTTGTTGACTTGTATACAAATGGTGTAACATTTAAACCATATACAATATGGAGTATTTCACGAGATATTTTTTGTAAACGGATTTTTAAAAATTTATTTTTTATAGAAAAATTATGGGGTTAGCATATACCCCTCGGGTTACAATTAAAGTAGGCCACTGGTCACCGAAGAAGACAAGAATGTTGGCTTGTTGCTTATGCTAGCTAGTGGCCATGTACAGCGATAGGATGACTCGGAAAGATTTTTGGATCACAATTGTTTAATGTTATAACCATATTCACAATAGATTTTTGTAAATAAGAATGTTGGCTTTTTGCTAATGCTAAGCCGTGTAGTGACATGTACAAGTTATAGGATGAAACTTAGTTTTCATTGTGTACTACATTTGCAATAACAAAAACGTGGATTTTTGGACCACAATTGTGCGATGCTTAAACCATATACAGTACGGAGTATTTCACGTACAAGAGATTTTTTATAAACAGTTTTTGTTTTTTCTTTTTATAAAAAATTTACAGGGGTAACACGTGTACAATGTAGGTCCGTTAGTGATGACCCAGTAGATAAGAATGTTTGCTTGTTGCTAATGCTAGCTGAAGGCCAGGTAGCGACATGTACAGTGATAGGATGAAATTAGTTTTCATTTTAATACATTTGCAATAACAAAAATGCGCGTGGATATGTATATTTACCTATGTACTCAGAAAGATTTTTTGACCACAATTGTGTAAAGACGGTAAAGTTTATAAAGTTTTTTAAGAGAATTTTTTTATTTTCTTTTTTATAGGGGTAGCACAGTGATTGGCTTGTTGCTAAAGCTAGCTAGAGACAAGTAGCGACATGTCAAAACTCAATAAGATTGGTATTCACCTCGCACAAACTAGATAGATTTTCATTGTAATAGAGTAAAAAACATATTTTTGAGCATCAATCGTTAGCTGAACCTTTTGGTTAACTTGACCTGTTAATACATTGGATTAAGCATAAGCCATGTCAAAGATGAGTTTATAGTACATGTACAAAGTTACCTTACAAAGTTACAAGTCATGTGGGATTGCATTCTAAATTTGTGATTTTGAGTTAAGTCGTCCACCAAATTTTGAATTAATCACTCTCCCTTCTTTTACTGTCACAATTATTAACAATTCGCTAGATATTTAAAGATTAATCATCAAGACGTCAATAACCCCTTCTCATATCCTTTCAACTCGTTATAATAATTGTAGTATTTCTTCTGTATTAACTATGTTGTTACAATATCTAATTCAACCTAATCTATCTTGACCTAACCATGATTTTTACCTCACTAAACCAACATAATTTTACAACAATCTTATATTAACCTAAATTTTTTTTTAACTTAAACATAATTACTTCGATTCATGTAATTATTTATTTAATTAATTGCTAAGAACTTTTTTTACTTAAATATGACACAACAACATGTGGCCATCCTCAATTTATCTATAATTAGTTCATTTCTTATTGTCTAATTTATATAGATATGGTAAGGTATTGACAAATTGTGACTTAAAAGATAAAACTTATACATGACGGACCTAATCTACTAACAAAACTAAGAAATATTAATGACACAATATGAAAGATAATACATAAAAGACCTAATAGTGACCCAATGATAAGGTATTAACTCAATAATTATCCTGGTTTAATAATGCCCTTATTTAAATATATAATTTGGTCATGTTGACCCAAATTTAGACAAACTCAATGCAATAAGGTTTTGAATTGGGTCGGAATTGACTTAATAATGACTCAGTTGTATCATAATCAAACTAAACTGAATAAAAATTATTTGAACCGTAATCAATCCCACCCAAAGTCATTTGACCCAAAATTAATCCAATCCAGCTAATATAAGTTTGAGCTCGATACGAATATATCAGAAGCGAATATGAATGAAGTTGACCCAACCAAAACACAACGCTAAATCGATTGATCTTTACCCGATCCTAACCGAGGTGGGTGAAAATGGTAACTTAGATATTTTATTACTTAATGTAGAAATATGTTTGGTAAATAGATGATTATTTAAAGCTGATTGATTATGTAAAATGATCAATAAGCCAATTGTGGGGTAATTAGTTCATATACTATTTTTTTTCTTAAATGAGGGTATAAGTATCATTTCACTATAAGAATTGAATAAACTAATTAAAAAAGCCCCTAAAATGAGCTTTTTGAAAAAGAGCTTATTTAGTAGAATAACCTCTTTAAATAAGCTTCCCATCAAACACCTTGAATTAGCTTATTTATAAAGTACGTTGGAGCTAGTAAGATATTTATAACGATAACATGTCGTACATTATTGTTCTTCATAAAACCTTCTTAATCAAGAACATTATATATAATGATGAGTACATGCGTAGTAATGCACTTTGGAGCGAGGAAGACGCCGCGGCAATTAAGCTTTAATGAAAAAAAACATTAGGCCAGTACTGAAATAATCATCTGGCCTTATTGGAAATAGACTTAACCAAATCATACGGTGGTCATCTGTGAGATTATCAATACTACCATCGATAGCCCCGCATACTATATCTTTCTTGGTTGCAAACGCATCGATCGTATTACTTGATGGACAGTACTCGAGTTGGTAAAACCCCGGATCACCTCTTCTTTTCTCTATCTTGAACCAATTGGCGGCGGTCTGAGGGCTCGGGTTTCCAATACCACCTCCGGTAGACAAGAAGAGATCACCGGAGTTGGCATCGGGGGTAAGTTGCCATGCCCCTTGCGAGCAGGCACTAAATGAGTTGTTGAAGACTACGTTGACGTCTGAGGAAATGTGGACATGTTTATGTGATGGGTCTGATGGGAGGAACTTTATTGGGGATTCGCGGTACCAGCCTTCGCCTAATTGGGCTACGTATTGAGGGCATTCGGGTTGGTTTGGTTTGGATGCCGCGACTATGCCACCTCCCCATCTAAATGTTGACTGGGGAGTACGGACGTAGTAAAATGAACCTGCTTCGAGTGGGTTCCCTTCGATATCTAGGACAAGGGAGTCTACGTTGTTGGCGGTTGTGGCTGAAGAAACCATGGAAATAGAGAACATAAGGAGGATTGTGGTGTAAAGTTGGAGATAAAAATTAGCCATCTTTTTAGGGTTTGTTCGTTCTTTATTTTTGGAGTTTGAAATATGATGTAAACAAGAGCTCTGGAACTTAAATATATATATAAAAAAAAAAAAAAAAAAAAAAAAAAAAGCTATGTAAACCACCTCACATTTCTTCAGACCTCAACATTTGAAAATTCTACTACCAAAAATTTTAAAATTGTACTGTTGTGATTTAATGATTTTTAAATTATTTTTAAATGCTAAAATTTATTTTTCTCATTTTTAGGAATTCGTTGTAAATATTTGAAAATTAGTCATTCTAATTTTTTATTTTTTTCAATATATATTATTTTCTTTACAATATATAACAACTTTGTTTCTGTTTTATTTATTTATATATATATATATACCGATACATGGTGCACTCGGGTGCAGGGATGGATACAGCTAACACCAAGGGTATGTATGTGCATAACCTACATGTGCATTAAAATAAAATTTATAGCAGCTTTATGGCAAACCATTAAGCGTAGCTAGCTGTTTATCTAATTGTCTATTAAGCGTTATTTGCTTCCTTGAATTGTCACTTTAGTCTATAGTTGGAATCCATTGTTAAACAATTTTCCCAACTATTATTTTTGCTGACTACTACATGTTAAGATCGTTTATGCAAACAGGTTAGGATTATTGTCTATTAAGTAAATAATTGTGCACACCTTGTTTGTAAATTCTGAATACGCCACTACCCAGGTGCATAGATTAAGAATTATGTATAAAGAAGTTTTCTGATCATAATTATCCCGCCAAGTGAACATTTCACATAGGAAAGTGGAGCTTAAAATGTGTTTTGATTATGTGGTAATTTATTGCTCGAAGTGTCAAATTTAGTCCATAAACTATTTTTTGTCAATACTTTTGCCAACTCAGCATAGAATATTAATAATTTAATTAATGTCGACGGAAAACAAATGACACATACCAAAGTAAGATCCCTAAACTCTTACTGATTATGATTAGTTTCTAAACTATTTGGTCATAAAACACCTACATTGGCTGTTGAAGGATCAAAAGTGACATTTAAGAGTTAAGGGATCAAAAGTGCACAAGTAAAATAGTTTATTAGAGACTTTAATTTTACTTAACATTTTTTTTTCTTTCACTTCATACAGTTTTGCGTCATTTATTCAAAATATATAAATAAATAAATAAAAATTACATTATAATTTTTTTCTCGCCGTTGAGGATCATTATGTAATAATCTTTGAAAAAACATTTACTCGTACCATAATTGTCACCGATTATATTTTGGATTAAATAACAAGATAGCATTTGCTTGGGACATGGACCACATTGTCCACATAGTGGTTTACTGGTGGTCTTCAGAATTTAGAACTTCAAATACAAGTTCAAAATTTATGAGGCCAAAAGATTTTCACATAAGATATTTTCCCGTTAGTACCTTACCTAAACAAAAAGTAATACACAAAACTTTTTAATGGTTACACAAAACTTGCAATCATTCTAACTTTTAATCATATCATAGCTGTTGAATTTTTAAAAGTTAGTCTCATTTGTTAATTTTTAAAATCATTTGTAATTTTTGTTTGGCTTGGATCGAAAAAGTGTTTGTTATTAATAAGACGTTGATGAGTACGTGCTCAAATGAAGAGAAATTTCCAAGATAAATTCTTGTTATTAATAAGACATCATACATTATTTTTCATCATACAACCTTATTATAATTTATATGATTGATTACATTCGTAGCAATGTAGATTGGAGCAAGAAAGACCTCGCGACACTTAAGCTTTAATGAAACTTAGAACGTGGAAGAAATTTGGATTTCCTGGAACTAGACCTAACCACAACATCCTGTTGTCATCTGTGGCGTCAGTAGCATCAATAGCGCCGCATACAATATCTCTCTTAGCTTCAAACCCATCGATCGTACTACTAGACGGACAATATTCGAGTTGGTAAAAGCCCGAACTAGCAATACTGTTTTCTATCTTGAACCAATTGGCTGCGGTCTGAGGGCTCGGGTTTCCAATACCACCTCCGGTAGACAAGTGGAGACTACCGGAGTTGGCGTCGGGGGTAAGTTGCCATGCCCCTTGCGAGCAGACGCTGGATGAGGTGTTGAACATTATATTAAGGTCAGAGGAAATGTGGATGTGTTTATGTGATGGGTCTGATGGTAGGAATGTAATTGGGGATTCGCCGTACCAGCCTACGGCTAATTGGGCTACGTATTGAGGGCATTCAGGTTGGTTTGGTTTGGATGCCGCGACTATGCCACCCCCAATACCGAGTTGTGAAAGTACCGTGCGGACATAGTAGGACAAGCCTACTTCGAGTGGGTTCCCTTCGACGTCTAGGACGAGGTCTTTGGTGGCTGTCTTTGCAGCTCCGATGGAAAGGAAAGAGATGAGGAAGATTGTTGCTGAAAATTGGATGATAAGATTAGCCATTTGTGCGTTTTTATTTTTGAAGTTTGATGAGAAAAGTTGGAGGGTAAGGAACTAAGGATTGTGAAACAGGGGAAGAGTTATTTATAGAAGAGGCTAAAAGCCAGGGCATTTTCTACAAGTGCCTCTTAATTTTGAGCTCAACATAATACCAATTGGGAGTTTTGGGCATGTGATAGAGAGGATACAAGTGTAAATTCCGAATTACAATCTATAAGGAAAATGAGACTCTATTAGATTGAATGGAATTAAATTGGACTGAACTGGACTAAATCATTGAGAATTAAATAGGAATCAAGTCAATAATTTCTTAAGAAAAAAGTCTTAAATTTTTTATTTTATTAAATGTAGGAATATGGTTTAATGGAACTTATTTGGTTCATATCCCAAGCAAAATATCTAATTAAACTTCCCCTTCTCTTTCATTATTCGTAGCGATATTGGTTTATTGGGAACAATAATAGATGCTTTAAATGTCAAATATGGGTCTGGGCCGCACTCGCAAATCAAGAGAGAGAGTCTACTTTTATACAACTGAGGAAGTTCCATATCCAAACTATATTAGAATAGGAGGAGTAGCTCCTTGGACTTATAAAGTGTTTAACTCTCTCTTCTTTTCTCAGTATGGGACACCTACATGTATTATTTGGTATGTAGGATAATTCAACACTCCCCCTCACATGTAAGACTCCTTTAACTGAAGGATCACTTGATCCAATTCTCTCTCTTTTTTTTTTTTTATCGAATTCAATTTAGCCCAAAATACTTAATGCCATTAAAGGTCTCAAACCTTGGGCCTTGGCAATATACTTAAGTCATTAGAGATCCCATACCGGAACTTGGCTCTGATACTATGTCAAATATAGGTATGGGCCGCACCTGCAAATCAAGAGAGATTCCACTTTTAAACAACCAAAGATGTTCCATCTCAAAATCATATGGCAATAGGAAGACTAGCTCATTAATTAGCCTTATAAAGAGTTTAACTATCTCGTCTTTCCTCAATGTAGAACTCTTACTTGTGTTATTTGGTAGGATATAGTTCAACATTTAATAATTCGACAAGAATATATTATTGGGTATTTGTATTTCAACCTAATGTACTGTTTGCCTCTTAATTGTAATTACTAATTAAAATTAATTATTTTTTGTATGAATATGTGCTAACAATGTTTAAAATTTTGTTTACAATTGATTATGCAACAATCATACATGTAAGGATAATTTGTAAATTACCACCCAACAAATAGACCAATTTTGATATAACCACCCAAAAAATAATTTATTTTAAATTACCACCCACTTAATTAAAAAAACGCTCAGATTACCATCCATTTAGAATTTCCGGTGGAATTTCCGTCAGTGGGCCCCACTTTTTTTATTTTTTTCCTTTTTTTCTTCTATTTTATGGCTTTGTCACTCTCTCTCCCCGATTTCACTCTTCTTCTTCCTACCTTCTTTCTTTCTTCTTCCCAACTACCACCACCACCATTGCTCCACCTTTCCCCTCCTCTTTTTCCGTCGCGCCTGCCAACAACAACCCGCAACAACAACATCAACAAACAACCACCAGTTCAGCCACCATAATTACCACCAGTTCGCCTACCGCAAACACTAATACGGCAACCTCTGCAGCCCGCAATCACCAATTAGCGTACTGCAAACAACAATTCGGCAACCAATAACTCCAATTTCGGGATTTAATTGAAGCAATTTGGCAAAGAACATCTTCAATTCGATTTAGGGTTCATGCTTCAATTGAATTGGGGGTTTTCTTAAATTAGGGTTCCTATTTTAAGAAAACCCCCAATTCTTTCTTCTTATAAAAGCATCAAAAAGATGGTTGTTAACTGCAAGATGAAACACGCTTAAATGCAGAAGGAGCAAATTCCTCAAATTCTTTAAAGATAGCTATTTTATTTCGCATTACTGCGTGATGCAGAGGAGCAAAGCCATGATTGTCACAAGATTGAGCAAGGTTAGGATTCAATCGGAGCAACATTTTTGCGATGTCAGTTTTACCATATTCACAAGCATAGTGCAGTAAGTTAAGTCCATCTTCATCTGATCTTTCCACAATAATTGGACACGCTTCTATTAGCTCCCTGATAATAGTGGTGGAGCAATGGTGGTGGTTGGGAAGAAAAAAGAAAGAAGGTAGGAAGAAGAAGAGTGAAATCGGGAAGACAGAGTGAGAAAGCCATAAAATAGAAGAAAAAAAGGGAAAAAAATCAAAAAGGTGGGGCCCACTAACGGAAATTCCACCGAAAATTCTAAATGGGTGGTAATCTGAGCGTTTTTTTAATTTAATGGGTGGTAAATTAAAATAAATTATTTTTTGGGTGGTTATATCAAAATTGGTCTATTTGTTGGGTGGTAATTTACAAATTATCCTACATGTAATTTAGGAAGAATTCATTGGCGATTCTTTCATACTTGAAATTTTCAACAAAATTTTGCTATTACCACTTATAATTTTCATTTAAAAATGTAATTATGTGCAACTGTGGTGCATGCTCATCACTTATGTAAATATGCAACGAGCAACGTTTTGTGCGAGCATGCTTGCTTAATTTACGAATGGTTTTGGTACTAGGTACCCTTTGCAAGTTGATCGATGTTATTGTTACCCCAGAAAATTGTTAAATTAATGAATCTTAACTTGTACTTTGTACCAAACTAGTCAAAACTTGTCGGCCTCTTTAGAATACGACCACCCATTTTATACTTGAAGCTTGTTGAACACAACATCAGATTTGGGTTTTGATGGGATTTAACTTTTATAGAATGTACATATCGTACAGGCTATCGTATTAAAATTTGAGTTTAGATTTAGATCCTCGTCTCCCAACCCAAAAATTATATTAATTGACAGAATATAAATAGATACGAAATGAAAGAGAGTAATAAAACATAACTCAGCTCCGTTCATGAATAATTTCATAAACTAGAAGAGGAATTTATTCATCCGTGGACTATATAATACATACGAAGTATATATATAGCCACATTATACGACGTACACTTACACAGTTACATAATATATACATAAGTGCCAAATAAACTTAATTAAACATAAGAAGCTAATTTTGGAAAAGCTTTGACGAAAGTGACAGGATAAAGAGAATTAGGGGCGACTGCCAAAAGGCCGTTGACAAATGTAACATCGTTACACTCCATTTCCGACACTCTAAATAATTTGGACTCAATTGTGTGACAAAACTTTATATTATACACATTCTTACCAGTTTTAGCTTCTTCAATTTTGAATGCATAAGTGTCCTTAAATTCACCATCAGCACCAACAATAACGTACGAATTATTGTTTTCGTCTTCCTCGGCTACCCACCACCGTAACTCTTTGTTGCAAGTAGCGTACACACGATTAAAGTAGAATTCAATTGGCATAGAGGTCATAAGAAACCTAATTCTCAAAGGGGAAGACATTGATATAGGTAAGCCCTTAGTGTAGAGTTCTTGGGTGATAAAAAGAGGGCATGGTGACGACGTGTTGCCTTCTGTCAAGGCTAGGCCACCAGTGCCTAATAAGTGTGGGATGATGTGGTAGTTTCCCCCGTTTATGACTAGGTCGCCGTCTGTGTCTAGGACAGGGGCGGCAACACTAGAAACGGGGGACAGAACCAAGAGAAGAAGAGTAACTGCAGCAACTGGGAGGAGAAATGAAGCCATTTCTCTATTTTAGTGTATCACTTTTGCTAGGGTTATATTGTTTTCTTTTGTTGTGTTTTGTGGGTTGATGAGGAACTGAAACAGAAGGATGCTATTTATAGAAAATTGTGATGATTATACAATTTTTTTTTTTTACTACTTACAGTAGTTACAAATAAACGCAGTATTTGCGCGTAACGCCTATATGCTTCAGAAACAACTAGAACGAACATTTTTGTGAATAATGGGAATATAATTAAAAAAAGAGAGATAACTTATACTTTAATGGTATATTATAAATGCATAATAGTATATAAATATCTATTACGGGATATTAAGACAATTTATACTTAATGATACATTATACATGCATAATAATACATAAAATTGTACCAATATACCATTATAAGAGAGAAACATCAAGATGCACTCTTACATGATGTGCTTGAGTATTAATTATTTGTTGATAAGATTGTCAATGTAAAGTCAGTATTATATGGAGTCCAACAATATTGTGTAAAGATAGTACGGAGTATGAGGTATGACATGAATCAAAAATAAATATGATTCTTGTAATGTGCAAACCATGTCTACCAAATATTAAGCTATATTTTCAAACATAAAAAAGGTATTTCTCATTGATAGTCATATACATTTGTTGATTCTTACATTCTACTTAAAAAGAGAATGACTCGTTTGAATTATTAATTATGTTACTTTATCTATAGTTTTCATCAGGACCCGCATATTAAATTTTATTGTTGTATTCAATAGACAATCGCCAAGTATCATTCTATTAATCTAGGTATTTAACATGTGAAAAAATTTGGAGGTGCATATAGCATATTCTGCTTTAAACTTGTCGGCTACAGTTCTGATCACTATCAATCAATAAACAAGTAAGGTATGATAGAATGATACTCCTATTTACTCCCTCCGCCCCCTTTTGATAGTTCCTTATGGACAAATTTTAGTCCCAAAACGTTCACCTCATTTGCTTTTTCCACCAACCATTAATACAAAGTATTAAATTTTTACCAAAATTCCCTCCAATTTGCAACAATATTTGTGCAAATTTAACTTTCCCATGTACATTTAGTTTTCCCGTGTACTTTTATTACTTTATCTCTCAACTTTTTTACATACTCAATGTCAATTTACTTTTTCAATGTACTTTAACTATTCTTATTTGTGTTTATTAATTCCCGTGAAAATGCTCAAAAAGAACTATCAAAAGAGGACGAAGTGAGTACTAATTAAACGGAGTATTTATCTTTGTTGACATGATTTATTATTTTTCTGTCATTCTTTTTTTTTTTTTTTTTGAGTTGTAAAATTTGGCAATTATTATACAAAAAAGTGACTTGATTATTACCATTTTAAAAAATGTTACTTAAAATAACACGTGTTATTAATTATTACTCTTAAATTTGATTAATCGTATGTTTATTACTCCAATCTTTTTCTAGCGAATTAGCTTAATTATGACCTCAATTATTATGTTAACTTTTGTTTATCTCATTCGGATTTCATCTTTGTGAACTATTAATCATCTTATTACCCAATAAATGTAATTAATGATGTCACTTATAAGCTGAAAAATGTAAATTTTGTCATTTTGAACCTAATCGATCACTTATAATTGGTTTCCCTGCTATAATATAAATTAAATTAAAGGTGATAAGAAATTCATAATTGGGCTCATTCACTGGAAAATTGGCTGGAGAATGGAGATATAATTGTACAAATTAATCACTTTTTAGCTAGGGTAGTTTTTCAGAACTTTTTTTTGGCGTAGTAATTGACAAGGTGTCGGCCTTTTTTTTTTTTTTGAAAGGGTGCCCGCCTTTTTTAGGTAGTAATTAATCAACAATTTTTTCTTTAAAGAGAGTAACTTTATCATCTAAATACTAGTAACTTTTTTTTTATAACAAGAATATATATATTTTTTTTATCATTTTGGATTGACTTTACAACTAAGGTACAATAATTATTAGATACTCGATCTATTTCAAAGTTTGTAAATTTTGTATGTCCTTATTTTTAAATCATTTTGTGAAATTCAATGGACAATTGCCACATATCCTTAACCTTTATGGAAAACGCTACACATAACCCTTAGGGGTTAACGTTAAAAACACTCTTGAATATTGTTTAAATAATTTAAAGAATCGTGACAAAAACACACTAATTACAGGAATCTACGTGTATTTTTGTCATGAAATCCTAATTTTATATAATTTTCAAGAATGTTTTTAATGTTTATACATAGCCCTTAGGACTCGGTGACTAGGTAAAATTATGAACCAAATATAATTGTGTAAGAAAAAAAAGAGGAGTTATCTAAGAGACCTGTTTTTTAAGAACCGATCTATTTGGCCGAAAATAACTGATTTAAGTGTAGGAAAACACTGAAATTAGTTGAATATTTTCTAAGAGACCAAGTTTATATGATCAGTCTGTTGATTATAATAAGAAAATAAAAAGGAAAACTGGTCTGGTGACTTGGTTTTGTTTAGCGGTACCTAAGAGACCAATTGGATGAAATAGGCGGTCTCTATTGGTCTCTATTGGTCTCTTTGAATATATATACATATATTGGATGGAATGGGGGTACATGTATCCCCGATCCACCACTATTAATAATACGTTAGTTATAGATGATTAAAAGTTGACATAGATTGAAAAAGTTCAAAAAAAAAATGAAATTTAGGGAAAACTAATGAGATGGAAAATAAGTACTTTGTAGAACTTAGGAAAATATATTCGGTTAAGCTCGTCAACTACAAAATGTAAATATGAAAAAACGTAAAGAAGTGGATATGATCAAAAGAAAACTAAAAACATTTTTGTGGTGTCATATATTATCTTTGATGTGGCATTATTGGCAATGCCCTAATGCAAATATTTAGGGCCTATGAACGTTAAATTGATATAACTCCCGAATTCCAGACAAAAATTGTTTTAGAAAACTAAAAGTTGTGTTAGATTTTTATTATAAAAATATATATTTGCATGTAATTTATTTCCAAAAAAAATTCATAATTTATTAATAATTAAAACAACTTTATATGCAAATGAATATGAAATATTCTTATTATTATAAAAGAGTGAAGGGGAACTCTGGAAAGAAAACAACATATAAAATACGACCAAGAGCCCGAGGGAATTAAATCAACTCAATTTTGTTGTTTATGGCTATTCCTTGATTTATAAGCCAATTTGCTGTTTGATTTAATTTCCTTCTCAATACACATGATTGATCACCACTTGCCACACATTCTCCATCACAAACATCAAAGTTGGTTAGCACCAAAACAGTCGCTTGATTATTACATTGCACTTGTAACTTTGGCACTTGCATACCCTAAGAAAGTTCCAGATCAAACTAAGGTACGATTTAGGGTCAAATTAAAATTAAAATGTCTAGTTTTGCCAGTACTAAAAATTTCTTTTTTTTTTTTTTTACTTCCTCCGTTACGAATTACTCGCAACAAAGGGGTATTATTTGTGAGACATAAAATATTCCTTTGTTGTGAGTAATATGTAACGGAGGGAGTATTTTTTATTATTTTTTTTTTCCTTTTACCTCAAATCGAACCTTGCAGGTTAACCAAAACCTTCATAAATCAAGATTTTTCGCAAATTTTGATGATTTTCTTTTCGAAAAATAGAAGTTAACAAAACTGTTAAGAGATGTCATAATCCTTTTTTTGTGGGTGGTTAAATAAAACAAATAAAAAGATGAGTGGTTAAATCTAAATATGGTGTTTTGAGGGATGGGTATAATACAAAATTTCCTATTGTTTGTACAATACTATATTTTTTCATAAAGCTTTTAAGGGTTTAACTCGTGGGAGCCTTAATTAAGAGGTCCACCACCATACAATCACATTATAGAACGCGGAAAATGTGAATTGAAGATCATACCCATCCAGAATTTCTATAAATTGCACTCAAAGATCAAGAAGAAAGGACATCTAACCCAAATAAAATAACAATTACTCTTTTTTAATTTCAAAGCTCTTAACTTTACCTTTAGCTTTAGGCTTAGTAGCTTAGTTTAATTTAGTCTAGTTCACATATCTCATTTATTGAGATCATTACTTTATCTCTGGTGGAATTGGTGATGAAGAAGATGGAGGTAGTCATCCTATCACACTTCTTTATTGTCAACCTTGAATTATCTTGAGGTTATGTTTGGTTTGATGTACAATGTTTATGGAAAATATTTTTTTCTCGTTTTCTTATGTTTGATTAGAGGTATAAAAAAAATGTTTTCAATGGTAGAAAATAAAATCTAATTTTTTTCCTCGATACTTACCCCATTTTACTTAATTTCCTCTTTACGTCAAACCACTAGTAGAAAAAAAGCATTAGGCACCCCCCATATGGCACCGGTTCAGGCTAAACCGGTGCCCAAAACCGGTCCAGAAATGGGCGGGATTTTAGAAGAAGAGAAAAGGCATCGGTTTGGCCTGAACCGGTGCCTAAAATTTAAAAGGCACCGGTTTGAACCGGTGCCAATTGAACCGGACCCAATTCAAAAAAAAAAACGCGGACTACCTTCTTCTCCTTCCTCTCTTTCTCTTTCTCTTTCATTCCTTCTTCATTCCTTACTGTTTCATTAGAGCTAGGTTTCGAAAAACGGCGGCCTTCAATCCTTCCTCTCTCTCCCTCCACCACAACCGTCACCTTCACCGGCGGCCACCAGGGGTTTCGAAAATCGGCCGCCTTCAATCCTTCCTCCAGCCACCAACATTCTCCCCCTGCCCTTAATTCTCGAATTGAAACACCGCCGTTGTACGAGTTGAAACACCACCAGCACTGTACGAATTGTCGAAAACCAGCATTGTTCGAAAACCAGCACCTTAATTCTCCCCTGCCCTTGTCTTTTCCCTTCCCTGCCCTTCTCTGTCTTTCACCGCCCTCCAGCCACCGGCATTGTTCGAATTGAGTAGCAGCGCACCGCCTCCACTTCCGCGTTGTTCCCTCCACCAGCGCGCACCGCCTCCACCTCCGCGCTACCTCCACTAGTCGCACCACCGCTGCTACCTCCACCACCACCTAAGGTATATATATAATTTTTTTTATTTTTGCATTGGTTGTTTATTTAGAAATTTTGAATACATATTATACATTAGAGTAATTTTGTATGTTTAGAGTAATTTTGAATACATATTATAGATTAGAGTAATTTTGCATTACCTTGTTCCTTAGTTGAAAAATTTATAAGTTTTAATGGGTTATTTTGAGGTTGATTTAATGAGTAATTATGAATATAATAGAGATTAGTAAGAATGTTACTTAAATAGTTGAGTTTTTGTATGTTTTAATGTGTAATTTTAGGTTGTTTTAATGGGTAATTGTGAATATATTAAAGAATTAGTGACCTTGCTACTAATTAGTTGTGAATAAATTAGAAAATTGTGAATAAATTAGAGAATTGTGATTACGTTAGAGATTTGTGAATAATTTAGAGAATTGTGATTAAATTAGAGAATTGTGCATAAATTAGAGAAATAAATAGTGATATTGCCACCTAATTAGTTGTGAATAAATTAGAGAATTGTGAATACATTAGAGAATTGTGAATATATTAATTAGATAATTAATGACGTTGCTAAATTTTGTTTTTTTAATATATAGATTCATATGTGAATTGAAGCACGAGTTTAATTAGCTTGAGGACTACATATTGAGCTCAAGTGGGTAGTTGCATTGCTATATTGGTATGACTTATAAACTTTACTTAGCTATATTTCTTTCTATTTATCCATTTAATAAAAGTTTATTCATGAAATTGCAACTTGTGTATTGTTTAATTGCAAATAAATTCAACAATATGTAGAATACTTGCATCATCATATGCCTAGATACCCGTTCAAGGCTTTCTCATTAGGAGAAATTCTTGAATAGTCCCCTGTTGGGACTGTTCTTGAATGTGTACTCTCACTTAGGTGGTGAATGTATGTTTTCTTTTCGATTTTAAGGAACATCTCGGCTTACCATTTCCTCACTATGTTCTCTGGGTACATATGTGGGTAATTAATTATCTACATCGTGTACTTGGAGAACTAGGGGGAAATGCTGTCGGATTTTCCTTAAAATTGGAAAGTTGACATACATTCACTAGTGAGAGTAGACATTCAAGGATGGGTTAGGTTGGAGTGATAAGGACCCTTTGGAAACATGCATTTTTTCACTATATGAATGGTATATTCACGTTTTGTACTTGAATTTGATTTACATAAAATATGTAGCACTTACACATTATAATTATATGGTGCTATATATATGTTTAGAGACAATTTACTAAATGGAGAAGGATCGTGGTTGGATGTATGGTAGACGCGATACATTGGAATTTTGGAATGGGGTTCAAGAGTTTTGCGAGAGGGCTTTAGCTTATCAACGCAAACTGGGAGGCAAAGGCCTTTATTGTCCTTGTGTTGATTGTAATTGTGTGAATGTGGTCGATAGTGTTGAAATCATTAGAGATCATGTATTATGTCGTGGGTTTAGGAAATTTTACCATGTGTGGATTTGGCACGGAGAAAGTGGAGAGTACAGTGGGGATCTTGATCGGAATGATGTGCGTGTTAGAAGCACTGAGATTCATGTGGACGAGGAATACGAGAATGATGAGTATATCGTTGATAATGGTGAGGATGGAGCCGATGAAGATCAGGCAGATGAGGTCGAGGATGAACAAGTGGATGAGATGTTGCAAGGTGTTGAAGGTGAAGTGTTTGAATTATTATCGGAGGCTTCCAAAAAGCCTTTGTATCCCAGGTGCAAAAAATACTCCAAACTATCGGCCGTGCTAACACTTTTCAACATTAAGTCGAACCATGGGTGGACGGACATCAGTTTTACTTCTTTGTTGACCGCATTAAGTGATATGTTGCCTGATGGGAATGAAATTCCTAAGTCTTATTATTACTCAAAGAAGCTCATGTGTCCCTTTGGTTTGGAGTATAAGAAGATACATGCATGTCCTAATGACTGTATTTTGTATCGAAATGAGTATGAAAAACTGCAGGAGTGTCCACGATGCAAGCGGTCGCGGTACAAGCGCATGAGTTGCAATCCTGGCACGAAGGGACCTCCTGCTAAGGTGTTGTGGTATCTTCCCATTATTCCAAGGTTTAAGCATCTGTTCTCAATACCAAAAGACGTTAAAAACTTGAGGTGGCATGCAGAGGGAAGAAAGAAAAACAGAATGCTGAAGCATCCAGCTGACTCTCCACAGTGGAAGAACATTGATTTGAAGTTTGAGGAATTTGGTAATGAAGTCAGAAATTTAAGGCTTGGGTTGTGCACGGACGGGATGAATCCATTTGGCACTCTTAGTACCCAACACAGCACATGGCCGGTACTTTTAGTGATTTATAATTTGCCTCCTTGGCTGTGCATGAAACGTAAGTATGTAATGCTTTCATTGCTAATAACTGGTCCTAAGCAACCTGGAAACGACATAGATGTTTACCTTGCGCCGCTTATTGACGACTTGAGAAAGATGTGGGACGAAGGGGTTTCCGTTTTCGATGCTCATCAGAACGAGATGTTCACATTGCGTGCAGCCCTTATGTGGACCATCAATGACTTCCCTGCATATGGCAACTTGTGTGGGTACAAGGTCAAAGGGAAAAAAGCATTCCCCATATGTATTGATGACACATCAAGCGTATACCTGACTCATTCTCACAAAGATGTGTACCTACGGACTCGAAGGTTCCTTAGGCGTGATCACCCGTACCGTAGGCAGAAAAAGGCTTTCGATGGAACCGTGGAAGAGGATACTGCGCCTAGACCATTGACTGGTGCTGAGATTAGTGCTCGGGTGAAAGGGACACAAACGGTGTTTGGAAAATCAGAAAAAATTGTGGTCTCAGCTGCTCTGTTTAAGAAAGAATCAATCTTTTGGAAGCTGCCGTACTGGAGAAAACATGACGTTAGGCATTGTCTTGATGTGATGCATATAGAGAAGAATGTGTGTGATGCTCTTTTGGGGACGCTTATGAATATCCCAGGCAAAACAAAGGAAGGAAAGGGTGCACGGTTAGATTTGCAAGAGATGGGGATTTGTCCAGAATTATGGCCTCAAGAAAAGGTCAGAAAGGGAAAGGAGCCGAGAATAGAAGATGAAAGTGTTTCGAAAAAAGGGAAGGAGAAGAGCAAGGGAAAGGGAAAGGCCAAAGATGCGTCAAAGAAGAAAGTTAAGGGTAAAGGGAAGGATGAAAAGAATTATTTACCCCCGGCTTGCTATACATTGTCAAGGGTAGAGAAACGTATGTTTTGTGCATGTTTGTACGACATTAAGGTTCCATCAGGGTACTCATCTAACATGAAAAGATTTGTAACCTTAAATGGAGAATTGAAGCTGACAAGTATGAAATCCCATGATTGTCACATTATGATGCAAGTATTCCTACCGATTGCAATCCGTGGTATTCTACCAAAACACGTGAGGGAAGCGATTACAAGCCTTTGTTCGTTTTTCAATACAATTTGTAGCAAAGTTCTTGATCCTTGTACACCAGATGCTTTGCAAGCTAATGTGGTTGTGACTTTGTGCAAATTTGAGATGTATTTCCCACCCTCATTTTTTGACATAATGGTTCATCTAGTTCTTCATTTGGTGCGTGAGATTAAGTTGTGCGGTCCAGTGTTCATGAGGTGGTGCTACCCTTTTGAAAGACACATGGGTACATTACAAGATAAAGTACGGAACCGAGCTCACCCTGAAGGAAGTATAATGCAAGGGACAGTGGGTGAGGAGATAGGTAACTTTGTGGCGGACTACATAGCCCTTGCTCAACATATTGGTCTTTCTACTTCTCGACATGAAGGTAGACTTGATGGTCATGGCACAATTGGGTCGAAACGAATGTCACCAGACCGAGATCAGTTCTTACAAGCACACCTTTATGTGTTGCACCATGTTTCAGATGTGCACCCATATTTAGACGAGCACATGGCTTGTTTGCGTGCCGAATTTCCATCCAAAGGTGAAAGGGCACTTATGCAGTTGCATAATAAGAAATTTGTTGATTGGTTTTGTGAACGAGTAATGAGTGGATTGAATGATACTAATGTGACCGATACAGTACGGTGGCTTGCGTACGGTCCTAGGATGATGTCCGTTCATTTGAGGGATATGACATCAATGGGTACACTTTTTGGACCAAGGCTCGTGATTTGAAATCTTCCTCCACCCAAAACAGTGGTGTAACTCTTGTGGCATCGTCAAGGGAGTTTGCAAGTTCTAAGGATAAATCACCTGTCGATGCAGAGTTGTCATACTATGGTCGAATTCAAGAAATATGGGAGCTTGATTATTGTGACTTCACGGTTGCTCTTTTCAAGTGTAAGTGGGTTGATAATATCAGGCGAAACGTCAAACATGAGGACTTTACTCTTGTATATCTTGGCCACTTGAATGATAGTGCGGAACCATTTATCCTTGCATCTCAAGATAAGCAAGTGTTCTACGTAACTGACCCAATGGATTCAAAATGGTCTATAGTGCTAGCTGGCAAAAGAAGAATCCTAGGCATTGGAGATGTTGAGGATGAGGAAGAATATGATGCGTTTGATGATTCAACACCTTTCACTGTTCCTAGACCTGGAGTTCTAAATGAAATATACAACGAAGAAGGTTATATGCGATCAGACAACAACGAAGGAATTTCAGAATGAGGTAGCTTGATTAAAAGTTAGTAATGGTTTCATCGCAAATATAGTTTAGTTATCATGTATATAGGAGCATAAGTAGGCGAAAATGATATATTTGTAGTTTGAAATTGCCTAAGTGTACTCATTATCATGCATATACAAGGTTATAGGACCATAAGTAGGTGAAACTGGCATAAATAGCTTCTACTTAACCCAACTCCTTTGTTTTGTGTATGAACTAACATTTATTCATTCTAACAAACTATTTTCCATATGTAGATTGAAATTGGCATTTTGGACTCATTATCATGCATATACAAGGTTATAGGACCGTAATAAGTAGGTGAAAATGGCTAAAATAGCTTCTACATAACCATAATAACTATCATGCATATACTTTACTATACACTAATATTGTTTTATGATTGCTTTGACAGGTGCTTATATCTCATGGCGGACGATCATGATCCTCGTTTGGTAGAGGACATTGACGATGATGAGTATGAGGACGAGTACGAGGATGACGACTCCGATGGTAGTGATGCTCCTTATGATGTGAATAAGGAGGATGACTTGGGTGAGCCAGAGGATCAGGCTCAAGATGAGTTCGAGCGTAGGCTTGACGATTTTGAAATGTCAGCTGAACGTGCACCGGCCATTGAAAATACAGCATGTGAGATGGTTGGTGAGAACCCGACTCCTGAAAGTCAAGGCCAAGGACAAGATGAAAACAACACAGGTGGTGGAGGGGGGGAAAAGGCACCAGCTGAAAGAAAAACAAGGAGTCCGACGAAAAGCTTTAAGAAACCGGACGGTCCCATGGTCTTGAAGTATGACAACAAAGGCCAACCCGGGCCCAAATGGCGTCGACAATATGCTAATCAAGTTGGCTTATGTTCGCGGAAAATCCCCATTACACTTGTAATGCGGCAAGTACCTCCGGGTTTGATTCAAGCATTTTGGGATGATACAAGGGTAAGTGTGTTTTTGGCACATTTAGACAATTTAAGATACCTTAACCTTATGATTGTTTTTAAATAGAAACCAATAATCGGTTTTAATTTGTGCTTGCAGAGGCAGTTTTCTATTCCTAATGATCCCGAGAAGAAAAGGGTGTTTGTCTCTTTATTAGGGGAAAGATTCAGAGGCTTTAAGACCAAGTTGACTAATCGGTGGATCCATAAGAAGAAGAAGGTGCAAACAAAGAAGAAGAATGCCAAAGAGGATAACCGTCTCCCGTGGAAAATATGGCCGACCGTGTCAAAAGATGATTGGGAAGAGTTCGTTAGAATGAAGAGTCAAAAGAAAGCCATTGTAAGTTTGTGTAAATCTGATGTCAATTGAATAATAGCTTGACACTTTTTGTATTAATGAGACTAACATTTTTTGTTTTGTAGGAACTTCGAGAGCAAAATCAAGCGAATGCAGAAAAGAAGGAATACGTCCATCGTATGGGTCCTAAGACTTTTGCTGAAAAGAGACCTGAGTGGGCCGCTTTGGGTTTATACCCTAAAGCGCTTCTAGTGGCATCGAAGGAACCCTCTAGTTCCACGATCACTACCTTGGTGAGTCGTGCCGGTGATTTCTTTTGTTCTCTCCATTAGTTTGATAAGAAAACCGGAAAATGGTTCATCAAGGGTCCGGAAGCCAAAAAACTGGCGGATAAGCTAGTAATTTACCTATGAATTATTGAAATTAAGTCACTTTTGCATCTAACCATTAACTGTTTTACTGACCTCATTTTTCCTTATGCTATAGCTTGAGCACACTCAAGAGATGGTGGAGGGCAAATTTGAACCAAGTGTTGAGAATGACCCTTTCACCATGGCTTTGGGAAGGCCATACCATCCAGGACGAGTAGTAGGTTCGGGAGGGTCATTGCTTGGATGGAATAAGGTGATGGGTCCCGAATACACAAAATCGGGTACATCTCGAGCCAGTGTTAACTCGCCGGGGGAGTTGGATGCCAAGGTGGCATCAATTAAGGAACAAGTACGCAACGAGTTAGTTGGTGAATTGAATGCTTGGGCGAAGCTGATGAACTTACCGACTTTGCCGTTTCTCACTCGTACCCCGGTCGACTCATGTTCTGAACCAAAACGACAAGGAGAAGGTTATAGACATGGAGGAGATGAGATACGTGGTGAAGATGTTCCACCTCAGGTAAAATCAACTGGGTTATTAAAAGTTTTAAAATACCGAGTTAATTGAGATTTTAGGTGCAATGATTGATGTACTGTTGTAGGTTCCTACTCCTACACATGCGGACTCGAGGGAGCTTGAAAATCCAACACCGCATGAATTTCCAGGGTTAAAGGAAATTTGTAACCCTCTACCTTAATGAATTTTGTTATATCTATGCTGTTGTAAAAGTCCTACTTAACTATCTTCTTTTTATATATATACTTGTTTAGGAAGACACCCGGTGTGCACTTCTAGCCCCGGGGCATGCAAATAGTACCGTGTTGAGTTTGGTGGCGTATGTTAGTGCCCAACCGACGACGGGTGCTACGGCGGGGCCACATCATTACTCGGTTGGGATCGATTCAGTGGTTGCGGGGTTCGAATACATCCCACTACCCGTACCGATAGAGGAGGTTGAGATAACAACACTTTGGCAAGCTGTAGGTAGCTTCGTTGATTGGCCACGTGCATGGGTGAAGTTGATTAATAAAGAGGTAAATTAGCTACTCACTTGACTATTTTCTTCATTTCTCAACTTTTAAACTACTTGCATCTCAAAACAACTCATAATCACATATTTATAAGTGTTTGTCATTTGAAATTACTGCCTTGTTCAAATTTTTTTTTTTTAAAAAAAAATAAGCAACTTCCGCCGCACCGGGACACCCGAGGGAGGCGCCCCCGCTATTGGAACAGCGAAGGCAGCTCGTGCCGAGGCCATAGCAGCCCCGACAGGTGGCTGCCAAGGCTGTAGCAGCCACGACAGGTGGCTGCCAGTCTGCTGCAGCCTTGGCAGCAGCCTTCCTGGGCTGTTGCAGCCTCGACAGGTGGCTGCCATGGCTGCTGCAGCCTCGGCAGGTGCTGCTACAGCCTTGGCAGCCACCTGCCGGAGCTGCTATGGCCCAGGCAGGCTGCTGCCAAGGCTGCAGCAGACTGGCAGCCACCTGCCGTGGCTGCTACAGCCTTGGCAGCCACCTGTCGGGGCTGCTATGGCCTCGGCACGGGCTGCCTTCACTGTTCCAACAGCGGGGGCGCCTCCCTCGGGTGTCCCGGTGCGGCTGCCGTTGCATTTTAAAAAAAAAAAATTAAGCTCCTTGCATCTCAAAAAAACTCATAATTACATATTTATAAGTGTTTGTCATTTGAAATTACATAAAAATCGCCAAGTTCTAAGTTTTTTGGTCCAATTCATCAAAAAAAGCCATTTTGACCCGAAATGGCTACTCACTTGCCTATTTTCTTCATTTCTCAATTTATAAACTCCTTGCATCTCAAAACAACTCATAATTACATATTTATAAGTTTTTGTCATTTGAAATTATATAAAAATCGACAAGTTCTAAGTTTTTGGGTCAAATTCATCAAAAAAAAGCCAATTCGAGTCGAAATGGCTACTCACTTGACTATTTTCTTCATTTCTCAACTTATAATCTCCTTGCATCTCAAAACAACTCATAATCACATATTTATAAGTGTTTGTCATTTGAAATTACATAAAAATCGCTAAGTTCTAAGTTTTTGGGTCCAATTCAACAAAAAAAGCCATTTTGACCCGAAATGGCTACTCACTTGGCTATTATAAGTGATTGTGAGTTGAAACTTATTATTTCTCAAACTATTTCAGATTTCCAATGGAATCAAAACTTCAAAGAGAAAGAGGGTGGAGAAGCCTAAAAGAATTGATCAACCTAAGAAGAAGCTTAGTGAACAACAGTCCAAGAGTGAACAAGCGTCGAAGTTGCACTCTTCGAAAGGTTCACCCGTGCCACCTACTCCAATTGCTGAAGACATTGTTCTTCAATCGCTCTCTACTGACATGACCTTTCTTCACAACCGTGCTTGTCATTTGGTCGATCCCATGGAAGTTGCACTTCCTAAGGCAATGTTCCACTATGATGAGGATGCAATTGCATGGATCAGCAAAGAAGATGTGAAGGAATTTCTACGTGGTGCAAAGCTTAACATTCCCTCATTCAAACATTCATGAGGTACTTCAATGCCCACATAAAGTTCATACTTTTTTCAAGTTATTAAAATTGATGGTGATTATCCTACATCTGATAAATTAATCAATGTTCATGCATGCAGAGCATTACAGGAGCACTTAACTGACACTGATTCTCCTTGTAAAGTTGGGTGGTTATGCCCCGAGCAGTTATCCACTACTAAAATCATAGGCAACCCCCATGACGTGTTGTACTATGTTGAACAGAGTATAAGGGAATCAACGCGTGCGGGAGACAAGTTCATATTCGCCCCATGTTATAGAGAGTATGACTAACCATGTCAAATTCAATCGATTTGGCCTCATTATATGTTGACTCCTAAATATTAATTACCTTGTCTATTGTGAACTTATGTAGGGAGCATTGGAGCCTCATGGTGATTTGTAATCCCACTAACACAATTTATCACCTTGATTCAGCTCGATCATCGGAGAAGTGGCTCGTGAAGTCTATATTGCAAAAGTAAATATATATAGCAACTTATAGTGATGATTATTGCTAATAATAACTAATTTAGTAATCATACGACTAATCAAATTTGATTGTATTTTTTTATACTACAGTGTTGTGAAGAAGCTACATTGTCGTGCTCCAAAGGGTCCAACATGGAAGACACCGTTGGTAATTTACATGATATTATTGTGATTATCTTGAAAATCTATGGTAGTAAATATTTGCTCATTTCCTTTGCATGTTTCACTGATGTGATTTGTTTGTCATATGCTAGTGCGCACAACAAGAGAATGGATTTGATTGTGCTTTGTATGTGATGAGATTCATGCTTGACATTGTGACTCATTGTACGGACACTCAACAGCTTGATGAGGTAAGCCCTAAAACTTCTTGAAATGCTATATTGATGTGATTTCACGCCTTAGACACTTAATATTACCCAACAATGGCATGTTATGAGAAACAAAAAAGCTATTTCACAAGAAAGGTAGAAAATGGGCTGAATAGAAGTCATATGGGCCATGTTAGGGCCATTTTGTGTTAATATGCTCTTTTGATGTGATTTCTTTCCTTATACACATATTAACTAGATAATATTGACATGTTATGAGATAAATAAAGTTCATTTAATAAGAAATGTAGGAAATGGGCAAAGTAAGGTCATACAGGCCCATATTCGGGCCATTTTGAGTAAAAAGCGTCGTAAACCTTAATAAAATGCTCTCCTATACAATTTTAGGGCTTACACACATACAACTACCCAACATTGACACGTTATAAGAAAGAAAATAGTTCATTTGATAAGTAATGTAGAAAATGGGCTACATAGAAGTCATATAAGCCCTATTTGGGCCATGTTGAGTAAAATGCGTTGTTAAACTTCTTGAAATGCTATATTGATGTGATTTCTAGCCTTAGACACCTAATATTATCCAACAATGACATGTTATGAGAAACAAAAAGGCTATTTCACAAGAAAGGTAGAAAATGGGTTTAATAGAAGTCATATGGGCCATATTAGGGCCATTTTGTGTTAATATGCTCTTTTGATGTGATTTCTTTCCTTATACACCTATAACTAGATAATATGGACATGTTATGAGATAAATAAAGTTCATTTAATAAGAAATGTAGGAAATGGGCAAAGTAAGGTCATATAGGCCATATTCGGGCCATTTTGGGTATAAACCGTCATAAACCTTAATAAAATGCTCTCCTATACAATTTTAGGGCTTACACACATACAACTATCCAATATTGAAATGTTATGAGAAAGAAATAGTTCATTTGATAAGTAATGTAGTAAATGGGCTATATAGAAGTCGTATAGGTAATATTTGATAAAATACATATTTTTTGCCTAATTAATTATTTTTAAAATAATGTTTTTGTATTTCAAGTTTTGCAAGGTCCAAAAGGATGGTCCGTTGACAATCAAGGAGCTTAATGAAGTTCGTGACATGTTGGCGTCTTTCATCACCTTCAACATGTAAATGGCATACATTGTAATTGTAAATTATTTATGTTATTAACTTTTGAACTATATATAACTTATTATTCATTATATATGTGTACTTACTATTATTTGTATATGTAAGCAACTTTTTTTTTTTTGTATTGCGTTTGGGAATATTTATATCTATATATATATAATTGAATTCTTGTATCTAATATTATTTTTGTATATAATAATTAATAATATTATTATTAGTTACTATAATAATAAAATTATTAATTATTATATTTAATATAATTGCTGGAATTACAGGGTATTATTATTGCAGGTTTTTTTAAAAAAATATTATTGCACGATGGAAAAAAAAACGAAAAAAAATAAAATTATACAAAAGGCACCGGTTAGGCAGGAACCGGTGTCTAAACTATCCACCACCCAAAAAAAAATGGCGGGAGAGCAGTATTAGGCACCGGTTAACCGGTGCCTATTCCACCCTATGGCACCGGTTAACCGGTGCCTATTAAACCCTATGGCACCGTGTTTGAACCGCTGCCTAATGCGTTTTTTCTACTAGTGAACCATACTGAGCCTTAGTTTGTGCAATCCTTCAATGAATAATGTTAATTGTACCTCTTTTTATATTTCATTTTCTGTTTTGTATTAATCTTCAAATGATTTTCGTATTCATTAACTTACTCTCGTATATGCTAGCAAGCATTTCACTTTTAAAGGCAGTAACTGAGGGATATACCCTCAAAACACATCTAACTTTTTTATTTTATCAATAGAGGAGAAGTTTATTCATGCATATACTATAGCCACACGTACACATACACATACACATACAAAAGTGACAAACCTAATAATTAACATAAGAGGTAATCTTCTTTGGAGAATATTTCTTAAACACAAAAGGAAAAGGGCTATTCTCGGTGACTCCCAATTTTCCATCATCAAGAAGAGTAACATCCTTACACTCCATAGCCGAAACCCTTAAGATTTCGGACTCGATTGTGTGACAAAACTTAATAAAATAGATACCCTTAGCATATTTATTTTCTTCAATATGGAATGAATAAGTAGGCTTGAATGGCCCGTTAGTACCGACAATCACGTACGATTTGTCGTTGGCATCGCTAGGGGCTACCCACCACCTCAATGGTTTGTTGCAGGTGGTGGCGACCTTATCTGTTGGAATATAGAGTGCTACTAAGCTTTACTAGTTGTAAGATTGTTATGTTTTAGAACATTAGTCATTTAGCTTAAGCTTTATAATTAGTACAATAGTATAAAAAGCTAAGTTGTATTTCATTTTGGAATAATAATACACTACTTTCTTTTACTCTCTCCTCTCTTTTACTCTTTCTTCTTCATCTCTCTTTACTGACCAAAACTCAAGCTACTTTAATGGCTTCCCTCTCTTTCTTCACTTTTCTTCCTCCTTAGATTCACAAAATTTAACATGGTATCAGAGCGGGAACGATCCTAGCTCCAAATTTCGCAAAATTTTGTTCAATTAAAAATCCCCAATTCATTTTTTGTTCCAAAAATTTTACGCTCGAATTTTGTTCACATTGGGCTCGAAATTGGGTAATTTGAGCTTTTGATTTGCCCGGTTTTCTCCTATTTCACTCACAATTCGTTTTTCTAACCAAGAATCAATCAATTGTTAGTTTCTTGAATTTTACCCAAATTTCTAGGGTTCTTCCAATTTTTCACTCTTTATTGTTCGAATTTGAACAATTAGCCACAAATTGTATGAGGGATGCTTGTTCGACCTTCTGTATTTGTGAAATTTCGACCAATTTCTGGCAAATTTGATCAATTTTTGGTGGTTTTATGGATGTTTCGTTCTTGAAATTTTTCGATCGAATTACGGGTTTGCAATTTTAGGTTATTCGAACTTCAGTTTGACTGGTTTGAAGAATTTCGATCGCTCAAATTTTTGCTCAAATTTCTGGGTTTCATGTTCTGGGTTTAGAAGTTAAAGATTGTCTCAAATTGAAGTTTCTGGGTTTTGCCGCCGAATTTCTTTGAAGCCATCAATGAAGTTCGGTTTATGGGTTCTTTTCTCTCTTTGTTAGTATCTTCGATAATCTTGTTGGTGGTGTTTCATCGCTGTCGTTGATGGATTTGCTGCGAGTTGTTGTCACGATTGTCGTTGGGGTCTATGCTTTCTTTTCTTCGGTGGTGATTGAAGGAAGTTGAGTGTGTTTTGGTTCAATATCACTTCCCACATTCTTGATCTGGTATAATTCTCATGTTATCAATTCTTGCTAGCTTGGTGATTTACTGTTTTTGGTGTATATTTGGTTGTTGAATGTTGCATGGGTTAATTACATTGGGATTGTTTCAAAGTAGTGTGATGGTGATATTTTGATTGATTGTTGATTGTTGGGTGTTGGTGTGTTGAAGTTTTCCTGAAATTTCCCTGAAATTGTTTCCCTGAATTGCTCTGAATTGTTTCCCTGACTTGTTTCTCTGAATTTTGTTCCTGAATTCTCTTCTTCCTGATATTTCTATTTCTCTTATGAGATTTGATTCTCTTTATTCTGATATTTTCTCTGATAATTTTTCAGATCCTTTATGATCATTTTCCTTCTATTTTTCAGCCTCTAAACACATTCATTTTCTATATTTTATCCTTTCCATATTCCCTATTATTGTTGATTGCCCACAGTGGCTTGATTTTGCCCATAGTGGCTAGTTAATTTGCCCATAGAGGCTTTGAATTTTGAGACCCATAGTTGGTCATTTTGTTGTGCCCATAGAGGCCTTCTTTTATGATCCATTGAGATCAATTTTTCAGACCCAATAGATGGTCATTTTCAAGACCCATAGTGGTCAGTTTTGTTGTGGCCAAAAGGTCAGTTTTGTGATCCTTTGTGATCAGTTTTGGTGAGACCCATTGAGGCTCATTTCTTCAAAGACCCGAAGAGGTCAAATTTTCAAATCCTTTGTGATCACTTTCTTCTCTTTTTCAGTTTCCAAACACATTCTCTTCCAGATTCTTTCTCCTCTTATTTTCCATTTACATTGGAGCTATAGTGTATGTGTTGTTATATTGGTGGAGATAGGTTTGGTTGATGGTACATGGGTGTATCGTGAGATTGGTGGTCACACAGTTGGTGTATTTGGAAAGTTTGGTTGTTTATGGCTGGTTTGGAGGATTGATATGGTTTGGTCATCTATTAAATCAATTTGATGGTCTATTTGTGATATATGGTGGTGTTTGTGTATTGTGGTGATGGCGTTGTTTGGTTAGTTCCAAATACGACTGATTTGGAATACATTAGTGTGTATTGTGGGAGTTGGTACTTGTGCAATTATGGTGCTATGAAGGTTGAGGTTTCAGCAAATTTATAGTTTCAGTTGGCATCGATATTGGCATCTCTTCAGCAAAATACATATTCTTGGAATGTTGCTTATGAGTTGATGACGATGATTGGCTTCAGTTACATGGGATTGTATACATCGCATCTTTGATTGTGGCTTTGCTTTCTTCCTTGCTTTCTTTGCATTTTATTCCCCTCCTGTTAGCTTCTTCAAACTAAAAATGGTTAACCATTTTCAGTTTGAGGGGGGGTGTTGGAATATAGAGTTTAGCTCTAAGCTTTACTAGTTGTAAGATTGTTATGTTTTAGAACATTAGTCATTTAGCTTAAGCTTTATGATTAGTACAGTAGTATAAAAAGCTAAGTTGTAATTCATTTTGGAATAATAATACACTACTTTCTTTTTCTCTCTCCTCTCTTTTATTCTTTCTTCTTCATCTCTCTTTACTGACCAAAACTCAAGCTACTTTAATGGCTTCCCTCTCTTTCTTCACTTTTCTTCCTCCTTAGATTCACAAAATTTAACATTATCAAAGTAAAATTCAATGGGATATATATGAAGTGTGAAGGATCGTAATTAGAAAAAGGGTCGAGATCTTCACAGGCGAGCCGCGGCTATTGGAGGAGTCTTGGGTTATAAAAAGAGGGCAGGGTGAAGAAGAAGAGTTATTGCAGCAGTTTGGAGGAGAAATGAAGCCATTTTTTTTTTTTTTTGTGTAACTTTATGTTGCTATGTTATGGTATATAAAGAATTGTTATAAATTGTATGAAAGAAAATTTGTAACAATATATATATAAATTCTAGCGTAGTCGACTACGGACGACTATGGTCGACTATAATAAGAGATTAAATCTCAACCGTTTATTTGTTAATTGACTAATCCTAGGCGTTCAATTCGACATCTCAAAAACAGTCATCAAGTCTAATCATCAAGTCATTAAGTCTTGTTTGGTTGAATTAATTTGTTCAAACGCTTGGTTTTTTTTTTTTCTCTTTTATAAAATTGAATAATATCTTCCAAATAATAAATATTCATCTTCAACCTGTATCATCTAAAACCTTCATGTTCAACCTACCACATTCATTCTTCTGATTCAAATTAATTAAATTCTTATATTTAGTTTAATTTCATAGATTATAATCAATTTAATTATTTGTATCATTGTACAAAAAATCACTTAATTTGATTTCGTCACTTAATTGTGTAAGATGAATTAGTCAATAAAAACTTCAAAGTTCTAATAATAATCAAGTTAAAGTAATTTATTTAAAGATTCGAATAATAATTATTTCGGCCAATTGACCATATTGGTATATAAGTTAACACCCTTATGACATATTGGTATATAAGTTATTGCCGGCGACATATTGGTATAAAAATTAACTTGTGGCGACATATTGGTATATAAATTAACAAATTGTGACATTTACCCCTATTTTTTCTTCGGATGAAAGAGCGTGTTGTATACATCAAAATTTTGTTTTAATTACTTTTGCAATCTTATTTATTGTCATAATATACTTATTCAGCACCAAATAATAATTTTTCCCTCTTCTTTTCCAATACAATAACTTTGATAAATCAATCAAACGATAAAACCCCAAAGAACTAATAAACAATAAACAAAATCTCAATATTAGTTATTTAATTTCAAAACCAATTACTAGTAGACGCTAACTTTTATTATTACTTCAGTTGTTTAATTATACCCTCAATTTTGTAAATCAACAATATAATAAGAATATATATATATATATATGAGTTTTTTTTTTTTTTAAAAAAAAAGAAGAATCTACCCTTGTGATGCTTCAATGACCAATGCCCTCAATACATTCAAGCTTATATCCCTTTGCTCAAGCTTTCCTATTCGTTTTCCCCTAGCTTCTTTCTCATCACTTTTGGGCTTTCAACTTTTTTTTTTGGATTTTTACTTCATAATTTTTTTAAATTAATATAAAAAGTAGAGAAAAGTAAAAAAAAATGTCAAATAAAAGTTATTAGCACTAAAATTAAGCGCGTGTATCATACGTACATCCTCCGACGAGAAAATAGGGGTAAATGTCGCAATTTGTTGACTTATATACCAATATGTCGTCACATGTTAATTTTTATACCAATATGCCGCCAGCAATAACTTTTATACCAATCTGTCATAAGGGTGTTAACTTTTATACCAATATGGTCAATTGGCCTAATTATTTCAATATTAATTAGTCAAAATTATATTGTGCTTGATTTTGATATAATTTCATGATTCATTCGATTTTTTTTTTAATAGCAATCCGCCATTGTTAAATGTTATGTTGAAGATGACTATGACTAAAGGTTGAAGTTAAGATGACTATAGGTTGAAGATGAATAATATTGTTATATTTTATTATTTTACAAAAATCCTTTGTTAGGTGAATTTTTTAGGGAAATAGATATTCCCGATTTCCTTATACATGTAATGCTGAATTATTAGATAATTATTAGACTTTGTATAATTAATTCAAGGAAAATATAATAGGATATCAAAAGATTATTTTGTACTCCGTATTTCTTTTTTTGTACGTGAAGTAGACAAGTAGCTAGGCTTTAATATTGATTCTTTTGTATTCCTAAATATAGGATTTCACATTCAACTATTTTGTTAAATAATAATCTTGTCAAACAATTTTTTTTATTTTTTTTTGAAACATTTGATTACGAGTACCTATTTTAGGCAAATAAAATTTAATGTTAAATAAGATTCTTTAGGCAATGTATCATGTTCATATACAATAATCATTAGTCCAAAATTGTACTTGATGGGTTTTTTTTAATCATAATCACCATTGATGAAGGACTTTAAAGCTATAAAAAATTAAAAAAAAGGGGGAAATGAGGTTGAAAAGGAAAAAAAAAATTGTAGTTAGTTAGGCGTAAATTGAGGAATTAAGGGATTTTTTTGATTTTTATTTTTTTTAAGGAAGTTAGGCATAATTTAGGTTTTTTATTTTATTTTTGATAAATTTTATCTTCATTTATCTATACTTAAGATATTTTCACAAAAAATATCAATACCTACAAAATTTTGTTAAAATCTTATAATTACGTTAATTGGATATTTTTACCAAAAAATATACTTGTACTGTTATAAATAATTATATGTCATACTTTTTGAGCATGTATAAATGTTTTTTTTTTCAAATATAAATAATGTATTTGAATATTCATAGAATCATTTATTTATATTATTTTACTCAGTTTTTTATTTCACTTATTTTTTAAAAAAAACCGTTGTTTTTTTTTCCAATTCTACATTTATTTTGAATCCCTTTTTTTAATTCTTTCAAAAAAAAATATCCCTTTCTTAAGTTGGGTAGTTTGAAAAAAAAATTTGGGTAATTTTTCACTTACAAAAATTACTAATTGGATAGTTATTTTTAAGATATTTTCTTATTTATAATTTTTACTAGCCCGAAAATATAATATGCTTATTCACTTGAATACATTTGCATATTTGGTAAATTAAAAATGTACCATATGTATCTCAACTTTCTCAATATGACTGATCATATATTAGTGGTTCCATAATTATTGCAGTGTATAAATAGTGTAATTTTGAGCTTATAAAGTTATAGCTTGCCTTATAGTTTCAATTTTAAAATATTGATGAAATATTTTAAAAATAAATGAAATAATTCAAAAGGCAACTAATTGAAATCACTTTTTTTTACGGGAAAATTGAAATCACTTTATTCACATTTACTAAACTGAGCTGAACTGAACTGATTGGAGCTGAACTAAACTGAACTGAACTGATTGGAGCTGAACTGAACTAATCTGAATTGAGCTGAAATAAATATTTTATGAGAGGGGAAAATTAGGAGCTGAACTGAACGGAACTGATTAGAGCTGAACTGAACTGATTGGAGATGAACTGAACTGAACTGAACTGAAATTTAATAAATATGAACATGCTCTAATAGTAAACAAATGTTAAGTTGCAAAATTACATATATGTCTTCAATGACAAAGGAATACATTTATAGTATCCGATTATGCTAATATATATTTAACCAAGGTCAATCGAATAGTCTTATTAATTCAATAAATAATACAACATCTTACGCGAATTTGTTAGCTAAAGTTTAAAAATGTTTTAAAAAATACAAAAAATAAATAATATATTTAATTAATCAAGAATTGACTTAGTATGATCTAACTGTGGTTTAATCTATCAAAATTTATCCACATTCGTTATTTAGTTTATCAAACCTCAATTTGACCCGATCTGGCTTAAGGTGTTCTTGTTTTGTTATTGTGTTCTAGTCAACCAAACTTGACTCATATTTCACACGAGCCTAGAGACGTCAAAACCTAACCCGATTGACCCGATCTGAAATTGACCCCAAAAAATATCCTATTCATATTTTGACTCGTATGGACCTAATAATTTAGCATCACTCAAGTTTGAAATTAAATCTGACTTGACTTTACCCTACCTGACTAAAATTTGACCCAAGTCTGACCCGACCTGAATTTCATCTGACCAAAATTTACCTGATGCAAACTTGTTTGTAACTCGACTTGACACAAACAGAACCCAAAACATTACCCGACCCAAAATTGACTCGAATCAAACACGAACTAAAACCGAAAAAATATAAATTCTGTCATAATCCGAATCGAACTTGACCCAACCCGACTTGTAAGTAAAAATAATCAACATGATCCGACTTGAATTTGACCTGAAACCTGACATGACCCGACCTGAACCAGACTTGAATACTCGATTTGACAGCTCTATGCTGCAGTATGCTGCTTTAGTGGTACATAGCAGTATGCGACATTTATAATAGAATTTTTGAATTTGTCATATATAGAATTATAAATACATGAATTATTAATTTTGACAGTTCAATTATAAATTTTCTCATATTTTTAACATTTTTTATACCACTTTGGTATATGATATAGTGAAAATATTGGTGCCTAATTAAATTTTGAACTATGCAAATTATCCTTTAAGTAGTTAAGTTTACCTATAATTTTTTTTATTTTATTTTAATATTTACTCCAATTTAAAATCTCAATTTATACAAGGATCGTTGTGTAAGGTAATGTTTTTAGCGAGTAACTATTTCCAGTATTTAATTTTAATTTGGGATTTCTACTTTAATAATAAGAACCATGATTATACAAATTAGATCTTGGTGGGATAGAGTGACATTAAATCTAGTCAAGAGTACTAAAATGGATGTGATTATACAAAATATTCATATATTTCTATAATTCGTAAAAAAAAATTAAAAAAAAAAAGAAAAGGAAAGAATTGAACCACTTCGTTTTAGGTACATCCAAATATAACTTAAGTATACCCAAATTTGGGAAACATTTAATATCGTAATCTATATATGGGCGTGTTTTGTTCAGCTCCATTAAGTTCAGTTTTAAGTTCAATGGAATTGTATTCAATAAATCGGAACATGCCCTATGTGTTATTCAATTCTTATCTTACTAATTATTACATTCGAATTTTGGGTATGCCTAAAATCCAATTGGGGTTATCTAAAAGAAAATTTATTTCTGTTGTAGGGGTCGTGAGTTTTTTCCTATACAAGATTAATCCGTTGCGAATAATTAGACTAATAATCGAAATTGATAGGAATCTTGTGTGTATGAATTTTGAAAACTATCATTTGATTAAAATCAAACTAATCTTTAGCGATTTATTTTGGGACTAACTAGCTGTGGTTTGGGACCGCCAAATTTTGTTCTTTGTTACATACTACATACTTACATTCAATAATAAGTACGATATATATTTTCGCATATCCCTAAATAAATTTAAGATAAGTGGATCTCAATCTAAACAAGGATCGTTATGTAATAGGTAATAATGTTATCCAAGCAACTATTTTTAGCATTTAAAATAAGTCTTTTTATTTTAATAAGAACTATGATTAAGCTAAAGAGACCTTGATTAGATATAGCTGTAATAAATCTAGTCAAGAGTGCTAAAAACACATCAGGGTGTATAAAATGATTTCCAATTTGGGTATACCTAAGTTATATTTGGGCATACCTAAAACATAGTCAAGAAGTCTTACATTAACAAATAAAAATAAACTTTTGAGTTCACCCAGAATTATTGTTACGTGCTACGTACATTCAAGTATATGTTTTAACCATGTGTTACGTAATATGTACATTTAAGGTTATGTTTTAGACCTGATCAAGTAGAACACAACCCGATTTTGGCGGGTTTTAGAATGTTTTTTTTCGCCCGGAATGGCCCGGCCCGAAATTTTTTTAAAATTGGGTGGACTAGGGAAATCAATTCAATGCAGTTTTAGTTAAATTTTTTTACCGGGCCCGAAATTCGCCCGAAAAGCCTGTATGGTCCGAGTAGTTTGGACACATATATTCCGTCTTGGCCCCAGGAATGACTTATTCTTTTGCTCTCGGCCTGGCTCGCCCCTCCTATTGATCACCTCTGATATTTTTTAACCATGTCTTATCTTTGTCAATTATCCTAATTGACTAATAAGATTCGAATTTTGGGTACACCAACAATTAAATTGGGGATACCTAAAAGCAAAATTTACGTATTCTCTAAGGGTTATGAGTTTTGTTCTACACAAGGTAAATCCGTTGCAAACAATAGGATTAATAGACGAAATTGTTAGGATTCTTGTGTGTATGAATTTGGATAATTGTCCTATGAATAAAACCAAACTTATATGTAGCGTTACATTTTGGGACTAACTAGTAGTCATGTGGGACCGCCTAGTTGTGTTCTTTGTGTACGTACTAAGTATATTAAAGTATTTTTTTTCTTGATCCCTAAATAAATTTAACATAAGGGGGTTTCTTAATCTAAACCAGGATCACATCGTTATGTAATAGGTAATGTTTTGGATGAGTAACTATTTTAAGCATCTAAAATTGGTCTTTCAATTTTAATAAGAGTTGTGATTAGTTAATAAGATCTTGGTTAGATAGAGTGACAATAAATCTAGTCATCAAAAGTACTAAAATCGAATGTGATTATCTGAAATAACCTTAAACTTTTGTATTTTTTTTAAAAAAGAATTGAACCACTTCGTTTTAGGTACTCCCAAATATAACTTAGGTATACCCAAAATAAGAAACATTTTATACACTGTGATCTATGTCTTAGTCAAGTCTTATCTTTGTCAATCGTTCTAATTAGCTAATTTATGAATTTTTTGACTGTTTTCGCCCGGAAATAAAAATTAACGAAATGTTTACCATGGTCCCTAATACTCTCTGAGAGTCCAATTGGATGGGTGGAACCATACAATTTGCCTTTAAACGACCAATTTAACGGTTTACAACGACTTGCACTGATTTCATTAACTCAAGCCTACCACAAACATTTATGACAACAAATAATGATCATATATGATTCCAAACGGCATTATATGACCCCAAGAAATATCCCCTAACATTTCAAGAATTTTCGACACTGGGCCCCGAAACCTCAAAAATTTCTCAAAAAGTGTGGATATTAGCCTTCAATTTTGGAATTTTTTAACTTTTTTTTGCCCGGATATAAAAATTGCCAAAATGTTTACCATGGTCACTAATACCATCTGGGAGTCCAATTGGGTGGGTGGAACCATCCAATTTTCCTTTAAACGGCGAATTTACCGATTTACAACTTGCACTAATTTCATTAAATCAAGCCCTAAACACGAACATTCATGAAAACAAATAATGATCATATATGGTTCCAAACGAAATTATATGACTCCGAGATGAATTCCATAGAATTTCAATACTTTTTGACACCGGGCCCCGAATATTCTAAAAATTCTCAAAAAGCGTGGATATAGCCTTCAATTTATGAAATTTTTGATTTTTTTGACCCGAAAATCAAAATTGCCGAAATTTTTACCGTAGTCTCTAATATCCTCCGGGAGCCCAATTGGGTGGGTGGAACCATCCAATTTGCCTTTAAACGACCAATTTACCAGTTTACAACTTACACCGATTTCATTAACTTAAGCCTACCACGAATATCTATGACAGCATATACTGATCGTATATGGTTCCAAACGACATTATATGATTCCCATATGTATTCCCAAAAATCGCAACACTTTTCGATATCAGGCCCTGAAACTTCCAAAATTTCTTAAAAAACGTGGACATTAGCCTTCAATTTTGGAGATTTTTAACCTTTTTTTGCCTGAAAAAAATTGCCGAAATGTTTACCATGGTCCTTAATACCCTCCGGTAGTCCAATTGGGTGGGTGGAACCATCCAATTTGCCTTTAAACGACCAATTTACCAATTTAGAACTTGCACCGATTTCATTAACTCAAGCCTGCCAGGAACATTTATGACAACAAATAATGATCATATATGGTTCCAAACGACATTATATGACTCTGAGATGTATTCCCTATAATCTCAATGTTTTTCGATACCGGGTCCCAAAACCTACAAAATTTGTCAAAAAGCTTGGATATTACTCCCTCCTTTTTATATACTTACTCCATTTCTCCATGCGCGGAGTTTTAGGAGAAATTGAAGAAAGCAATAAAATATGGAGGTAGTGGGGTAGTTGAGAAAATAAAAAATTGTAAAAAGCAAAAGTATTGGAAGAATAGGAGGAGAGAGAGTATTATGTTGGGTCCACTAAGCATGAGAAACGAATTAAATATTTTAAAAGCTTTCCAAAAAAGGAAATGGAGCAAGTATTTAAAAACGTCCAGAAAAAGAATGTGGAGCAAGTATTTAAAAACGAAGGGAGTAGCCTTTATTTTTGGAATTTTTAGACTTTTTTTGCCCGGAAATAATAATTGTCGAAATGTTTACCATGGTCCCCAATACTCTTCGGGAGTCCAATTGAGTGGGTGGAACCATCCAATTTGCCTTTAAACGACCTATTTACCAGTTTCTAACTTGCACCGATTTCATTAAATCAAGCCTACCAAGAACATTTATGACAAGATAAAATGATTATATATGGTTACAAACGTCATTAGATGACCCCCGGGATGTATTTCCTGAAATCTCAAGGCTTTTTGACACTAGGCCCTGAAACCTCCAAAATTTTTCAAAAAAATGTGGATATTAACCTTTAATTTTTGAATTTTTTGACTTTTTTCGCTCCGAAATAAAAATTTCCAAAATGTTTACTGTTTCGGGGTTTTCTGATGTCCTGCGGGAGAGTTACAATTCCGAGACTGGAACCGGACGCCTGTACTTGCAAAACAAACATATGCTCCGGATGATTGGAGATCCGCCTCCGATGGTCAAGTTAGTACTTGATTAAGGAGTAATTAATGCGGAAATTAAAGTGATTGGGTCTCTCTAGGTGAGAGAGTTTAATGTGTGTAATCTGCGTCATCTCCCTTAATGAGGATTAAGGGAGGTATTTATAAACTCGGGAAACGTGCCAATCTAGGTTTAGGTTAACCTTGGGCTGATTGGGCTTCCCACGGAAGTTGGGCCTAGGTGACCGGTTATCCCAAGTGTCATGGGAAGGACACGTGTCGTGTCGTAATTGGTCCATAGTGGACGGATCATTGCTTGACACGTGGCAGGCTCCTATTGGCCCATGTGACGGACACATGGCGGAACCTGATTGGTCCACTTGTCAGATGGTGATTGGTGGGGAAAAATCCCCTAATCATTTACCATGGTCCCTTATACATTCCGAGAGTCCAATTAGGTGTGTGGAACCATCCAATTTGCTGTTAAATGGCCAATTTACCGCTTTACAACTTGCACTGATTTTATTAATTCAAGCCTACCACGAACATTTATGACAACAAATAATGATCATATATGGTTCCAAATGACATTATATGACCCCGAGATATATCCCATAGAATCTCAAGACTCTTTGACGCCGAGCCCTGAAACCTCCAAAATTTCTCAAAAAGCGTGGATATAAAAATTGCCGAAATGTTTACATGGTCCTAATACCCTACGGGAGTCCAAATGGGTGTGTGGAACCATCTAATTTGTTGTTAAACGACCAATTTACCAGTTTACAACTTGCAACAGTTAACCGTTTTACAACAGCAAATTTAATTAACTTGCACCGAACCCGACTTGAACCGTATTTGACCCTAACCCGAATTTAACCCGACTTGTTTCTGACCTGACTTGAATTCAATCCGACCCGAATTTAACCCATCCTGTTACAAACCTGACTCGAAATCAACCCGACTTGTTATTAACCTGACCCAAATTCAACCCGACATGTTATTGACCCGACCCGAATTCTACCAGACCTATTACTAACCCGACCCAAAAATTTAACCCGATCTGTTACTAACTCGACTCGAAATTAACACGACTTGTTATTGACTCGACCTAAATTCAACCAAAATTGATCCTGGCCCGATTTCAAATCACCTTAAATGCAATTTAGATCACCTTATTATTGTTGATCAAAGCATTTTGTCTAGAGAGACCAAGTCGGTCCAGGCCAGCAAAGAAAGGAGCATCATCCTCAAATTTAAGAGTTAAGTTGTATGGTCAAAGGAGATAATTAGCTTGATAAAAATGATATTATTTTAATATATATAAAATATATATATAAATATATAATATATATTATTTTAAAAAATTCAAACAACCATGCATTCCATGATCTTCATCTAGTTGCAACTATTTTAGTCCACTATTTTTCCACGTACTCTTTTTAATTATTAAAATTCAATTTTATTTATTTTATATATTTCCTAGTTTAATATTATATTTTAGCTATGAAATTTAAATAAGATTGAAATTTTGTGACACCAATAAGAAATTACTTATTTTAATATAATATGTAGAATGAGAAAAAATAATATATATTTTATAAAAAAATCTAAACCGAATATAGAAATGAAGAACAAAATCTGGATGAAATTTAAAGAGCACTAATATAATTATAATAAAAATACACGTATTATATTAATTTAAAATAGGGTAATGTTATACCAAGCCCTTAGGGCTATATATAAACATTAAAAACACTATTGGAAATTGTATAAAATTAGGAATTCATGACAAAAACGCGCGTAAATAAGTGTGTTTTTGTCATGATTTTCTAAATTTATACAATTTTTAAGACTGTTTTTAATGCTTATATGTGATATAAAATAAAAGTCTTAACTCCGAAGACAAAATAGACCTAGTCTTGCTCAAATAATTGGTTACCTTGTCCTACATCTACCACAATTGTGATAATTGGTTACCTTGTCCTACATCTACCACAATTGTGGTGGATAAAATTTCGAGAAAACGGGGGCATAAATTACTAGCTTAGTACGAGCAAGTGTAAGAATAATGAACCATTGTCCTCCTGCCATTACTTCCTATGTATTATTGAACAATTTGTCCAAATTTTAATTAATGGTACTTCTATCTTTTCTACAAAAATAAAATAATAATAAAAAAATAATTACTCAATAATTTTGTTTTTGCTTTTTTTATTTATTTATTTTATAATAATGTTTTTATCCATTTTGTTACAATGAGAACAAGTGATGACCGATTCTCATACTAGGACCTCATCAACAAGCTGTTAGACATATGAGATATCGAAAAATATATGACAAGCTTTTCTTTTGTTGCATTGATACTTTTCTTTTGTTATACAACTCCAATTTTTGTTATATAAGCCAGCTCTAGCACTTTGCTGGAATAAAAATATAGTACAAGAATGGGAGGAATTGAGGAGCAAAAAGAAAGTACGGAAAAAAAAAACCAACATGCACACTATAATTGATTGGCTTTTATGATTTATATATTAAAAAAATACAATCATGTGAGATTTTATATTAGTATCTCTAAAAATACTTTTGCATTATCATTTTTTAATAATTTTAAAATACTAAAATATTGCTAAAGATATTTAATTTATAAAATAAAAATTGACTAAAGTAAGTTCTCCTAGGTGAGAGGGAAAAAAAAAAAACCAGAATACTATTGTTTATTTCACTTATTCTTGCTGTACTCTTTGATTATTATTTAATGTGATGATGAAGCGATCGTCGTAAATCATACGAGTAGGACAATCGTGGACCACCGATGTTTCGAATTATTGATATAATCTTGTCCTACGTTTACTACACTTGTGGTGGAGGAATTTTCAATAACATACACGTTTTTATTCCTGTGTTTTTTTTAAAAAAAATAAATAAAAAATTATTGGTGATTCTCACTTTAAAGAGAAATTATAAGTTTATTACCTAAATATACAAATTTGATTTATCAAATTAAATAATTGTAAATAAATCAATAACTTTTTTAAAATATAGATTCCATAAATGTTGATATAACTACGAAAATATCATGTTGCTAGCACTTTTGCTGATTAATTTATAATTTTATTAAGGTGATGTCTTGTTCACTCCACCTTATTTTTGCCGAACTGAAATTAATGTTATTGAACTGAAATTACTTTTACTGAATTTAAGTTATTTTTTATGATCTGAAATTAATTTTGCTGAACTGAAATTATTTTTACTGATCTTCTAGCTATTAGGTTCAATTCACCTTAAAAAAAATAATATTCTATAAAACTAGTTTCAGTTCTAAAAAATTAATTTGAGTTCAGTAAAAATAATTTCAATTCAGTAAAATTCATTTTAGTTCAGTATAAATATTTTTAGCTCAGTAAAAATCATTAGGCCCCGTTCACTTCACCTAATTTTCAGAGTTACTAATAATCACAATGTTTTATATATTAGGTAATAATCAGTTCAGTTCAGTTCAGCTCAGCGCAACAAAAATAATTACTGATTTTTACTAATTTTTGCATTTTGCTTCACCTTGGAGAATTAGCAAACATAATCTCTATGTTTTATATGGATTGAGTAATATTATTATATTATAGAGTAAATAATTTTCCTTTTTTAACTTGCATTGCCTTATTCTAACATTTTACTGGTTATTAGTAAATGTGAAACTAATTAAAAATTACTGATTACTACCACTATTTTTTTTTCTTTTTTTGCATTTTACTAATTATTAGCAAAAAATAATCACTGAGGGTCTGTTTACTTCAGTTTAATTTCAGTTTAGCTCTAATCAGTTCAATTCAGTTCAGTTAAGTTCAATTCAGCTTTAAATCAGTCCATTTCAGTTCAGCTCTTAATTTCCTTCTCTCATAAAATATTAATTTCAGCTCAGCTCAGCTCCCTTTAATTTAGCTCCAATCAATTTAGTTTAGTTCAGTTCAGTTCAGTTCTAGTAAATGTGAACATACACTAATTTTTACTCATTTTTGCATTTTGCTTCACCTTGGAGAAATAGCAAATATAATCACTATGTTTTATATGGATTTGAGTAATATTATTATATTACAGAGCACTTACTTTCCGTTTTAAATACTTGCACTGCCTCGTATTTTTCTAATTTTGTTTTACATTCTCGTGCTATGAACAGATTCATAATAATATACTAGTATAAGTTTTGTATATAATGATAATCAATTATTAAAATGATCTTTCAAAAAAAAAATCAATTATTAAAATGAAGTTGACTATCATTATTTACGAATCTTATTATTTTTTGAATTTGTATGTAAATTTCATGAAATTATGCTATCTTATTTGGTGATGACTTTTTTTCTTTGAGTGCGTCAAATCAATAATGTTTTTTTTTTTTTTTTTTTTTTTTTTTTTTTTTTTTTTTTTGTGCGTCGTCAAATCCCATAAGTTAGGCCTAGTATAAACTTCTTCCTCAATTATAACTTTTTAATTGTGCGTTAGATACCAAAAAGTTAGGCCTAAACATT
This sequence comes from Chenopodium quinoa, assembly GCF_001683475.1. Taxonomy (NCBI): domain Eukaryota; kingdom Viridiplantae; phylum Streptophyta; class Magnoliopsida; order Caryophyllales; family Amaranthaceae; genus Chenopodium; species Chenopodium quinoa. Next base: position 242,328 of record NW_018744041.1, on the reverse strand, counting down.
TTTGTAGTGGGACACTTTTAAAATTAAAAGTGGATGGACTAATAAGTTAAAGTAAGATCAAGTTCTATCTAAAATTTTAAAGCTTTTGTTAGCCTATAAACGTTCATTTAAATACACTATAAGCTATAACACTATATAAGTAGAATGTATGTATCGTGCTAATTCTGTTTCATAATTTTATTACTTCATAATAGTACCAATGTAACAATCGAGTAAGCACTATACTATACCGTACTTTTTTAACTTCCCAAAAACTCCCCATATATATTACATATTTTCTCCAATACCATCCAAATATTTCTTCTATAAATACCATCCCTCCTATTTCCAATCCTCCATCATCCCTCCAAAAAAAAATAAAATAATAAATTAATTAAAAAAAATGGCTTCCATTCTCTTCCCAACTGTTGCAATTACTCTCCTTCTCATAGTCCTCTCTCCTTCTCCTAGTGTCGCCGCCCCTATCATAGATACGGACGGCGACATACTACAAAATGGAGGGGACTATTACATCCGTCCAGCCATTAGTCCGTTAATATCAACCGAAAGTGGCCTAAGATTGACAGCAGCTGAGGACTCTTCACCCTGCCCTCTTTTTATAACCAATTACTGGTCCAAAAGAGGCATGCCTATTAGGATCTCGACCCTCTTTAAAATACCGTTCCTTAAAACTTCATTTCCAATTGAATTTTCCTTTGTTAAGGTCGCCACCACCTGCAACAAACCATTGAGGTGGTGGGTAGCCCCTAGCGATGCCAACGACAAATCGTACGTGATTGTCGGTACTAACGGGCCATTCAAGCCTACTTATTCATTCCATATTGAAGAAAATAAATATGCTAAGGGTATCTACTTTATTAAGTTTTGTCACACAATCGAGTCCCAAATTTTTAGGGTTTCGGCTACGGAGTGTAAGGATGTTACTCTTCTTGACGATGGAAAATTAGGAGTCGCCGAGGATAGTCCTTATCCTTTTATTTTTCAGAAATATTCTCCAAAAAAGATTGTATCTGATGTTAATTAGGTTTGTCACCTTTGTATGTGTATGTGTACGTGTGGCTACAGTCCATGCATGAATAAATAAACTTCTCCTTTTTTGATGATATCAAAAGGGAGATTTGTATTATTATGGAGAACTTTTACTTTTATGATAGTCATCTTTAAAATTACAACCATACTAATTTTTTATTAGTTGATTTTTATTTAAAAAAAAAGAAAAAACATTTTTAATTAATTTTGACATAAAAAAAATAAATAAAAAATCAGACAATAAAAATTTAGTATAATGGTAGTTATTTTAAGGATGACTACCATAGAATTTTAATATTAATGTCGTATTATGGCTTTAAATTATAAAAATAATGTGTCAGAATAATGAGGTTGTGAAATCAGGCACTTCCTAATTTATGATTTTTATTTATTTATTTATTTTTTTGGTCATTAGCAAAGGCATAATTTATGAAGTTGCTGAAGCAAAAATTGTCAACAAGCACTTGTAACCCTATTACTTGTATGGGAACTAGAGTGTTGTGGGTACACTCTGTTGGAAATAAGAAAGCAAAACTAGAATAGGAACGTTGAATTAAGCTAATGCTATTCTCATTCAAATAAACTAATAACAAATCATGCCTTATATAGGCTACAAAATAACTGTCAAAATAAACCAAATGCAAATAATTAGCATGCAAGCCTAATTACGTGGGTTGTTGTTGTTGATACTTGATAGTGCCCATAATTCTAGCCCACTACTATCACTACTAACTTACTAGTTTGACTAAGTAAAAACAATATTAAAACTAAATATCTAATACTAACTTTGAAGCACTAACTTTAACACACTCGTGGAGTTATTGACTTATTGCCTCAACAAGTGAAATGCTTGCTTACTTACGAGTAATTCAATAATCGAACAATAATGTAATATGTCGAAATTTGTCAAACAATGAAATAAAATGACCACATTTGAAATGTGTTAAAATGACCAAGACATTTGAAAAGTGTTAACACTTAAAAAAATGGAAGGTGTATATATCCTTTTGTAAATCTTAGTCATTTTTATATATTGTATGTAGACATCATTACAAAATTGACACATTAAAACACAACATTTTTTTTAAACCATTAAACAATTGGATATGAAATAAAAATTATAGTACTGGCATTTAAATCTTATCTTGGATCTAATACGAGTATCAATCAATAATTATATATTAAAAACACACTAGCTAAATAGCAATGACACGTCTCATCTCCTAGTGTGTCTTTATGTTTAATTTTATTTTATTTTTGCTGAAAAAAATTTCATACAGAAACAAATTTTATACAAAAATAATTTCCTCTTTACTTAAAAAAATTATTTGACATATCTTTAATAAAAATATTTATATAGTTTTAAAAAACATTTTAAACATAATTCTGATCATTTTCTACGTCATTATGTCTAACATATCTTTTGTAATCCTTCATTTTGATCAAAACTTCTCAACTTTATTTTTAGATTATTTTTTTACTTATAAAAAACAAATAATAATGATATTTTAATAATGGTTATTGAAAATTACTATGTAGCAACCTACTGGAACAATAATATTCTCCCTTGGAATGATTACTTACAGATGAGCGACAATGCTTTCTTAGAGTAACCAATTTATATTATTAAAACATATGAACAAACATTGCAGAGTAAGTCCAAGCCGGGCATCGCTCGAGGTACTTACTAGTATGTATATAGTATTAACATAAATTGTGAATATTAATCTTATTAAAAATTTTGATTTTAGAGTTATTTGTTTTTTTTTTTGCTCTCTCTCTTTTCTTTGTTTCCTTTCTTTTTATGCTCATTCCCACCCATTCTTTTAACACCTTATTCCAACAAAGTGCTAGAATTGGCGTGCTTATCTGTTAAATGCGGGCCTGGGCCGCACCCGCAAACCAAGAGAGGGAGAGTTTACTTCACAAGTCTAAGGAGGTTCCATCCCAAAACCATATGGCAATAGGAGGAGTAGCCCCTTAACTTTATAAAGTGTTTAAGTCTCTCTTTTTCAAACAATATGGGACACTTACATGTGATGACAGACTTCAACACTCCCCCTCACATGTAAGGTCCCGTTACACAAGGATCACTTGATCCAATTTAACTTGGCCCAGAATACTTAATGCCATTAAAGGTCCCAAACCGTGGGCCTAGCTCTGATACCATGTTAAATGGACCATCTCAATTAAAAGCTTAAACTAATGGTTGAGGCCCAAGAATATGTTTTATACTCTATCACTCCCCCTCACATGAAAGGCCCTTTGGGCTTGAAATGTGGATGCAACACAAGTCCACCCATACCTGGTGCGAATTAATTCCATTTTGAAGGAGGGGCGGATGAGATTCGAACTCGTGACCTTTGTGTTACGCTGGCTCTGTTACCATGTTAGTGGACTAACTCAACCAAAAGCTTAAGCTGATGGTTGAGGCCCAAGAATATGTTTTATACTCTATCATTATCTAACAGAGATATGAGTTGCAACAGAATATGTAACAATATAGAAAAAAGGGAAAATATTTATTTATTTATTATTATTATATATATATATATATATATATATATATATATTTATTATTTTTTCTTTTGGAAACAGGGGAAAATACTTACTTGATTCTGTAGATAATGTTAGCTTGTAGATGAGGTCCTAGTATGAGAAACGATCATCACTTGTTTTCAATAGATCAAACAAATGGATAAGGACATAAAAAAAATAAAAAAAAAATAATAATAAAAAAAAAGAGTGCAATTTCATGTCCATGAGCCACACAATCCCTCGAAATTTTTAATTAAATTTCGAGTTTCAAATCAGATAATCATGTATGAGTTAATTTTGTAATGTATACCTATAACATTAAAAAAAATGACTAAAATTTCCCAAAGGATATGTCACTTCTCCATTATCTAAAAGTGTTAACACTTTTTCAATTGTGGTCTTTTTTTTTTTCTTCTTTTTTTTGAAAAAAAAGTGGTCATTTTCTTAAAGTGTTATACTTCATTATTTGACAAACTATTACATTAACTATATTTGAACATTATATTTCTCTCCTCTATTATCCCCATATATATATATATATATACATATATATATATATATATATACATACTATGGGTGTTTTCATGTTTCAAACATAAAAAATATAGACCTATAATTATTTTGGCCGAATATATATAGTATTATGAGAAAGAGCTAGAAAATGGTCAAGAAGTAAATTGATAAAAGTATTATTCTCTACACAAAGGAGTACAAGGTTGGCAAGATGTAGAAATCACCTCATTTTTAATCATGACTCTAATATAGGGTTTACCTCTAAATTAAGAAAATGATTTTTTGTGAGAACTATCTTATACATTTTTTGTGAAAACCTATCTTATTAAACACTAGATGTGTAAGAGACAACCTTATAATTAAAACACTTAATGTTGTAAGAAACTACATTTTTCCGGATTATTGCATTGAATAAGGGACGTTTAATGACTCATTTTCAATCATTTATTCTTTTTTTCCCACCAAGTATATATCTCCATAGCACCCTTATAACCACCTAATTCCCCTTCTCTTTCATTGCTAAATCAATCACATTGTAACAACTTACAAAATTTAGTTTTTACAAGGTAGTTTCTTACAATAATTTTTTTATAAGCTAATTTTTCACAAAATTTGATGTATATAAGATAGGTTTTTTTTTTTTTTTTTTAAAAAAAAAAAAACTTAAAAAAAGAACATGAATTGCAAATCTTAAAACTCTATAATTATTCCATTAAACATCAATGAATTTAAATCTGACAAATGATGTATATGTAGATACATAAACTATAAACTTGATATTGAAGTACTTGATGGATAATATTTGCTTATAATTGTAGCTAGGTAAGATCATAAAATTGTGTCAAAAAAAAAAAAAAAAGGATCATAAAATTGAGAATCACCATTCAATTCCTCCGATTTTTAAAACGTACGATTGAAACAAAAAGGATGACAAAAAACGTGTATAATTACCTATGTACTCCTAAAATTTGTCCACCACAATTTTGGTATATGTGGGACAAGCTAAGATTGTATCTTATGGTGTTTTTGTACTATAATTATGTCATAAGAAAGGAAAATCATTCGTAAATTTGCTCTATGAATGAAGTTCAATTTGCCCCAATCTAATATATATTTATTTACTTACCTCAAAAATATATATATATATATATATATATATATATATATATATATATATATATATATATATTTACTTATATAAACTGGAGTTTATTTCGAAGTTTAGGAAGACACGTAGGATTAAAATTTCTTAACACGTCATGTATAATTATAAATTTTAGTTAAAGCCAATTAAATAAGAGATTGATAAATCTTATAAAATAAAATAATTTAACTGCCACATAGACAAATTGGCGAATGAGATTTTAAATTTTAAATTAATTCAATAAATAATATTATATTTTGAAATTGAAGATTTTATCTAAATATATAACAAATGAGAGGGAATTTACAAGTTAATTTAGTCTCTTTTTTCTCGTCGGATTATTTTCAGTTCAATTCATTTCAGCTCCTAATTTTCTTCTCTAATAAAATATTCATTTCAGTTAATGAGAACAGACCCTTAAACTTAAAATGTTAAATAATATACTATGTACAACGAATAGAATAACAAATGTTATTACATACATACAAAAAATATTTGTTTTAAAAAAAATACAAACAAACGCTGCATCGCACGTGTATCCATAATTAGGGGTGGCAGTTTAATTAACTATCAACTTGATGATCAATTATGACAGCTCGACACTGTCGATGACCATTTAATCATGATTAAGGATTACATTTTCATAATCAACTATTAAGTTTCAATTCCTATTAATTGTTCAACTCAACACGATCAATGTTTCAATGGATTTGTTTGGTTTGTGAAATACATTCTTCTTTGGCAGCCTAGGCTCGATCGTTTTCATATAATCCAGATTTTAATATTAAAAAAAATTGTGTTTTAGTGTTGGGTTCAGATCTACATACTACTCGTATTTTTTAGATCAAGTTCAAACCAAAATCTATAACCCATAAACTGTATTGCACTTTGTAATTTATTACAGATTTTATATTAGAAAAATTGAATTTTAAAGCTTAAAAGAATTTGCATTGATACATTAATAGAGAACAAATATACAAAAGCTATTCTGTAGATATCATAAGTTAGGATATGGCAGTATCATAAAATACAATGATTATAAAGGACTTATAAATTAGAAAATAGCATAACTCACCACCTCAGTATACTGCCATATTTTATTTATTTTGTACAAAGACATACATAATACGACATAAAAAAATAGTTAAGCTAAAATACGATCCCTCAACTTTGCCATTAGTAGCACATTTGGTCCCTAATCTTTAAAATGAAGCAAAAAGGTCCCTCAACCACCCTTTCCTCACCTGGTGGAGGAACTTCCTACTTAGCAAATTTTAGGGGTGTCAATGCCAACTAAGCCAAAGTTCAAGGACTTAGAGCGATGATTCAGCAAAAGTTTAGGGACTACACTTGTTTTTTTCAAACAAAAGTTTAGGGACTTGTTAGATTACAACTCATTAATTAAATTAAATATAAACAAAAGCTTACTTATTTATAAAGTGAGTTTTTATTAACCAAATATTTTTAAAGTGAGTTGGCAAGAATAAAAATTGCTAAAATTTGATAATCACGATGTATTTTATATATATATATATATTTTTATCATTCCTTTAGTTCCTACCATTTTTTGATAATCAATTTTATTATTATTATTATTATTATTATTATTATTATTATTATTATTATTATTATTTTTACAATATATCCCTACCAAACTCATTAACCACATATCTTCAAATCCTAACTCCTAACTCTCAACCCCTTATATATTTCACACGCTAATATAAATTGAAATAAAAATAAATAAAACCAAAAATGTATTGTGTTTTCAAAAGTGAGTGATGAGTAAGACAAACCCAAACTTTGTAATATAAAACTAAAAAAAATTATGAAACTAGAATAAAAATAATACCACCCTACTTTTCTCATAATTGATATTTTTTTTTTCACGAGTTTATGTTCTAAAAGGTTTTCACTTTTTTGGGTTGTTGTGTGTCGATTTCAAGGTTTTTTCCCTACGTATTTTGTGTTCTAAATGATTTTTAATTTTTTTAGGTTTTACGTGAGACAATTTTAAGGGTTTACCTATTTTCCCCTTTTTTCTTTTGATAATTTCTAGGAGAACATAATTGCCTTAGATTATTGACTAAATGTGTGATTATTAATTCACTCTTAGCTTAAATTATCTCACTTAAATATTTTTATTTTTATAAAGCAAATAATTTTTACTAAAATTAAATTGGTTTAGTTGAAATTTAATTAGTTTAATTGAATGGGCTAAAACTTATAAATTATAATCACTTTGTATGGGAGCACCATGTGTCCCATAGATCCCTAAACTTTGGCCTATAATAATTACATTAGCCACCTGACCCTGTAAGTCCCTAAACTTTCATTTCTAATTTTATTAATGCCAACTCATTAGTTGAAGGTCCCTAAACTTTGCATTTAAAATCATTAAATTTGTTGTCATATGTGCACCAACGTCCCTAAACTATGCCTAGTAAGCTAATTTGTACCTGAAAAGTGAGTCATTGATGGTTGAGGGACCATTTTGCTTCATTTGAAAGTTGAGGGACTAAATTGCTACAAACACCGAAGTTCAAGGACCGTATTTTAGCTTAACTCTAAAAAAAATACACATCACAATTTTTTTGACAAAACTAACATCCTTACACTCCGTTGCTGAAACTCTGAAAATCTCGGACTCGCTTCTGTGACAAAATTTAATGTTGTACACATTCTTACCGGTCTTTGCTTCTTTAATTCTAAAGTAATGAGAAGGCTTGAATGGGCCGTCGGTACCGACGATCACGTACGATTTGTTGTTGGCATCACTAGGGGCAACCCACCAACTCAGGGGTTTATTGCAGTTGGTGGAGACCCTTTCAAATGAGAATTGAATGGAAAATGCAGTGGAAAGGTGCAGTACATAAGCAAAGGTCCAGATATTCACGGGCGAGCCACGACTATTGGACGAGTCTTGGGTTATAAAAATAGAGGGCACGGTGAAGAGCCTTCAGCTGGTGCCAATGTTAGGCCACCTTTGCTTGATGAGTGCGGAAGGATAGATGTAGTAGTCCCCTCCATTTTGTAGTATGTCACCGTCAACATCTAGGATGCTGCCGGCGAAACTAGGAGTAGGGGAGAGGACAAGGAGAAGGAGAGTAATTGCAGCAGTTGGGAAGAGAAAGGATGCCATTTTTTTTGTCAAACTTTAGCTTTTGTAGTAGGTTTTTTATTTTTTTTTTATTTTTTTTTTAAGTTTTAAGGGATGGTGGATTGGAAACAAGAGGGATGATATTTATAGAAGTATTATTTGAATGGTATGAGAGAAATTTTGCAATAAATAATTAAATATGGGGAGTTTTTGGAGCCAGTCCCCATTGATATAATGGCATTTCCGCAATTATTAGACTTACTTTTAGTAGAATACAGTATGTGTATTATCAAGGCTGATTAGGACACCGTTTTATCTCCTTTTTGAGCCCGTTTTGAAAAAAAAATTTTGGAGAGAGAAACCATAGTATAGAGAGAGAAGTTACATAGGCGCAATTCCATCTCTTCTGGCTCCAAATTGATTCATCTGAGCTGAATTTATGCATGTGGTTCCTTGAATTTTAGGTATGGTGTTCAAGGCTACCCAAACCCAAGAACAGTAGTTCATAGACTGAAAGAGAGATAAATGATAAAATAAATTGAGTGGGGTTTAAAGTAAAAGAGAGAACGAAATGATAAAATATAGTACTTTGTATAAAATTACCAAATATAGAAGTGATGCATTTAAGAAAAGCATCCCAAAAAGGAAAGTGATACAAATAAAAAAATACGAAGGAAGTACTATACTTTAAAAATTATAACCCATAACTTTATGGTCGATAGTAATATATTTTTACTTTCCAACTGAGGGTTTCGAATAATATCTAGGAGTACTCATACTATTAAATATAAATGAAACCTTAAAATTAACCCATCTTTTGAACATTTAAAGCAATTAATGTTTAAAATGTGGATAGATTTAGACATTAGTAATTGTTGAGCCTTTTGATTTTGATGGACAAATTGACAAACTCGACTAATGAATGTTTTGAGTCTTTGGTGAATAAAGGGTTCAAGCAAAGTTCGTTCCGGAGTAGGAACTTGGATGCGGAGTAGCATTCTTTAAAAAGCCTCGTGCAAATCTCACGTTCTAGTTTTAATTGTGAGCACTCAATAATATAAAGTCGGAAAGGAACTCAATGACTTATGTTAAAGACTACTGGAATAAAAGTTAGTTTTAAAAGATAATTTCTTAAAGAAAAGATAATTTGTAAAAGTTTTAATAAAGATAATTATCGAAGATAATTATCTAGTTGTTTTAATAAATAATAAATTTATCTTTTCAAATAAAATCTTTTTAAACAAACTTTTGATAATCTTTTAAATAAATATTTGATAAAGTTAGCAAGTGGTTTTTCTGTGAGAAAATCTTTTATACGGCTAATGGTTATCAAGTTGTTAGGATAGTGGTTTAATTAGATAAGGCTAGGAAACCTCTTCATGATCACAATCTGTCAAGATAACTCCACAAGTTGTTAGTGGGTTGTTGACATGTGGACGTGATTATGGTGGAGGTTAATGACTAAGCCTTCTCTATAAATACTCATGCAAACTATCTCAGAAAAACATAACTCTTGAGCATAAAAATTCCAGTAGCCATCTAATAACATAAAGAGAGTTATTTTCCTTCATATATTCTTGAGTGCAATAGGTATTTGTAATCACAGATTGTATTCAAGTACTTAGGGGTTGGGATTGTGAGTTTGTAAAGTGAGGTCAAGGAAGCTTCGTTGCTGAAGTCTTCTGTGAGAGTTGGGAACAAGTTCCTAATTTGTGGAACTTGTTAACGGGTTTGAATCTTCACTTGTAAAGAGTTTGATTACTTAGTGGAAATTTAGAAAAGCCTATATCTTCTCTCGTCACTATTTCATTTAGTTAAATTCCGCAAAAAGTTTTTAGATTTCACCTCAAATACAATTCACCCCCCCTCTTGTATTAGCCAGTTAGACTTTCAGTTGGTATCAGAGCAGGAACTCAGAACACGCAGGCAACCCTGTTGAGTAAGTTCCTGGAAAATGGCTTACACAGAGGAAAAGGAATTCGGGAGTACATCCATTCAAAGGCCTCCATACTTCAACGGCAAATTTTATCCTTATTGGAAGGATAAGATGGAAATCTTTATCCAAGCAGAGAATTATCAGGTATGGCGAATTATACAAGTAGGAGATTACGAAATTACGAAAACGAATGCTAATAATGAGGTAATCCCTAAACCTATGGATGAGTATGAAAAAACTGATTTTGAAAAACTTGAAATGAATGCTACTGCCAAAAAGTTTTTAATTTGGGGACTTGGACCCGATGAACATACTCGTGTCAAAGGGTGCAAGTCCGCAAAGGAAATTTGGGATCTTCTGGAAGTTACACATGAAGGAACGTCAGATGTTAAACGTTCCAAAATAGACATTCTTTTGTCTCAGTATGAGCGCTTTGAAATGGGAAACAAAGAATCCATTAAAGACATGTTTACTCGATTTAAAGGTATTACTAACGAACTAACGTGTCTTGGCAAGATAATTCCTATAGATGAGCAGGTCAGAAAAGTCTTAAGAAGTCTTCCAGACAATGACAGATGGAGAGCAAAGGTTGCAGCGGTGCAGGAATCAAAAGACTTCACCAAGTTCAATCTGGAACATCTTGTGGGTTCCCTCATTACTCACGAGATCCAGTCGAACAATCGGACTCAGGAGACTGTCAAAAGTCAAGGGCTAGCATTAAGAGCTAATGAAGAATCCGAAGAGAAGTCTGACATCGATGAAGAAGAAGCTGCAATGTTGGTGAGAAGGCTGAAAAAATTCTACCGTAACAACAAGTTTTTAGACAAGAAGAAAGGATACAGTAAAAGAAATCAGGAACCCAAAGCCAAGTCTTCTTGTCACAAATGTGGAAGCACCAACCACTTCATCAAAGAGTGTCCATTATGGGAATCTGAGAAAGGCAAGGGAAAAGAAGCTGATCAAAGCAGAAATTCCAAGCCTAACTTTTCTAAAACAAATTTCAGGAAAGCAATGATTTCCACGTGGGGAGAATCAAGTTCCGAAGAAGAGGAACAGGAACACACAGACGATGAAGTAGCCAATCTCTGTCTAATGGCAAAGCATGATGATGAGGTAGTCATTCAACCTAATTATTTGAAATCTCTCTCAAAGGATAAATTAATCTCTTTATTGTTAGAAACCTTAGATGAATATAAAGAATTATGTGCAAAACTAAGGCAAGCCGAAAAGGCAACTGGAATTTGTAGAGATCATGTTAAGTATCTGAATAGCTTAAGAAATGATGTTCAAGGCAGATTCTTTGAATTGTTAGATAAAAATATTATGCTAAAAGAATCCCTTGAAAGAGTCAAGAGTGAGAATATCATGCTGAATATTGAATTGACTCAATATAAAATGTTGTGTACTAACATTGATTCTTGCAGGTCTACTGAAGTTCCTTTAATCATGTTTAATAATGAACTAGAGCATGTTAAGAAAGAGATAAAGGAAACCAATGATAAAAATGAGAAACTAGAAAAGGACCTAGAAATTGCAAGAAAAAGTAAAAATACAGCAAGCACGGGTGTTCCCAAGTGGGTAAAGGAAGCTCAGACAAAAAGAACAGAAGGTCTAGGCTATGTTCATAAGAAGAAGTCCACTGGAAAGAAAAAGAAATATGTGAACTTACCTAGTGAGACCGTTTGTTCTTTTTGTGGTAAAAAGGAACATCGCAGTGAAGAATGTACTAAGAAAGCAAATCTGTACAATAAGAATGTGAACTATGTTTGGCAGAAGAAATCTGATTTAAATGTGTCAACACAGGAACCCATGAATGAAAGGGTTCCTGCTACTAACCCTTAATTTCTTTTGCAGGTCGCAGTGAGGGGGAACAACCAGTGGTACCTCGATAGCGGTTGTTCTAAGCACATGACAGGAGATGAATCCAGATTTCTCTCACTGACGGCCTATACAGGGGGAACAGTGACCTTTGGAGACAATAAGAAAGGCAACATTGTTGCTGTTGGCAAAGTAGGAAGGTCAAGTTCCCATGCAATTGACAATGTATTTTTTCGAGGGTTTGAAGCATAATCTACTCAGTATATCTCAGCTTTGTGATAAAGGAAACTCTGTAAGCTTTTCTTCTGAAAAATGCAAAATCATCAACAATAACACTGGAAAAATCGTTTTGGAAGGAACTCGTAAAGGGAACACGTATACCGTGGATCTTAACAAAGTTCCAAAATACAATCTATCCTGTTTAAGTGTTATTGAGGATGATCCACTTCTATGGCATAGACGTTTTGGACATGTTAGTCTTTCATTGCTTGACAAATTAAGGTCAAAGGACTTGGTAATCGGATTACCTTCTATCAAATTCCTAAATGACAAAATTTGTGAAGCTTGCATCAAAGGAAAGCATGTTCGATCATCATTTAAATCAAAGAAAATGGTAAGCACCACAAAACCATTGGAACTCATTCATATGGATTTGTGTGGCCCCGTTAGAATTCAAAGTAGAAGTGGAAAAAATATATGTCTTAGTTCTTGTGGATGATTATTCTAGATTTACATGGGTCATATTCTTACATAGTAAAGATGAAACTTTTGATATGTTTATGACTTTCTTGAAAAAGGGCTTAATTAGGCTAGATTTTATTTCTACTGAATGTCAAATTGCTGATATATTAACTAAGCCTTTAAGCAGAGACAAGTTTGAAAAGATGCGTGTGGAATTGGGGATGCTACGGCTAAAGTGATTTTTGTTTGGAACCCCTAAGGTAAAATCGGATGTAACTAACAATGCTATGCTCAATCTTGTGTGCATAACACAGCTGAAATTACCCAGGGAAAAGATTTGTGAAGTATTGAAAAGTCACTTATACATACTTTTAATATGTTAAAAATATTGAGCCATGTTGTTTCAAGTTCCCTTTTCATCATTCTTTATTCTCTGTATTATGATCACGTAAATTATCATCATAATTTACAATCCATTTGCACTTACCATTTTTTTATATTGTTAATTTGTTTTCCTTCCTATTATTATCTTTTTTGCCTTCCTTATTTTTTTTATCTTTTATTCTTATCTTTTATTCATATTTTTATCTTTTTTTTCTTCCTTATTTTCCTTTGTTCAGTTCTGCTTTTATTTGTTACGTAAGATAAGAAGCATGTATATCAACTCCTTAACTTACGATTTTATTTTATCAACATTGAATTAGATGAGTGCAATTATTTCACCAAATTAAATCCTACTACCTCTAAAACTACTCCACTACCTCACCTTTTAAACCGTCATTTTTCTTTCTCACTCCTCCCAATTAAACTCTTCTTCTTCTTTTCACTCCACCTTCACCTATCAAATCAATTAAACTCCCCATAAACTCCCATAACCAGCCTCACTCTCTCTCCTTCCTATTCACACTATTCATCTTCTCCTTCCCTTCATTTTACCTTCAACACCATGAAAACCAACCGAAACACCACCCCAAAAACCCGATCACCACCATCCAAACCCTCCTCAAACACGGGGTCTCCACAACCGGTGCCAATTGCGATGGTGCATCCATCTGCTCAGCCAAAGAGGAAGGCTAAGGTTGTGAAGGGCGGCGACAGGAAACGGCGCGCAACCACCAAATTCCCATCATGGAATTACACTCTCGGATATCACATCAACTATGATTGGTGTGTGGCGAGTAAGTTCACTGAATTTACTTCTTTAATTGATTATCAAAAATGGACTCACTTGTTCCAGAATTGTTCTCATTACCCTGTTTATCCTAAACTTATTTATGAGTTCAAAAATACCTTTCAATGTGATAATGGTGTGTGCTCGGCCGTAGTTAATGATATTCCAATTTCGATTGATGCCAATTATCTTGGAAATCTATTTCAAGTTCCTGTTAAAGGCTATTGTTCTTATTTAAAGCACAAACAATCTGTAAATATTGGCCATAATGATGAATGCAAAATCCTTCAATTTATTGGAGGAAATCCGAAAGTGAAAACTACTCACCATCATGCCCTAACACCCCTTCATAAGCTACTGTTTACCTTCACCTGGAAGGGTATAGTACCCCGTTTACAAAAACGGAGTACCGTATCACTCTTGGATGCCTCCCTCATATTCTGTCTTGCATGCAAAATACAGATTAATTTCCCTGCTCTAATGATTGAACACTTGAATTTTTATGTATTGGTATTGATGTTGAATGTGAATCCCCAACATATCTCAAACCCGATAATATCCTCTCTGAACAATCATTACTTAGACTGAGTCTTAGGCTTACAAATGGCAAAGTATGTTTTGTGCCTCGGAAAGGAGGGGAGAAAAAGAAAGGGAAAGGGAAAGAAGCTAAGGAAGAATGTGATGCAAGCAGTGACCAGGGTAGTGAGGAGGCTAGTGAGGGTGCTACCACCTCCAGTGATTCTGAGGGAGATAAGGAAGAAGAAAAAAGTTCTAACGGAGAGAAAAACAAAGAAAAAATACTTGAGGGAGATGTGCAAGGAGAAAAACAGGAAGATTCTGAGGGGGAACATAAGGAAGTTTCTGAGGGGGAAGCTCGAAAATCTGACTCACATGAGGGGCAGGGAACTGATCAAAGTGAGGGGGAACATACCACAGACTCTGAGAGCACAGCTGGACCACCTGTCATTCCTGTGTTTACAGGGGGCCTTAGAAGAAGTAAGAGGAATGTGGTCAAGCCTGCCCTTTCTACTACACACCCTGTGACTGTAGAAACCATCAGCTCCTCAGACAAATCTGATCCCACCTTCAAACCTACCCAAGTCCCCTTTGCCATTGAACCCTCTTCTATTCCTGTCTCACCTACTAGGCAGCCTTCTCATTCACCTTCTCCTCCTCCATTTCAGCCTACTGGCTTTGCTGCTTTCTCTGGAACTCGTGTGTCTGTTTATGATTTTCAACAGGTTCAAGCAGATATGGAGAAGTTGACTACTCTGGTGAGCAAGAAACTGGAGGAAATGGCCTCGGAACTGCTTTCTCTTAAAGGCCAGGTGCAGGCTCTGGCAGATTCTCAAGCAACCGGATTTGCAGGCGTAGAGGCAAAGCTTGCACAGGCTGAAGGCAAGTTTAGTGAAGGCAACAAGGAGATCTTGGAAACTATCAACAGAGTAGCCTTTGAGGAAGTCGAGGAAGACTCTATTGATCCCACAAATCCAACCCTTGATCCTACCAATGCAGCCTTTTAAATCCTTGATTGCACTTATTCTAATTTCATATGTTGAACAATTTTATTTTGGTCTTGTTTAATCTCTCTGAACTTTGGTTTGTACGCCTTTATCCTTTGCTACATTCTCTATGTTCCTCTTCTATTTCCTAAATCGGAACTTGGCTCGTATTTTTCATATGATTGTGTGTGTTTGCTGATAATTTGGTACCTAACTTATTTTTGCCTTGCATTATTTGAGCTCACTATTCCCTACGTAGTCTAGTGGGAGTATAGCAAAATGTTTTTTTTCAATCTTTTGATAATGCCAAAAGGGGGAAAAGACAAACTTCATGGCGGCTAAAGTGTTTACCAAGGAACTCACACATCGAAGGTACAAACTTTTCTAAGTTAATAAAGTCCTAGTAATCTAAGTTTTTAAACTTTTTCTAAGATTTTAAAGTCTTTGTTAATTTTTTCTCTTTTGCTCAGTCTTTTTAAAATAAATACTTTTTAGCTTTTTTTTAAGTTCTTTAATTACTCTGTTTTTTTTTGTTTTCATGTCTTACTTTAAATTTCTGTTGCATGCCTGGATGATTTTATTTACTTAAGTTTGTCAATGTTTGTCATCATCAAAAAGGGGGAATTTGTTGAGCCTTTTGATTTTGATGGACAAATTGACAAACTCGACTAATGAATGTTTTGAGTCTTTGGTGAATAAAGGGTTCAAGCAAAGTTCGTTCCGGAGTAGGAACTTGGATGCGGAGTAGCATTCTTTAAAAAGCCTCGTGCAAATCTCACGTTCTAGTTTTAATTGTGAGCACTCAATAATATAAAGTCGGAAAGGAACTCAATGACTTATGTTAAAGACTACTGGAATAAAAGTTAGTTTTAAAAGATAATTTCTTAAAGAAAAGATAATTTGTAAAAGTTTTAATAAAGATAATTATCGAAGATAATTATCTAGTTGTTTTAATAAATAATAAATTTATCTTTTCAAATAAAATCTTTTTAAACAAACTTTTGATAATCTTTTAAATAAATATTTGATAAAGTTAGCAAGTGGTTTTTCTGTGAGAAAATCTTTTATACGGCTAATGGTTATCAAGTTGTTAGGATAGTGGTTTAATTAGATAAGGCTAGGAAACCTCTTCATGATCACAATCTGTCAAGATAACTCCACAAGTTGTTAGTGGGTTGTTGACATGTGGACGTGATTATGGTGGAGGTTAATGACTAAGCCTTCTCTATAAATACTCATGCAAACTATCTCAGAAAAACATAACTCTTGAGCATAAAAATTCCAGTAGCCATCTAATAACATAAAGAGAGTTATTTTCCTTCATATATTCTTGAGTGCAATAGGTATTTGTAATCACAGATTGTATTCAAGTACTTAGGGGTTGGGATTGTGAGTTTGTAAAGTGAGGTCAAGGAAGCTTCGTTGCTGAAGTCTTCTGTGAGAGTTGGGAACAAGTTCCTAATTTGTGGAACTTGTTAACGGGTTTGAATCTTCACTTGTAAAGAGTTTGATTACTTAGTGGAAATTTAGAAAAGCCTATATCTTCTCTCGTCACTATTTCATTTAGTTAAATTCCGCAAAAAGTTTTTAGATTTCACCTCAAATACAATTCACCCCCCCTCTTGTATTAGCCAGTTAGACTTTCAGTAATGATTCCTTTTTAAAATTTAGTATTTATTATTATTTTATTTATAAATAGCCAATTAACGTAAATATAGGATATACCTTATTATGGAGGGAACCCACAGTAGCATTGCTCGAGGAACGCATTAGTGTATATATAAGATGGTGGTTTTTTACTAATACACTAATGTACTTCCTCGGGCAATGCTACTAATGTCTAAATCTATCCACGTTTTAAACATTAATTGCTTTAAATATATCCTATCCGAGGAACCCATCTTTTGAACATTTTATTTATATAAAGTGCTTATAAGGTAATTTTTCACACTAACCCACAGTAGCATTGCCCGAGGAACGCATTAGTGTATATATTTAGATAGAACTTGATTGTTCTACTCCACCCACTTTTTAAATGTGTCCCATTATGAAAAAGTTTAGACCTAACTTTTGGTATCTAACGCACAAAATATAAAATTACAATTGAGGGAGAAGTTTATACTAGGCCTAACCTTCGGGATTTAACGCACTAAAAAACAAAAACAACATTATTGATTTGACGCACACAATGAATAAAAAAAAAGTATTACCAACTAGGATACTTAGCATAATGTTTTGAATTTTTTTTATCTCCAAAATGGTATATACTAGTATATATGTTTACAAAATTCTATAAGAAAATATCAAATTCGTTTAATTAAAAAATTATGTATCTAACACAAGATTTTAAGTAAATATTAAATAAATTTAAATTTTTTGAAAAATAAGATTTGTAAATAATGATAGTCACTTCATTTTAGTTGGCTATCATAATTTACAAATCTTATTATTATGAATCTGTGCACGGAGCAAAAACTATTTAAGTAGTTGTTGTTCACATTTACTGAAATAAGCTGAATTAAACTGAACTGATTAGAGCTGAATTGAATTGATCGGACCTGAATTGAACTGAACTGATTAGAGCTGAACTAAGTTGAAATGAATATTTTATGAGAGAAGAAAATTAGGATCTGAAGTGAAGTGAACTTAACTGATCTGATTAGAGTTGAACTGAACTGAACTAAATTAATTAGAGCTGAACTGAACTGAAATTAAGCTGAACTGAACAGGCCCGTACTCTGTAACAATATTACTTCGATCCATATAAAACTTTTATAGGAATTAAATATTTAATATTTGTAAATTCCTTTTTAAGAATTTCACATTTTATCAACACTTGTTTTTGTCTAATTACACAAGTAATGACACCCAATTAAAATGAAATGACAAATATAAGGTATTTTTAATTTTTTTTTAAAATTTGAATTTGTTTAATGTTTATCCTCTAAAAAAGTTGTGTGTTACATAGACAATTTTGAATTTTTTTTTAATATTTTCTAATAAAAAATCTCTTACGAAAAATTTAGCATTTCGGATGGAAATTTTTTCATATAATTTTGCCAATAATCAAGTGTTTTAGGGTCTGTTTACTTTGCTTAATTTCAATTCAGTTCAGTTCAGCTCCGATCCATTCAGTTTAATTTAGCTCCAATCAGTTCAATTCAGCTCCTAATTTTCCTTTCTCATAAAATATTCATTTCAGCTCAGTTCAGTTCAGTTTAGCTTCAATCAGTTTAGTTCAATTCAATTCAGTTCAACTACTTCATTAAATGTGAATATGCCTTTACTTGATAATCCATTTAACATATAGAATAAATGGATGAATGGATAATATAGTCTTTAATAATACATTAAAGACAGGTTATCAAAGTTGATCATTTAGACATTTAAGAAAATAATAAATGAATATGAGACAAAGGGGTATTGTCTTAAAGTTGAGGAGCAGTTGCTCTATCACCTTGATAAAATTATAATTATTTTTTTTTTGAAAGATGATAAAATTATAAATAAATCAACTAAAATATTTAGTCAGCATGATATTTTTGAAATTATATCAATATTTATGGCACTACATTCTTTAAAAAAGCTGTTGAATTACTTATAATTTTTTGATCTGATAATAATATTGTATACTTCGTATTAAGGTGATTTAATAAAATCATCAATAATCTTTCAAAAAAAAATATCATCAATAAGTTTTTTTTTTCTTTAAAAAAAATAAAAAGCAATAAAAAAACGTGTATGTTATGTTATTGAAAATTCCTCCACAACAATTGTTGTGAACGTAGGACAAGATTATATCAATAATTCAAAACATCGATGGTCCAAAATTGTTCAATGGTGTACGACGATCGCTTCATCATCACTTTAATAATAATAATAATAAATAATCAAAAAATAAAATCAGAATAACTGAAATAGACAATAGTACTCTCTTAATTTCCCCATTTTTTTGATTTCATGTTGAAGATTTTACTTTTGTAAATTTATTTTATAAATTAAATACTATCCATTTTATATTATTTGCAATAATTTAATATAAATTATAAAAAAAAATGTCTAATCACTTCAAAAATATAAAATAAAGGTACTTATTTTTTCATATAAATCATATAAAATCTCACATGACTACATTTTTTTAACAAATAAACCATAAAAGACGATCAGTAGTAGTATGCGTGGTTGGTGCACCCGGGTATTTAGTGCACCCGAAAAGAACATTAGGTATATTTAAAAGAACATGGGCGAAAAAAAGAACATTATAGACATTTTTAAAGAACACGGGCATAATATGTTCTTTGAGTTTAATCATTATGTTCTTTGAGTTAGAATTATAGGTTTTTTACATTATACAATATGTTCTTTAATGTATGTAAATACAGGAACAATGTTAAATGCAATCATCTGAATAACCATGAAAAAGAACATTTTCTTTAATGTATTATCATATTCTTTTTGTAATGACTTTATGTTCTTTGTAATGTCATGTTCTTTGTCAAACACAAACATATTCTTTTGTCAAACATAGATTAGGTATTTTAATTTTTTCAAACACACTCAACCACATGAGTAACCATGGAAATAACATGTTCTATAATGTATTATCACGTGTTTTTCTCAAACCCTAGTATTTTTTTTTTTCGCCCATGTATGTTTTTTAAAAAATGTCTAATGTCCCGTAAAAAAAAATGTCTAATGTTCTTTTCAAATGTACCATGCGCATGGTGCACTTGGGTGCACTATACTATTTTCATGTATACTCTCATTTTCTTTATATATAACTCTCATTTTTCTCCACATTGCCTCCCATTGCTTGACTACCTTCTTGTTCCAACAAAGTGCTAGAGCAGGCTTATATAACAAAGATACGAGTGGTGTAATAACAAAAGTAAATAAAACAAAATAGAAAATAGGAGAAAATGTAAAAAATGTTTATTTGACAGCTTGTAGATGATCCTTGAAATTCTCGTATGTTATATAGATTTTTTTTTCAGTTAAAAATATTTCAATTTTTCTAATAAAAATTTTGTTACAAAAATATATTATTTTGGTGGGAAATTTTTTCATATAATTTTTTCAAAATCTTATCCACTTATACATTGTAGTATAGATGGATGAATGGATTTTATAGTCTTTAATAAATAATAATACTTTAAGATATGTTATCAACGTGGATTATTTAAAAATATAATTATTTTTCATCATAAAAAAATAAATAAATAAAGTAGATTTTTTAAAAGGAAAAATTACCGGGAATAATCCGACCTTTGGCCCATCCGCCCAAGATAATCCCACCTTTCGATTATTTTTAAATAATCCGACCTTTAATGTCAATTTGCTTTAAATGGTCCCAACCGGTCATTTGACTTGCTATAGCAAATTACAATACACATGTCGACATTTTATTGGTGGAAAAAATAAAAAATAAAAATAAAAAATTTTATTAACTAATTACCCCAACAGCACAACCACCTTTCACGGCCACACAATCCCACCAGCCCGACCACCCTCCATGGCCACAGCCACACAACCCCTCCCAGCGCCACCAGCCTGACCCCCAAGCGCCGCGCTAAACACCCTTTCCCTTCCCTTGAACCGCCGACTCCCCTCCCCTCACCCTGAAACCACCAACCACCCTCAAAAACCCCTTCCCCCATCCCGATCCCAGTCCCCCTTCCCTGCCCCGTCCAAATTCCAGCCCTTCCTCCCTTTGTCCGTCCCGATTTCAGCCCATTTCGACACTCTCTCCTTCACTCGTCGTGATTCCGACCTCTCTCTCATTCCTTTGCCCCGATTTCGACCTTCCTCCCCTTCCCCCATTTTGATTTCAACCTCACACACCGTCCTAAAGTCAAAAATTTCGGCCACCCGATTAGCGGCATATTGTCTTCGTCTATATGGGGTTAAAGGGTTGGGTTAGTGGTTAAATGGGGTTCGCTTGGCTTGGTTTGGTGGGATTCCGGTAAGCGTGGTTGTTTCAAGTGTGGGTGGGATGGTGGTTCTAGGGTTTCGGTTGGGTGGTGGTGGGTATGGTGGTGGCTGAATAGGTGTGGGTTAGGTGGTGGTGGTGATTTTTTTTCACAACTTTTTTATTTTTATTTTTTGACTAATCAAGTAGCGACACTTGTAAATTCTACTTTAAAAAAAAATTACCTACTCAACCGGTTCCAAGTAAAATGGGACCATTTATAGCGGAGTGGGTATAAAGGTGGGATTATTTAAAAATAATCCAAAGGTGGAATTATTTTTAGCGGACGGCCCAAAGGTAGGATTATTCTGGGCAATTTTTCCTTTTTAAAAATATAATTAGTGAATATGAGACATGAAAGTATAGTTTTGAGTTAGATAAAATCCCTCTTTATAACCTTTAAATAAATTATTATATTAAAGTTGTATTTTGTCGTTGAAGTAAGAATCACGATTCACGAATTGAAAAAAAAAAAAAAAAAACAAAGGAATAAAAACATGTACGGATTGAGAATTCCTCCACCACAATTGTAGATTTGTAGTGAAACAAATATTTCAAAATTGGTGGTCCACAATTGTACCATGGTGACTACGATAATTGTATCATTGTCAATTTTGTCACTTTAATAAAATACTCTGTAATTAAAAAAAAAATAACCCCAATAAGTGAAATAAACAATAGTCAATATGTTTTTTTTAATCGTAATCAGATAATCAAATTTACTTTTTCAACATTTATTTGATAAATAAAATATCTTTAGTTGTATTTTAGTAAAATTATAAAAAGTTGATATTAAAAAGATATATTTCAAGATGAATCAAATATCATGACTACGGAGTATATTTTTTGTTTTTAATTTATAAATTATAAAAGACAATTAATTATAGTGTATGTGCTCTCCCTCTTCTTTCTTTCCTTTCTTTTTTCCTCTTCATTCCCTCCTATTTCTTTAAAAAGTATTAGAACTGGCTTATCTAACAGAGATACGAGTTGTATAACAAAAGAAAATCGATCATCACTGGTTCTTGTTGGAACAAACAAATGGATAAGGACATGTAGAAAAAAAAACATGGGTAATTTCATGCAACGAGGCACACGCTATCTCGATACTTTTGTCCACTGCAATTGTGGTACATGTAGGACATACAAATTATTTAATTGGAGTTCGAATTTTTTTTTTTTAAAAATGAGTTAATTTTGTAATATCTAAATACAAAATATAAAAATGACTAAGATTTTCCAAAGAATTTAATGTTATATTTTATTATTTGACAAATTATCACATAAGTACATTTTAATGTTATATTTCTCTCTTCTGTGGTCTATTGTTCGATCTCCACATACTACTATTTTTTTTTATTCTTTTTATGAGTGTTTTCATGTTGCTAACATATAAAATATTTAATAATATTTTGGCCCAATATGATATTTAACCATGATATAGATATATAAACTATTTAATTATATAAATTTCAGTAAATTATAATATGTTACATGTCAATAAATTACAGAGTACATATGTGTAATTATACATGCATTTTATTGAAATTTCAAGTATGCAACTCATGCATTAAAACCAAACTAATCAATTAATACTTCCATTTAAGTACAAAAATAATAAAAAAAAAAAATATACTCGTATATTGTTTTATTTACATTATACTTAATATATTTACGTTTCTCAAAACAATGAAACATTAAAATGATACATATATATAATACCATACATGTAACAATAATTGAACATTATTAGAGTACACAACTATGCCGTACATTTTTAACTTCCCAAAAACTCCCTATATCCGTCACAAAATTTGTGACATACCATCGTTATATTTCTATAAATAACATCCTTACCATTTCCAATTGTCCATCATCCCTCAAAACTCAAAAAAAATAACCTAATCCTAGAAAGCTAAAGTTTCACACAAAAATGGCTTCCTTCCTCCTCCCTACTGCTGCAATTATTCTCCTTCTCCTTGTACTCTCTCCTTCTCCTAGTGTCGCAATCGTAGATGGTGTTGAGCCTTTTGGTTTTGATGGACAAATTGACAAACTCGACTAAAGAATGTTTTGAGTCTTTGGTGAATAAAGGGTTCAAGCAAAGTTCGTTCCGGAGTAGGAACTTGGATGCGGAGTAGCATTCTCTAAAAAGCCTCATGCAAATCTCACGTTCTAGTTTTAATTGTGAGCACTCAATAATATAAAGTCGGAAAGGAACTCAATGACTTATGTTATTAAAAAGACTACTGGAATAAAAGTTAGTTTTAAAAGATAATTTCTTAAGGAAAAAGATAATTTATAAAAGTTTTATCTAGTCATCTATTTTCGAATAAAGATAATTATCTAAGATAATTATCTAGTTGTTTTAATATAAATAATTAATTTATCTTTTCAAATAAAATCCTTTTTAAAATAAAATCTTTTTAAACAAACTTTTGATAAAGTTAACAAGCAGTTTTCTTTGTTGTGAAAATCTCTGATTATACGGTTTTATCAAAGCTAATGTTTATCAAGTTGTTGAGATAGTGGATTAGTGAGATAAGGCTAGGAAACCTCCTTCTTGATCACCATCTATCAAGATAACTCCACAAGTTGTTAGTGGGGTGTTGGCATGTGGACGTGATTATAGTGGAGGTTAATGACTAAGCCTTCTCTATAAATACTCATGCAAACTGTCTCAGAAAAATACAACTCTTGAGCATAAAAATTCCAGTAGCAACCTAATAACATAAAGAGAGTTATTTTCCTTCATATATTCTTGAGTGTAATAGATATTTGTAATTACAGATTGTATTGAAGCACTTTGGGGTTTGGGATTGTGAGTTTGTGTAAGGTGAGGTCAAGGAAGCTTCGCTGTTGAAGGCTTCTGTGAGAGTTGGGATCAAGTTCCTAATTTGTGGAACTTGTTAACGGGTTTGAATCTTCACTTGTAAAGAGTTTGATTACATAGTGGAAATTTAGAAAAGCCTATATCTTCTCTCGTCATTATTTCATTTAGTTAAATTCCGCAAAAGTTTTTAAATTTCATCTCAAATACAATTCACCCCCCCCCCCCTCTTGTATTAGCCAGTTAAACTTTCAGTTGGTATCAGAGCGGGAACTCAGAGCACGCAGGCAACCCTGTTGAGTGAGTTCCTGGGAAAATGGTTTACACAGAGGAAAAGGAATTCGGGAGTACATCCATTCAAAGGCCTCCATACTTCAACGGCAAATATTATCCTTATTGGAAGGATAAGATGGAAATCTTTATCCAAGCAGAGAACTATCAGGTATGGCGGATTATACAAGTAGGAGATTACGAAATTACGAAAACGAATGCTAACAATGAGGTAATCCCTAAACCTATGGATGAATATGAAAAAAACTGATTTCGAAAAACTAGAAATGAATGCTACTGCCAAAAAGTTTTTAATTTGGGGACTTGGACCCGATGAACATACTCGTGTCAAAGGGTGCAAGTCCGCAAAGGAAATTTGGGATCTTCTGGAAGTTACACATGAAGGAACGTCAGATGTTAAACGTTCCAAAATAGACATTCTTTTGTCTCAGTATGAGCGCTTTGAAATGGGAAACAAAGAATCCATTAAAGACATGTTTACTCGATTTTAAAAGTATTATTAACGAACTAACGTGTCTTGGTAAGATAATTCCTATAGATGAGCAGGTCAGAAAAGTCTTAAGAAGTCTTCCAGACAATGACAGATGGAGAGCAAAGGTTGCAGCTGTGCAGGAATCAAAAGACTTCACCAAGTTCAATCTAGAACAGCTTGCGGGTTCCCTCATTACCCACGAGATCCAGTTGAACAACCGGACTCAAGAGACTGTCAAAAGTCAAGGGCTAGCACTAAAAGCTAATGAAGAATCCGAAGAGAAGTCTGACATTGATGAAGAAGAAGCTGTAATGTTGGTGAGAAGGCTGAAAAAATTCTATCGTAATTACAAGTTTTTAGACAAGAAGAAAGGATACAGTAAAAGAAATCAGGAATCCAAAGCCAAGTCTTCTTGTCACAAATGTGGAAGCACCAACCACTTCATCAAAGAGTGTCCATTGTGGGAATCTGAGAAAGGCAAGGGAAAAGAAGCTGATCAAAACAGAAACTCCAAGCCTAACTTTTCTAAAACAAATTTCAGGAAAGCAATGATTTCCACGTGGGGAGAATCAAGTTCCGAAGAAGAGGAACAGGAACACATAGACGATGAAGTAGCCAATCTTTGTCTAATGGAAAAGCATGATGATGAGGTAGTCATTCAACCTAGTTATTTGAAATCTCTCTCAAAGGATAAGTTAATCTCTTTATTGTTAGAAACCTTAGATGAATATAAAGAATTATGTGCAAAACTAAGGCAAGCCGAAAAGGCAACTGGAATTTGTAGAGATCATGTTAAGTATCTGAATAGCTTAAGAAATGATGTTCAAGGAAGATTCTTTGAATTGTTAGATAAAAATATTATGCTAAAAGAATCCCTTGAAAGAGTCTAGAGTGAGAATATCATGCTGAATATTGAATTGACTCAATATAAAATGCTGTGTACTAACATTGATTCTTGCAGGTCTACTGAAGTTCCTTTAATCATGTTCAATAATGAACTAGAGCATGTAAAGAAAGAGATAAAGGATACTAATGATAAAAATGAGAAACTAGAAAAGGACCTAGAAATTGCAAGAAAAAGTAAAAATACAGCAAGCACGGGTGTTCCCAAGTGGGTAAAGGAAGCTCAGACAAAAAGAACAGAAGGTCTAGGCTATGTCCATAAGAAGAAGTCTACTAGAAAGAAAAAGAAGTATGTGGATTTTCCTAGTGAGACTGTTTGTTCATTTTGTGGTAAACAAGAACATCGCAGTGAAGAATGTACTAAGAAAGCAAAACAGTACAATAAGAATGTGAACTATGTTTGGCAGAAGAAATCTGATTCAAATGTGTCAACACAGGAACCCATGAATGAAAGGGTTCCTGCTACTAACCCTTAATTTCTTTTGCAGGTCGCAGTGAGGGGGAACAACCAGTGGTACCTCGATAGCGGTTGTTCTAAGCACATGACAGGAGATGAATCCAGATTTCTCTCACTGACGGCCTATACAGGGGGAACAATGACCTTTAGAGACAATAAGAAAGGCAACATTGTTGTTGTTGGCAAAGTAGGAAGGTCAAGTTCCCATGCAATTGACAATGTATTTTTAGTCGAGGGTTTGAAGCATAATCTACTCAGTATTTCTCAGTTTTGTGATAAAGGAAACTCTGTAAGCTTTTCTTCTGAAAAATGCAAAATCATCAACAATAACACTAGAAAAATCGTTTTGGAAGGAACTCGTAAAGGGAACACGTATACCGTGGACCTTAACAAAGTTCCAAAATACAATCTATCTTGTTTAAGTGTTATTGAGGATGATCCACTTCTATGGCATAAACGTTTTGGCCATGCTAGTCATTCATTGCTTGACAAATTAAGGTCAAAGGACTTGGTAATCGGATTACCTTCTATCAAGTTCCTAAATGACAAAATTTGTGAAGCCTGCATCAAAGGAAAGCATGTTCGATCATCATTTAAATCAAAGAAAATGGTAAGCACCACAAAACCATTGGAACTCATTCATATGGATTTGTGTGGCCCCGTTAGAATTCAAAGTAGAAGTGGAAAAAGATATGTCTTAGTTCTTGTGGATGATTATTCTAGATTTACATGGGTCATATTCTTACATAGTAAAGATGAAACTTTTGATATGTTTATGAATTTCTTAAAAAAGACAAAAAAATCAATAGGTAATCAACTTATTCATATGAGAACTGACCATGGTAAGGAATTCGAAAATTCCAAGTTTGATGAATTTTGCAGGGAACAGGGAATAAGTCACAATTTCTCAGCGCCAAGAACACCACAACAAAAGGGTGTGGTTGAGAGGAAGAACCGAACATTGGAAGACATGGCTAGAACAATGCTAATAGCAAGTGGGCTTCCAAGGAATTTTTGGGCAGAAGCCGTCAACACAGCATGCTATATCATCAACCGAGCCATGCTCAGACCAATGTTGGACAAGACACCTTATGAACTGTTAAAAGGGAGAAAACCTAATATTGCTCATTTAAGAGCCTTTGGATGCAAATGCTTTGTTCACAATAATGATAAAAGAAATCTTAGAAAATTTGATGAAAGGAGTGATGAAGCAATCTTTTTAGGATATGCATCTAATAGTAAAGCTTATAGAGTTTACAATAAGAGGACTATGTGTGTAGAAGAAAGTATACATGTGATTTTTGATGAAACTAATAATTATGATTGTATATAGGAATATGAAGATGGAGATTTTGAAATTGGTCTCACTCGTTCAACAGACCAAGATGAAGAATTAATTCCCAGAAAGCAGCCTGTTCGAATTACTGAAAATACTGATAAGGAACCTACTGAAGTTCCAAATAATACTGAAGCCTCTGTTCAAAATACAAAAGAAACAGAAAACACAGAAGGCAAAGCAAATGCAGAAGCAGAACACCATGAAGAAATGGAAGAAAGAGCAACTCAAAATAACACTTTTATACCAGCTCAATCATTCCAACCAAAGCCATGGAAACATCAAAGGTCACACCCCCTGGATAAAATTATAAGTGACCTAAGCAAGGGAACTCAGACGAGATCCCAACTGAGAAACTTTTGTGCATTCAACGCCTTCCTATCAACACTGGAACCTCGAAATCACAAAGAAGCCTTGGAAGATGCTGATTGGATTGTTGCCATGCAAGAGGAATTAAATGAATTCGAAAGAAACAAAGTTTGGCACCTTGAACCTAAACCAAAGAATCAAAAGGTTATTGGTCTCAAATGGGTATACAGAAATAAGCTAGATGAACATGGCACAATTGTAAGGAACAAGGCAAGATTGGTTGTTAAAGGCTACAATCAGCAGGAAGGTATCGATTTTGAGGAGACTTTCGATCCTGTAGCTAGATTAGAAGCAATTCGTATTTTAATTGCATTTGCTGCATTTATGGGTTTTAAACTTTATCAAATGGACGTCAAATGTGCTTTTTTAAATGGTTTTTTAAAGGAAGACGTCTATGTTGAACAACCACCTGGATTTGAGGATCCAAACTTTCCTAACCATGTTTTTAAGCTTGATAAAGCACTGTATGGATTAAAACAAGCTCCAAGAGCCTGGTATGAAAGACTTTCTAAATTCCTTTTACAAAATGATTTCAAAAGAGGAAAAGTTGATAAAACTTTGTTCTTAAAATCAAAAGGAACTCATTTATTAATTGTACAAATTTATGTTGATGATATTATTTTCGGTGCAACTAATGAATCCTTGTGCAAGTACTTTGCCGATTTAATGAGCAGTGAGTTTGAGATGAGCATGATGGGGAACTCAACTTCTTCCTTGGGCTCCAAATTAAGCAAACTAACGAAGGAATAATGATCCATCAGCAGAAATATGTGAAGGAGTTATTGAAAAAATACAGTATGGAAAGCACAAAGATAAACCACACTCCCATGGGAACAACCACAAGGTTGGACCAAGACCCCAAGGGAACTCGTGTGGACCAAACAAAATACAGAGGTATGATTGGTTCCTTGTTATATTTAACTGCTAGCAGACCTGACATTTCGTTTAGTGTAGGTCTTTGTGCAAGATTTCAATCAGATCCAAAGGAATCGCATCTAACAGCCGTCAAAAGGATTTTACGATACTTAAAAGGGACGGAAGACTTGTGTCTGTTCTATCCAAAAAGTGACTCATTTGACCTAAGAGGATATGCCGATGCTGACTATGCAGGAGATTTAGTAAATCATAAAAGCACGTCAGGTATGGTCCAATTCTTAGGCTCTTGCATGGTTTCTTGGAGTTCCAAGAAACAAAACACTGTTGCTCTATCCACTGCCGAAGCAGAATATGTGGCTGCTGCTACATGTTCCTCTCAATTGCTATGGATAAAACAACAGTTGCGTGACTATGGCATTATTTTAGAGTGCGTTCCTATTCATTGTGATAACACAAGTGCCATTTGCATCTCTAAAGATCCAGTACAACACTCTAAAGTTAAGCATATACATGTAAGGCATCACTTTTTGAAAGATAATGTTAAAAAAGGGCTTAATTAAGCTAGATTTTATTTCTACTGAATGTCAATATATTAACTAAGCCTTTAAGCAGAGACAAGTTTGAAAAGATGCGTGTGGAATTGGGGATGCTACGGCTAAAGTGATTTTTGTTTGGAACCCCTAAGGTAAAATCGGATGTAACTAACAATGCTATGCTCAATCTGGTGTGCATAACACAGCTGAAATTACCGAGGGGAAAGATTTGTGAAGTATTGAAAAGTCACTTATACATACTTTTAATATGTTAAAAATATTGAGCCATGTTGTTTCAAGTTCCCTTTTCATCATTCTTTATTCTCTGTATCATGATCACGTAAATTATCATCATAATTTACGATCAATTTGCACTTATCTATCTTTTTTAAAAAAATTTCTATCTATTTTCCTTCTTGTTATTATTTTTTTTTCCTTATTTTTTATTCTTATCTTTTTCCTTCCTTATTTTTTATGTTCAATTCTTTTTCTATTCCTCATATATTTCAAAAATACAAAAAGATTTTTTTTCGTAAGATAAGGAGCTAGTATATTCACTACTCCTTACTTTCCGTATATTTCTTATCTTTTAAAAGTTTATCTTTTATTGTGTTAAGTTTGACTATTGCAATTAATCCACCCTATTAAAATCCTACTACCTCTAAAACTACTCTACTACCTCACCATATAAACCGTCACTTTTTCTCACCCTTCCAATTAAACTCTTTTTCTTTAACACTCCACCCTCACCAATCACATCAAATTAACTTCTCCTTCCTATTCACACTATTCATCTTCTCCTTCCTTTCAACTCACCTTCATAACCATGAAAACCAACCTAAACTCAACACCGAAACCACCAAAAACCCGAATACCTCCTCCCAAACATTCCTCTGCTGACGGCTTCCCTGAACCAGTCCCAATTGTCGTCCTTCACCCAAAAGCTCCACCAAAGAGAAAGGCTAGAACCGTGAAAGGAGGCGACAGGAAGAGGCGAAGCTCTCAAAAGTTTCCATCTTGGAACTACACTCACGACTATCACATCAATTATGACTGGTGTACGGAAAGTAAGTTCTCCGAATTCATCTCCTTAATTGATTATCAAGAATGGGTGCATTTGTTCCAAAATTGTTCTCACTATCCAATTTACCCTAAGCTTCTGTTTGAATTTAAAAATACTTTCAAACACAACAATGGTGTATGCACGGCTACAGTCAAAGATACTCACATTCATTTTGATGTTGCATATTTAGGGAACTTGTTTCAAGTCCCCACCTCTGGCTATAGTTCGTACCTAAAACACAAACAAATTGTGCAAATTGGGCATTATGATGAGAATAGAATAATCAAATTTATAGGTGGAAACCCGAAAAGCAAGACTTCACATCATAACATACTCACTCCTCTTCACAAATTACTGTTCAATTTCACATGGAGAGGCATTGTTCCCCGTTTGCAAAAACGAAGCACAGTATCCTTACTAGATGCTACCATCATCTTTTGTCTTGCTCGGAAAATAAAAATAAACTTTCCAAAACTGATGATTGAACATTTGGTTTTCTATGCTGCTAAAACTACTATTCCATATGGATCTCTCCTTACTGTGTTGTTTAAGTCTTTTGGGATTGATGTTGAAAGTGAGTCACCCACTTATATTAAACCTGAGAACATTCTTTCGGAGCAATCTTTGCTTCGCCTGAGCCTTAAACTTGAGAGTGGGATAATTACTTTCTTGCCTAGAGGAGGAGAGGAGAAAAATAGTGGAAAAGGGAAAACACAGGTTGTAGAGGGAGATACAAGTGAGTCAGAAGAGGAGGAAAGTGAATCTGAAAAAGAAGAAAGTAAAGAAAAAGGAGAGGAAGACAAAGAGGAGGAAGAAATTTCTGAGGGGGAACCACAGGAGGCAGAATCTGAGAAAGAAGAGGAGACTCAGAGTGAGGGGGAATCTAGTTCAGAAAGTGAGAGTCTTGACCTCCCTTTTAAAGGGGAACTCAGGAGGAGTAAGAGGAAAATTGTCAAACCTACTGTTTCTACTCTAAAGCCTGTGATTATTGAAGACATTAGTTCTTCAGATCACTCTGACCCTGATTTTACCCCTACACAAGTTCCTTTTGCTTCCGAGCCATCTTCTGTTCATGACTCCCCCCCAAAACAAGCTCAACCCTCTTCCACTCCTGTTTCACCTCCAAAACAGACTTCTCCCTCTCCCTCCCCAGCTTTTCCTACATCACAGCCTACAGGCTTTGCTGCCTTCTCTGGAACAAATGCTTCTATTTTTGATATTCAACAGGTGAAAGCAGAAATGGAGCAGCTGATAAAGATAGTGAGCACAAAGCTAGAGGAAATGGCAAAGCAGCTGACTTCTCTTCAACGCCAAG
This sequence comes from Chenopodium quinoa, assembly GCF_001683475.1. Classification (NCBI taxonomy): domain Eukaryota; kingdom Viridiplantae; phylum Streptophyta; class Magnoliopsida; order Caryophyllales; family Amaranthaceae; genus Chenopodium; species Chenopodium quinoa. The sequence goes on along the minus strand of NW_018744041.1, from coordinate 210,483 downwards.
TGCAGGCTGTGGCAGACACTCAGGCAACTAGTTTTACTGGGATGGAGAACAAGGTTGATGCTGCTGAGAAGAACATACTGCACAGCACTCAGGAGATATTGGAGACGATTAACAGGGTGGCTTTTGAAGAAGTGGAGGAAGCTTCTAATGACCCAATAAACCCAGCTGATGAACCTACCTATTCCCCATAATTGCAATTTCGAACTTGTCACTTTTAATTTCGTTTGCTTTTGCTTGTTTCATTTGGATTTCAGTTTGTAATTCTTAACTCTTGCTACTCTTTCCTGCTTTTGATTTTCGTCTATGGGAACTTGGCTCATATTTTTCATATGATTGTGTGTGTTTTCTGATAATTTAGTACCTAACTTATTTTTGCCTTGCATTATTTGAGCTCACTATTCCCTACGTAGTCTAGTGGGAGTATAGCAAAATGTTGTTTTCAATCTTTTGATAATGCCAAAAGGGGGAAAAGACAAACTTCATGGCAGCTAAGGTGTTTACCAAGGAACTCACACATCGAAGGTACAAACTTTTGCTAAGTTCAGTTAACTCAATAAAGTCCTAGTAATCTAAGTTTTTAAAGTCTTTGTTAATTTTTCTTTTGCTCAGTCTTTTTAAAATAAATACTTTTTAGTATTTTTCTAAGTTCTTTAATTACTCTGTTTGTTTTTGTGTCTTGCTTTAAATTTTTGTTGCATGCCTGGATGATTTTATTTACCTAAGTTTGTCAATGTTTGTCATCATCAAAAAGGGGGAATTTGTTGAGCCTTTTGGTTTTGATGGACAAATTGACAAACTCGAATAATGAATGTTTTGAGTCTTTGGTGAATAAAGGGTTCAAGCAAAGTTCGTTCCGGAGTAGGAACTTGGATGCGGAGTAGCATTCTCTAAAAAGCCTCATGCAAATCTCACGTTCTAGTTTTAATTGTGAGCACTCAATAATATAAAGTCGGAAAGGAACTCAATGACTTATGTTATTAAAAAGACTACTGGAATAAAAGTTAGTTTTAAAAGATAATTTCTTAAGGAAAAAGATAATTTATAAAAGTTTTATCTAGTCATCTATTTTCGAATAAAGATAATTATCTAAGATAATTATCTAGTTGTTTTAATATAAATAATTAATTTATCTTTTCAAATAAAATCCTTTTTAAAATAAAATCTTTTTAAACAAACTTTTGATAAAGTTAACAAGCAGTTTTCTTTGTTGTGAAAATCTCTGATTATACGGTTTTATCAAAGCTAATGTTTATCAAGTTGTTGAGATAGTGGATTAGTGAGATAAGGCTAGGAAACCTCCTTCTTGATCACCATCTGTCAAGATAACTCCACAAGTTGTTAGTGGGGTGTTGGCATGTGGACGTGATTATAGTGGAGGTTAATGACTAAGCCTTCTCTATAAATACTCATGCAAACTGTCTCAGAAAAATACAACTCTTGAGCATAAAAATTCCAGTAGCAACCTAATAACATAAAGAGAGTTATTTTCCTTCATATATTCTTGAGTGTAATAGATATTTGTAATTACAGATTGTATTGAAGCACTTTGGGGTTTGGGATTGTGAGTTTGTGTAAGGTGAGGTCAAGGAAGCTTCGCTGTTGAAGGCTTCTGTGAGAGTTGGGAACAAGTTCCTAATTTGTGGAACTTGTTAACGGGTTTGAATCTTCACTTGTAAAGAGTTTGATTACATAGTGGAAATTTAGAAAAGCCTATATCTTCTCTCGTCATTATTTCATTTAGTTAAATTCCGCAAAAGTTTTTAGATTTCATCTCAAATACAATTCACCCCCCCTCTTGTATTAGCCAGTTTGGAGACGGCGACTTACTACGAAATGGAGGGTATTACTACATCCTTCCATACTCATCAAACAAAGGTGGTCTAACATTGACACCAGCTAAGGACTCTTCACCCTGCCCTCTTTTTATAACCCAAGATTCATCCAATAGCCGCGGCTTGCTTGTGAAGATGTCTACCCTAGCTAGAATACCGGTTCTTACGTCTGGAATTCCCATCGATTTCGCCTTTAATAAGGCCTTCATCAGCTGCAATAAATCACCGGACTGGTGGGTGGCTCCTAGTGATGCCAACAACAAATCGTACTTGCTTGTCGGTACTTCGGGGCCATTCAAGCCTACTTATTACTATAAGGTTGTAGAAGCTAAAACTGGTAAGAATGTGTACAACATTAAGTTTTGTCACATAAGCGAGTCCGAAATCAAGTGTAAGGATGTTAGTATTCTTGATGATGGAATGTTGGGAGTCATCGACGATGGACCTTTTCCTGTTACGTTTGAGAAGTATTCTCCAAAGATTATTGCCTCTTATGTTTAAGTTTCTCACTTTTGTTCGTGCATGTGTTAATGTGTACTACGTGTGCCTATAGTCCATGCATGAATAAAAATGAGATATGTATTACTATGGAGAACTTTCGTTTCTTTTTTCTATTTGTCATATTATGTCTTTCAATAAAAAATGAATAAAAATATGGCAGTATTTTAAGTGTTGAATTATGCTATTTTCAAATTTTGATGTCGGGTATAATCTTTGTATTCTGCTCCATACTATATTTACTTCGTATAAATGTATAACATGTACAATTTGAAATGATCATGGTACAGTCCTCATATTACAATAACCTAAAGTTGATACTCCCATTGCTTTTCGATATCCAAAAAATGCCAACAACAACAATTGAAAGTTTTAATTTTGATACACTTGTAAGAAGAAGAAAAAATGGTGTGAAATTTGAAATATAAGAGGATCTTTTATCAAAATGACTAATTTTACAAAATTATTTATCACAATGGCTAATTATACTTTTTAATTTCCAAATTAGCTAATTTATTAACTTGGAAGGAATTTATCTATTTCTTATATTCCTTTAAACCAATTTGGTTCACATTATTATTATTATTATTATTATTATTATTATTATTATTATTTTTTTTTTTTTTTTTTTTTTTTCGGGTTTTTGTTTTTCTTTGGGAAATTCTAATGCCATAGTTTAAAATATCCCATTAATTTGAATAATGAGTAATATATTTGCAACAATTTCCAATTCTTATTAAGTTACACAAAATAAACAATCATTAAAAAAATTGATCTGGACTTCCAATCAACCACAAAAAAAAAAAAAAAAAAAACTCTTTTTTACACATAAAGATTGAAATATACTTTGTATTAAGGTCTAAAGGCCCAAAGTTTCTAATGCACTTACAAAGAGAAAATGTGTATTAGAATAAGATAAAAGCCTAAAATTTAGAAAGCAAATAGGAATAATCAAGTCTTGATTAAATATAATAACTAGAGTTATAAAACAGTTGACCATAATATCATTTTATTTGCTTCGAAAAAGACGAACAGTACTTTATTTCTCTTATTGTGGTATAATCTGCGATAATCTTGATAGACCAATACTACTTGAAATTCCAAATTTTTGTGATTGATATAATCTTGACGAAAAATTAGGGCTTTTTTATTTTTGATTGAAATTAGGTTTCTGCCAGTGTTGGCATACTTAGTACTTTTGTATATTGCTTTAATTTTCCAAAAAAATAAATAAATAAAACAAAAACAAAAAAAAAGTCAATAAAGTGAATCAAATCAGTTCAAAGAAAAATAAGAAATTGATAATCTCCTTCCATGTCAATAAATTAGCTAGTTTGGGAATTAAATTTTAAAACCAGCCGTTTTGATAAATACTTTTATCAAATAAGCCGTTTTGATAAAAGATCCAATATAAGAGGGATATAAATTTTAGGCTGAGAGGAACTACAAGTTTAAAATTAACGGTACGACTACTAATTTTGAATTGTCGTTAATTAAATTAGTGTTTCAAGATTAATTATACAAGACGTAATGTATGTTATATTATGTTAAATTTCTCCCATTGGAATGACATGGATTATAAACTGATAGAACAATGTATACTACAAGGGGGGGGGTGAATTGTAGTGTATGTAGACTATGGTAAATTTTGCGGAATTAAATCTACTACTAAGAGAAAAGACACTGAGATAGGCAATGAATAAATTCACTATGTAAAAATGATTTACAATCACTAATACGTTGCCTAGACTCAAGTTCCGTGAGGAACTCAAGTTACCCAACTGTGATCCCTCAATCACAGTTTCTCACACTTTGTGATTCTACTCCGAATCACTTGTACAGTGTAAACAACTCTCTCAAATCTCACACTTTACAACTCTCACAACCCAAACCCAATTACACAATGATTACAAGTATTTTCTAAAGAACTTAAGAGACTAAGGGTGGAAGGAACTTCTCTTTTAAACACTTTGAAACTCTATGCTCAGAGTACTTAAAATTGTTTTTCCACACTTTCAAAAAGCCACGTTGATCTATTTTTATAGGGAGATTATCCAAGCTTCCATCATGTTCCTACTTCCCCCTCAATCCCACGTTCACCTATACTGGGAAGTTGGGATGTAAGTTGAGGAAATTTAGGAACATGATTTCCCTAGCTTGACTCCTAAATCAACGTGCTTCCTTAATTTAAGTAAACAGTTATTTTTACTAAGTCAAAAATCAGTTAAGGATTTAAAAAGATAATTATTTATTAATTAAAAAAGATAATTGTTTATTAATTAAAAGATAACTAAATAATTAATTAATTTAAAAACTTATCTTTTAAATTAATGAATTATTTTGATTTTATTTATTTATAAAATAAATCTTTTTCAAAACTGATTTTATCTTTTCCTTAAATTAAGGGATATGAAAACTGTTTTTGAAAACCATCGTTTAAACACTTTTCTGAGCATCAGTCAAGTTCCTTCAAGAATTCCAGATTCCATCAGGAACTTTGAGTTTCTCATGAGTTCCTTCCAACACTTTTGTTTCTTAAGTTCATGCACTGAATAACTAAGTATACTAGAGTTGTGAGGACATCTTGAAAGCTTGCATTCATCATCAAGTCTTCCAAACTCTGTTGTTCCTACTCCGGAACATATATTCGTATACCTGAATCTTTCTGTTCAACCAAGACTTATAAACATCATTAGTCAGAGTTTGTTTTACGTAAGTCAATCATTAAAATATTAAGGTGGGCAATTCAACATAAACATTTGTTCAGTTACAATGGTTACTAGTTCTAACTATTTTAAGAAATTTAAACGAAATATTTTGTGGAAGCTAAAATTTTTTAAGCAGTACTACCATGTTAGATTATGTAAAACTTCTCAAATTAGAGTGAGTTACATTGATAGTGTCATCCTTAATTATGATTAAAGGGACGTTGATAGTGTCGAGCTCCATAATTGGTCGTCAAGTTGATAGTTGATTGAACTGCCACAACCCCTAATTATGAATATATTGGGGTAAATTGATCTGAACTTCATTTATAGAGCAATTTACGAATTATTTCCTTTTCATATGACATGTACCATGATAAGAGTATTGTTTGGGTCCAATTTAGTCCAATTGGGCCTGGTCACTGAATGATCCAATTAAAAGCCCAAGGCTAAGGTTCAACTCTCCAAATATGCTAAAGTCAAAAACCAACATCCTCAAAGCCATGTCAAGGTCAGTCAACGGCCCAATCAGCTTGGCCCAGCCCAACTGACTTCCGGGCCCAATCCGCCTCCTTCATTAGCCAAGGTATAAAAGCCAACAATTTGGTCAATTCTTGGTAAGACAATAAAGCCTCAAGCAACTAAACTCTTGCACAGCTTTCTCTCTCTAATATACTGACTTAAGCATCGGAGGGGCCTTCCTCGGCGTCCCCCCGAGGCTAGTTTACGTGTATTTGTTGTGCAGGAAACCCTCGGCTCCTGCGTCGTTCGGACCGAGACCAAGTTCCCTCAAGATAAAAGGATCTTCCGAGATTCGATTGTTTTCATCCGAAACAATTTGGCGCCGTCTGTGGGGAACGCTACTAAATTTCGCGTCAGTCATCAAACACTCCGGCAGTCGCCATGACTAAGAGTGGAAAGAGTTCCAAGAAGGCTAAGAAGGGAGGAGGCCGGATTACGGTGAGGGAACGCCAGCCGGCTTATCCCTCCCCGGAGCAAGCCTCTTCCGAATCGGAGGCCCCCATTTCTCCGGAAAGGGAAGCCTCAAGAGGTCCTAGCCTCCAGGAGGAGAACACCTCGCACCACACTCGGCAGCCGGGGCCATCCCCGAGACCGAGTGGCTCAGGAGCGAGGAACTCCCCGCCGCGCCATAGCGTGCAATCCAGGTCACATCCGCGGGAGACTCCTCCCTCCGGACCCTCCACCGAGGAAGTGGCCAGAGCAGTGGCCATCTGCATGGAGTTCCTTAAAGCTCAAGGGGCTCCAATCCGGATGCCTGATGATCACCAGCCGAGAAACCTGAAAAGGAGGATCGGTCAGGATGATGGTGGACAAGTTCCACCACATAGACAGCTCGGCCAGAGGTGGCGAGGGGACACCCGAAACTCCAGTAAGGAGAGGAGGAGGAACCCTCAACCCTCTGACCACTCTGAAGCTCAGAATTCCATGGGGCCCTCCAAGGACCCGGAATTCGCCCGCCAAAGCGTTCACGAACGCTTGGGTTCGAGGGAGGTGAGTGTGCATAGCCGCCTCACCTTCCCAGAGGATACCGGACCCCACCCAACCTTGTCTCAGCCGGGGACGAAAACCACTTCCACCTCTGAGAGAGGAGGGAGCGAGGTCCCTGAGGCCGGGTACAAGGGGAAGGCGGTCATGGTTCCATCGAACTCGCCCTTCCAGAAGTGGATTCTGGAAGAGCATGTGCCAACGGTCAAAATCCCGGCACATATTACTTACGATGGTACCTCAGATCCTAAGGATCACATTGCCTCTTACGAGGGGCACATGTATCTGAACCCGAGGTCTGAGGCTACCTGGTGTAAATACTTTCCTACGACCCTCAAAGGTGTTGCCCAATCCTGGATCACCAAAGGGCTCAAGGAAGGCTCCATAACCGGTTGGAACGACCTCTCCAACAAGTTCAAGAGCAAATTCTCTACGGCCAACCGCCGAGAGAAGACCACTGCAGAGCTAATGAGTCTGCAGCAGGCGGAGGACGAGAGCCTCCGCGACTATCTGACTCGCTTCAGCAACGAGTCATCCGGAATCACAAGCCTGGATCAAGGCCTGGCCGTGTTCGCGCTACGGAACGGCCTCCAAGCTGGAAAGTTCCTGGACTTCATGGTCATGCATCCCCCGCAGACCCTGGAGGAAGCCTTGGAAGCATCGGATAGGTTCATCCGAGCCGAGGAGTGGAACAGATCCAGGTCTCAGTCTCGTCCGAGAATTGAGAAGCCGAAAGGGCAGCAGCCCGAAGTCTCGGCGCAGAGGAAAGGGAAGGCTAAGGCCTCAGAACCGTCCTCTGCTGCCGAGCCGAAGAAGGAAAGACACTTTCCCTACACGGGAAGGTACGATTCCTACACTCCACTCTCCCTTCCCCGTGCTAAGATTTTCAGCACGACGAAGGACGAGGGGAGATTCAAAAAACCTCGTCCGTTGCCTCCCTGGCATCAGACGAGGGGAAAGGACCAGTGGTGCGAGTTCCATGACTCACCCGGACATCGCACCGAGGACTGCGTCCAGCTGAAGGACCAGATTGAGGATCTGGTCCGCAAGGGGTACCTGAGCCGATACCTCGCGGACAGGCGCGAGGAGAAAAAAGCTGAAAAAGATTCTCGGCAGGACCTCAACTTCGCTCGGAAGAAGGATAAGGGACCTCAGGGCAAGGAGTCCCTCGACATCCTGGTTATTTCCGGGGGAATCTCGCGAGGCACAGCCAAACGCCAACTGAGGGGTCTAACCCATCAGATTCATCAGGCTGAGCTTCGGCAGTCCCAGTCACCGGCGCCGAACATCCTGTTCACAGCCGAAGACTGTGAGGGGGTGGTATACCCCACGATGACCCACTAGTAATCATTCTGGGCATCGCCAACCGCAACGTCTGGCGGACCCTCGTCGACGGCGGTAGCGGGGCGAACATCCTCTTCCGAGGAGCGTTCGACCAGCTGAGGATGGGAGCCGAGCACCTGGCCCCCGCACCCTACCCGGTGTCTGGGTTCAACGGCTCTTCCTCGTATCCTGACGGGAAGATTACACTTCCTGTCACCATCGGCGAAGGCCGAGCAGCTAGGAATATCATGGCCGAATTTTTGGTCGTAGATGCTCCATCTGCATACAACGTGATCATGGGGAGACCCCTCATTCACGGCATTCAAGGAGTCGTCTCCACGTATCATCAAATCATGATATACGTTTCAGACGAGGGACGCTCCGAGAAAATAAAGGGCAGTCAAAAAGAAGCCCGCCGATGCAATCACCTCAAGCCATCCACGTCTCGCCGAGGCGACCGTGGCGATGGGGAGGAAAAGCACCGGGACCGAAACGCCAAAAAGCCGAGAGGCTCAGACGTTTCGGCTAATGAAGCCCCAGACAACGAGAAATCTGATGGGGGCCAAAAGGCTGACTCCGCCTCAGAGCCGAACGACTCTGATGGCCAGCCGCGGTCAGGAAAGTCTGCTAATATTGATAGCAGGCCGGAATTCGAGGAATCCAACTCTAAGAGCATGGAGACGGATGACCTGACCGAGTCAATAGAACTGACCGTAGGAGATCCGAACAGATGTGTCAGCATCGGGTCGTCACTGGAGCCAAACACCCGTGCGGCACTCGTCCAACTCCTACGGGCCAGTGGAGACGTGTTCGCCTTCTCAGCCGCAGAAATGCCCGGGATTGATCCGGACTTCGTCTCCCATAGGCTTAATGTCGACCCCTCCAGTCGACCCATTAAGCAGAAAAAGCGGAACTACTCCGCCGAAAAGAACCAGAACATCGCAGCTGAGGTCGATAAGCTCCTAGATGCTGGGTTCATTGAACCCTGTCAGTATCCGGAGTGGCTGGCCAATGTTGTAATGGTTCAGAAGGCAAATGGTAACTGGAGGATGTGCGTTGACTTCACGGACCTGAATAGGGCATGTCCCAAGGACTCCTATCCGCTGCCGAGGATCGACCAACTGGTCGACTCGACAAGCGGGCATGCTCTGCTCAGTTTCATGGACGCATTCTCGGGATACCATCAGATCTTCATGCACCCCGAGGACCGAGCTAAAACAGCGTTCATAACAAGTTCCGGGTTGTACAATTACAGAATGATGCCCTTCGGATTGAAAAATGCGGGGGCAACATATCAGAGGTTGGTTGATCAGGTTTTCGCCGAGCAAAAAGGCCGAAACATGGAGGTTTATGTTGACGACTCAATCGTCAAAAGCATAAAAGAAAAAGATCATGTCACGGACCTAGCCGAAACCTTCGCCACCCTCAGAAAATACAAAATGAAGCTGAATCCGAAGAAATGTGTCTTCGGCGTGAAGTCAGGCAAGTTCCTCGGCTTCATGGTCAGCAAGAGGGGGATTGATGCAAACCCCGCCAAAGTACAAGCTGCTTTAGACCTCCCCGAGCCGAAGACAAAAAGGGATATTCAGCGTCTAGCCGGGAGAATGGCTGCCTTGTCCAGGTTCATCTCACGAGCCTCAGACAAAGGGCTCCCTTTCTTCAAGGCGCTGAAGCTCCAAAATTCAAAAGGCATTGAATGGGGAGACGAACAAAAGTCAGCCTTTCAGCAGCTCCGTGAACACCTGGCTCAACTCCCAACACTGGCAAGGCCAGTTGTAGGAGACATCCTATACTTATACGTGGCGGTCAGTCCAGCCACGGTAAGCGCGGTGCTGCTAAGGGAAGAAGAAAAAGTTCAACAGCCGATCTATTTCGTCAGCCACACCCTGACGGATGCCGAGACGCGCTACCCATTGTTAGAAAAAGTGGCTTATGCAGTGGTGGTGGCTGCTCGGAAGTTGCGACCCTATTTTGATTCTCATCAAATAGCGGTTCTAACTGATCAGCCGTTAGAGAAAGTCCTCGGCAAGGTTGAAAAATCCGGTAGACTAGCAAAGTGGGCTTTCGAGCTCACCGAGTTCAGTATCCGTTATCAGCCGAGAACAGCCATCAAGGCGCAAGCCTTGGCAGACTTCTTGGCCGAGTGCTCCTATCAGGAGACTCTGGATGCAAGGAGGAAAATCTGGACCGTCTTCACGGATGGGTCCTCCACCGTGAACGGTTCGGGGGCAGGGGTCGTCATCACCTCTCCCGAAGGCAAAACCTTCGAGTATGCACTAAAATTTTCATTCAAAGCCTCTAACAACGAGGCCGAATATGAAGCAGCCATTGCTGGCTTAGACCTGTGCATATCGTTGGAAGCCGAGCATGTCTACCTCAAGACAGATTCTCAGCTGGTCGCCAATCAGATCCGGGGGGAGTATGAGGCTAAAGAGCCTTCAATGGCAGCTTACCTCACAAGGATCAAATCGACAATTGCGAAGCTGAGATCTTTCGAAGTAGAGCTGATCCCAAGGGGTCAAAATGCTCAAGCGGACGCACTCTCCAAACTTGCAAGCTCAACTCTGACTGAGTTAAGCCGTTCTGTCTATGTGGAGGTGCGCCGAGAAAAGAGTGTAGCCGAAGCAATATCAATCTGCTGCGCTGCACTCGAGCCGAGCTGGATGGATGACATCCTGGCTTATAAACTCAGGGACGAGCTCCCCGAGGATAGGAGTTCGGCCTCCAAGATAAAGCGGATCAGTTCACGATTCCTCGTCTTCGGCGGCCAACTCCTCAGAAAATCCTTCTCCGCTCCATTGTTGAAATGCGTGGGTCCAACGGATGCCGACTATATTCTCCGAGAGATTCACCTCGGCATCTGCGGAAACCACATAGGAGGGAGAACCTTAGCCCACAAAGCTCTCAGGGCAGGGTATTTTTGGCCTACAATGATCTCGGATGCAAAGAACATGGTCAGAAAATGCGAGAAATGCCAAAAATTTGCACCGGTAATCCATCGGCCATGCCTAGATCTCCAGCCAATTCTTAATCCTCTTCCATTTGCACAATGGGGGTTGGATATTCTGGGACCCTTTCCCGAGGCCCCATACAAAAGAAAGTGGCTGATAGTCGGAATCGACTATTTCAGCAAATGGATTGAAGCGGAAGCTGCTTCAAGCATATCTGAGCAAACTGTCAGACAGTTCATCTGGCAGAACATAATAACTCGGTTCGGCATCCCAAAAGTTTTTGTGTTCGACCACGGCAGACAGTTTGACAACCTGCCCTTGCGCCGATACACTGATCAATTCGGGATAAAATTGGCTTACTCCGCGGTTTGCCACCCTCAGAGTAATGGCCAAGCCGAAGCCGCAAATAAACAGATCCTTAACGCTCTCAGAAAAAGAGTAGAGGATCAAAAGTCCAAGTGGGTAGAGGAACTTCCGGGAACCCTCTGGTCACTCCGGACAACCGAGAAGGAGGCAACGGGGCATTCACCTTTTCAGCTGGTGTATGGATCCGAAGCAGTGCTTCCAGTGGAAGTGGGCTCAGAAAGCCTACGAGTAAATCTCTTCTCAGCCGAGGAAAATGAGCAGCTCATGAAAGAGTCCCTCGATTTCCTTGACGAGATTAGAGATCTAGCCCGAGAAAGGATGGCTGCACACAAGCTCAGAATGAGCAAGTCCTACAACCGAAGAGTCTATCAACGACCTCTCAGAGTTGGGGATTTAGTTTTGAGGAATGCTGCAGCTGTTCAAAAAAGTCGCATTCATGGCAAACTCTCAGCATCTTGGGAGGGACCTTATGAAATTTATCAAGAGCTTCAGCCCGGTACCTTCAGACTCAAACAAATGGATGGCACCGAGCTGAAAAACCATTGGAATGCCGATGTGCTCAAAAAATACTATGTGTAAATCCTTCGGATAGTACAATCCATGTAAGTACACTGATTTTGTTTGTAAAAAGGCCATCGAGCCAGTATTCATTCAGATTGCGTGTATTCTTTAAGTCTTTATGCTTTCTACGGTTTTTCAAAAATTCAAGGTTTCATTCGGCGCTGTCCGGGGTATTGCATAATGATGCCTTGTACCTCGGCAAGCCGTAAAACCTGCCAAAAAAGGATACAAGCCCGAAGTATTGCATAGTGATGCCTTGTACTTCGGAGAATCTGTTCCTTTGGGCAAAAAGGCCATAGACTTATCCGAAACATAGCCTAAAAAATAGGAACTGATAAAGCCCCGAAGTATTGCATAGTGATGCCTTGTACTTCGGATGAATCAGTTCCGGGTGGTAGTTGCAACTCTGAAGTATTGCATGATGATGCCTCGTACTTCAGATAAACTGCTGCCCCGGCATGGTGTTTCGGATAGTTGTTCCCTTGGATGAATTGAAGAAAGTGTCACAAGAGTACCATCTCTAGAGTGAAAACTCTCAGGTGGGAAATCAGTACTTTAAAAACAGATGTAGAAAATAAAGCAAAGTGTTCAAAGATCCTCGGCTTAGCCGAGAAAAATTATCAGCCATTCCAGAATTCAGAAGACCTCATCTTCAGATTTCTGGGGGGGCAGAGGGAAATAGAGAAATGGCACAACTGATCTAATACCCTTCAGCTCAGCCGAAGTTTGATACTTATGTCAGTTTTTTCACAAGTTGAAAACATCCGAGTACAAACGGCAAAAAGAAGTCTCAGCAGAAATGATTCTCGCTAGCCGAAGTTCTGCACTTAGCAAATATTTGAAAGATCATTCAAAGAAAGCAGTAAAGTGCGAAGACTGGTAAAGCGAAGAAAAAAAATATACACAAGAAAGCTGAGAAAGTGAACTTCTTTGAAATAAAAATGTTGAATTACAAAAATAGTCGGCAGCCGCCCACAAGCGGAAAATAACAGCTGCCGAAATACGTACATAAGCAAAAAGTAAAACTGCTGTACGACAAGGCAAGCTGAAGCAAAAAACAAGGCAAAAAACTCAGAAAGCGGCGAGTCTAAAGTTAAGCACATGATGAACCGCAAGATTCTGAAGACGACTGCCCGAGTTCCTATGCTTCAGCCGGGGGATCAGACTGATCAGCGTTGAGTCCCATGGTGGCCTCAGCCCCAGCAGCAGAAGAGGCGGGCTTTGCATTTTGCCGAGCCTCCCTTTCCCTCTGCTCAGCTTCCAACTCCAGTCTTTCAGCTTCCTCTTCGGCTTCCTCAGCCTTAAGAATTTCAGCTTCAGCTGGAGTCGCATACTTCATGTGAGGGTCTTCGGGATTCTGGGCCCACTCAGCACATTTAGACCAGTCCAGCTTCGGCTCAGCATGAAGGCAGAGTCTTCGGCATACTCGGAATCCGTTTCTGAAACCCATCTCATATTCCTCTTGGGTGTAAACACGGACTTTGAGTAAAGCCTCAGCATCAGCCAGCTTCTTCTGGGTCTCCTCCAAGTCCTCCTTGGATTTCTTCAGCTGTTCAGCGACTTTGGAGGAGGACCCCTTCAGCTCATTCAGCTCTTGCTGAATTTGGAAAGCCTTTGTCTGAGCTTGGGCCACTTCAACTTTCTGGATCAGCAGTTGATCCTCAGCCTCTTGGAATTTAGCTCTTTGAGCTTCAGCAGCAGCAGCAGCCTCTGAGAGTTGGACGTCTTTGGCCAAGAGCAACTCTTCAGCAGCCATTCGGCTGGCTTCAAGAGCCTCTAGACGCTGCTGCACTTCAGCTTGTGCAGCAGTTCCTTCTTGAATTCGGCTCTCAATAGCAGCCTTGAATTTGGAGACGTCCACTCCCATATGCTCCTGGAGGAATTTTTCCCCTTCCATCAGTGGGGGAAAAACCTCCATCTCCATAGCATCGCAGAAGGTTTTCAGAGCTTCGGCAGCTTTTTTACCGTACTCCTCAACCTCCTGCTGCTTCTCTTCAGCTGCTGCTTGCTTCAGCTTAGCAAGCTTAACTTCCTCTTCAGCCACCTTCCTTTCGTGCACAGCAGCGTCCACCCTATCTTGTAGGGAATCTATCAGCTCTACAGTGAGAGTCTGATTGTGCACGAACTGAAAACAGGGGCACAAGTTAAAAAAGTAAAAAATAATAGCTGAAAGGTTGAGTTCAGAAAGAAATCAAGGCAAGGAAAATTACCTGCATCATCAGCAGTTGGTTAGACCTGGCTGGGTCAGGAACTGATCTACTGGATTCGCCCATCCCAGCAGTGGCCTTCAGCGACCAGATCCTTGCCCTGTCTACTTCGGACATGCCAGCAAAATTGCCGAAGTAGGCTGCAGCTCCTTCTCGGTTTTGACCCCATATGAGGTCCCAGATGTGATCTGGGATTGGAATTCGGGGGGCCGAGAAACCCATTTCTCCAGAATGCAGAGTCTGGAAAGAAGGGAAGGACGACGATGGAGCTTGATTAGCTTTGGTTGTCTCAGCATCGTCCTTCTCAGAGGAGTCAAGTACTATGACCTCCTCTTCTTCAGGGGTGAGGACGAAAGCCTCAACCTCTCTTGCGATATCTGCCGTGAAGCCTTCAGCACTTGACATCACGGCATCTTTATTTTCGTGCTCAGCAGCACTCTCCTTGATTTCTTCTTGGACCCCTCCCTTAGGTCCGGGAGTTCTCTGATCCACCTCCATCTCAGGAGGTGGCGGAGGGGTCTTTTGAGGAGATTGGGGTGTTGGCTGGGGAACCCTCGGCGATCCATTGCCTTCCTCAGGTTCCCTTATTGCGACGCCGATGGTCATCGGCCTCTGCTGAAAATCATGAGGGCCGATGATGGCCATCCTTCGGCGCCTTTTCAGAAGGGGCTGCTCGTCCATATCTGAATCTGAAGACTCTTGTATTTGATCTTCGGGACGAACAGGAGCTTTGCCTTCTCTGTGTCTGTTACTCTCTTCAGACTGTAACAGACAGGGGGGAAGAAGAGTGTGAGTAAAAAAAAAAAAAAAAAGAAAAGAAAAGAAAAAAGTTGTCTAAAAACTCACCGAGGTCTTCAGCAAAGCCTCGTCTTCTTCAGCTGCACTAGCTGCAGCTTCGGCTTCAGCAGCTCTGGAGGACCCTTCTCCTCCTTCACAAGCCTCAAGTACCCGTGCAACCTCTTCGGCTGTGCGGGCAGCTTCAGCTTCTTCTTCCAGCAGCTGAAACAAGGGATCCCTCTTCTTCCACCAAGGCTTCTGCCTCTGATACAGAGCAACAGCCTCAATTTGGAAGTGGGAAGAGTCTAGGTGAACCTCTCGGCGCCTTGGTTCAGTGATAGGGGGAGCCCGATCAGTTACGACTCGTTCTCGGTTGACGCCAAGGCGAGCGTAATCAATGCCGATGTTGGTCTCGTCCCGTTCTGAAAAAGAAAAGGGGAGAAGTCAATTCAGTTAGTTCGGCACATCACAAGAAAGCAAAATGAAAGAAGAAAAGAGATAATTAAAAGGCCTCGGCCCCAGCCGAAGAAGATTACCATCCCTAAACTTTCGGCTGAGGCCGACAGCTGCCAGCATATTCTCTTGGAAAACATAGTGCGTATCGGGGAGCCAAGTCTCCGGGATATGCTGCATTCGGCCGCTGCCTCCCCGGTTCGGCAGCTTGCCGAAGATGTTCTGCTGATTAAGGTTCGGGTCTGGCCCGCTATCTTCGGGAGGACCTAAACTTCCCATATCAGGATCCGGCTCGGCAAGATACCGGGGAGCGCTGAAAACATAAGGATGGCTCGGCTCCGTGGGCGCCCTAACCCAAATCCATTGACCTCTCCAGTCCTTGTCTGAAGAGTCGTTCGGCCACATGGTTAGGAACGGGGGCCGAGACTCAATCCGATACCACCCAGAACCATGGCTTCCGTGCCCACTCTGAATATTTGGCACTAGCCGATGGAGCTTTCTGAAGCAGTGCAGGTTCGGCACGTATCTGAAGAATTTGCAGACCCATAAGTACGTCATTACCCTTCGGATGCTGGTGGGGGTCAGCTGGCACAGGGAAACGTTGTAATGGATCAGCAAGTCTCGAACGAATACGTCCAAAGGGAACCTCAGCCCATACTGAAGCTGTCTCGTGTACACCCCCACATACCCCGGGGGTGGACGATGGATTCTATCGGATGCTGAGGGCATTCGGCACCAATATCCATCAGCTTCAAAAATGCCGTAGTGCAACTCAATTTGCTCAGCAAATCGATATTGATCGGCGTTCTCTACCCACCATGAGTAGGGACGGTTCTTTATCATGGCCGAAGCTACTTCGGCATCCTCCCACTCTGAAAACCCTGGGAGGATATCCCAAAGGACAGCGGGAACTTCATCATCCCGTCCTGAAGCTCTCACCCCCTCAGCCCTCTGAGGAGGAGCCGAAGAAATGGGAGTCGCCCTAACCCCTTCAGCAGGGTCAGACTCTGTCCTTCGTCCATTCCAGGTCCCAATCCTGACCCTGGGATCGGGGATTAGCCTTGCTCTTCTTGGAGCACGGGCTCCACCTCTAACTCCCCTCACCATTGACGAATTTCGAAGGAAAAAGTCGAAAAAGGGGAAAGAGTGCAAAGTCGAAGAAAGATGAAATAAAATCAAAGGAATTTACCTTGATCTGAAGCAAAAGCCGCCGATTTACGAATTGGTAGTGACAAGTCTCAGCTTCTAAGCTTAATGCTCGGGGAATTTGCGAAGTTTTGATGCGGGCTCTTGAGCGTTCTTGAGAATTCTGGGTTTGTGTTGATGAGTGAGTGGGGAGAGAAGACGCGCCTCTATTTATATCTCCAGAAATGGGAATTCAAGGAGTCTGCGTTTCAATTTCTCTCAAGCACCCCACTAAGTAACCGTTAAACACACGACCTTGCAGTTAAATCGCCCACTACCCGTCCAACTTCCGCAATTATCCACATTAACTGTTGTTATCTCATTAATCATGGGTTAATTACGGTTTAAATTCACATTTTTGGATCAACAAATCATTCACTTCCCTCCTTTTCTGATTAAATCAAACCCGACCCGTCATCCTTCCAAATCGGGTCTGGGGGGCAAGTTGTTTGGGTCCAATTTAGTCCAATTGGGCCTGGTCACTGAATGATCCAATTAAAAGCCCAAGGCTAAGGTTCAACTCTCCAAATATGCTAAAGTCAAAAACCAACATCCTCAAAGCCATGTCAAGGTCAGTCAACGGCCCAATCAGCTTGGCCCAGCCCAACTGACTTCCGGGCCCAATCCGCCTCCTTCATTAGCCAAGGTATAAAAGCCAACAATTTGGTCAATTCTTGGTAAGACAATAAAGCCTCAAGCAACTAAACTCTTGCACAGCTTTCTCTCTCTAATATACTGACTTAAGCATCGGAGGGGCCTTCCTCGGCGTCCCCCCCGAGGCTAGTTTACGTGTATTTGTTGTGCAGGAAACCCTCGGCTCCTGCGTCGTTCGGACCGAGACCAAGTTCCCTCAAGATAAAAGGATCTTCCGAGATTCGATTGTTTTCATCCGAAACAAGTATAATCTTAGCTTGTGGTAGATGTGATGGATGAATTTTAGGAGTACATTGGTAATCATTCACGTTTTTGTCGTCCTTTTTGTTTCAATTGTATGTTTTAAAAACCCGAAGAATTGAAAGGTGGATCACAATTTTATGATCTTATCTACATGCCAAAAAAAAAAACAAAAAAAACAAAAAAAAAAACAAAAAAAAAACAAAAAAAACAAAAATTATCCATCAATTACTTCAATATTAAAGACTTCTTACTAGTTTTCGAAACAAAATCTTCGTACTCCATAAATATGTTATATCTTTACTAAGCTGTATACAAAAGTTATAAACTAGGGAATATAAAATAATCAAATGTAAGTAGCACTGTCAAACGGTTTGACAGTTCGGGTTTGGTTCGGTTTGAAATCGGTTCGGTATTAAATCGGATCGGTATTAAATCGGTTTAAGTGTCTCGCGGGTCGGTTTCAGTTCGGTTTAAATATTTATCGGTTCGATTCGGTTTCGGTTGAATCTTGATCGGTTTTAATTCGGTTTGGGTTATAAACAGTCCGGGTAGTAAACGGTTCGATGCAAACGGGTTGCGGTTTGTTAATGGTTCGGTGTAAACAGTTTTTATCCCGGTTCAAACAGTTTCGGGTTGGAAGCGGTTTCAGGTTGAAACAGTTCGGTTCTTTTTTGGTTCGGTTTATAACTGGTTCGGTTTTTTCGGTTCAGTTTATAACTGATCCGGTTCTTTTTTGGTTCAATTTATAACTAGTTCGGTTCTTCTGCGGTTTAACGTTATTCGGATCGGTTTCATTCCGAGTTTACTAAATTACGATTCGGGTCGGTTTTCGGTTTCAAAAAATCAATTGTTTATCGAGTCGTTTGGATTTGGGCAGTTAAATGGTTTTGGTTTGAAATTTGATAGTATTTGCTGGTTAACAAGTTTTATATAAAGTAAAGAATTCATCATTTCATATTTAGGCATCATATTATAAACAAATTCACATTGATTTTATAAATATATATCATGTTCTGTTTCAAGTTTAGTCATATTGATCTTACTAGTGTATTACGAAGTAGATTATAAAAGTTAGTGAATTAATGTATTATTGTTTTACAACTAGGTTGTTATATGTTTCTTATTTAATCATTTAAATACTAGTGTCATAGTCATGATTTGATGAGTTCTTATTAAATGGAAATTTGCAATTTGGTAATTCGATACTTGATTAATCAACAAGACTGATAATTATGGCTCGTTTATCTTTATATATTTTCATGAAATTATGAAGATATTACAAAGTAGTTTGATTTGTGTAATGAAAGAAAACATTAATGATTTATTAACAAGGTAATATTGATTAGTTCAATCGATCGTATGTACACATTAACGCATAGCATCTAACCATCTCATAGTTAAATACTTCGTATGTATTAGTACAAAGTTATAAATTAGTGAACATTATTTTGATTGGATCAATAACTTGAGCTGTTGTTTTAAATTAAATTAGGATCATTGTTCGTGTAGTTTAAGTATAATGATCTACACCATCTCTAACTATTATTTTAATACTCCATCCGTCCCTTTATTTTGCCCCTTTGTCATTTTTGGGGTCAAACTTTGAAAATATTGACCATAAATTACCACTAATCTATAAAACAGTAAAACTTAATTTTGTCACGAGACTCATGAGTCATGACTCATGACTTCATGAGTGATCTTTTTAAATTTGTATCATTATATATTTTATTAATATAACGTTTTTATAATTTTTACTTGTATGAAAATAAAGATATACTACGTAGATGTTTTAATACGCGTCTTGGAGACTGATCCCGATCAAATGAATACACAACACACAAAACATCATCTAATCAGTCTCAACCATAGATCAAAAACAATCTACGGTTAGTTTTTTTCTCCCACAACACACACGGATCACCACTCTCAACCATAGATTAAAAACAATCTACGGTTAGCTTTTTTTCCCCACAACACACACAGATCACCATTCTCAACCATAGATTAAAAAATCAATGGTTAGATTTACATCTCAACCATTTTGATACCCTAATTCCACTTTCACTTTCACGCCTCCTAGTTCTTTCTCTCTCTCATCTCCTCTCAGATCTCACTCATTCATTCACGGCGCCTCTTCGTTTGTCGTCTCTCTCATTCATTTTCAATTCTCCCTAATTCATTCCCGGCGCCTTTCGTTCGTTGTTGCTGCTCATCGGTGTTGTTTCTGCTCTAATCATCGCTTATCAGTGTTGTTGCTGCTCTAAGCCTCTCTTTTTTTGTCCAGGTATGATATCTTTCTTCCTCGTACTTCTTGCAACTGATTTAATCTGATTTATGAAGTAGAAGAAATAAAGTTGTAGTTGATTTAATGAGTATATAATTGTATAATTGTAATTTAGTGGTTTACTGTATAACTCTGATTAGTGGTCTATCTTAAGTTAGTTAGTATTTGACGGTTGT
Source organism: Chenopodium quinoa (assembly GCF_001683475.1). Lineage (NCBI taxonomy): Eukaryota > Viridiplantae > Streptophyta > Magnoliopsida > Caryophyllales > Amaranthaceae > Chenopodium > Chenopodium quinoa. The sequence continues at coordinate 190,759 of NW_018744041.1, read as the reverse complement.
ATTTCTTGACTACTTTGCATTATTGTTTGCATATCAATCAAAATGAATCAAGATTAAAGAATTGAACAGGAAAGAGTGAAAGACCAATAATCAAATTTGACATTAAAATTTAGGTTTTCTAAGCTACCACACTATATAACATAGTTGTCCACTACGTTTTGCATTATTATAGTTATAATTCCCCTTAATGAGTATATAATTGTATAATTGTAAGTTAGTGGTAATAGTATATAATATGGGTTCATCTTATTTAATTTTCTAGTAGTTAAAAATTAATGGGTTGCTACTGAAATTTGATTATATGAGTTTATTAGCGTTTATAGAAAATTAATATGGGATTAATGACTTTTCACTCTCTATTCTATTTGTTGGTTTCACTATTAAGTGTACATCTCAATGTAATGGGTTTTTGACTCTTAACTATAGTGTAAAAAGTACCTAAATGTGTTAGCATTGATAGGGACAATTATTTGTTATAAGGCTGAAATGTGTTGTTTTGATCCTGTTTTTTCAGCAATGGATCAAGGGTATGAAAATTATGATGAGGACAGACAAGATTATTTAGAAACTTCATATTCTCAAAACACTATTCAGAACCAAGATTCTTCTCAGCAACAAGTCACTACCACTAGTGGTAGTAAGCGCGGACGAACATCAGATGTGTGGAAGCATTACACCTTTTTTGATAAGATTGTTGGTCTTGCTCCGATAAGATATGCGCGATGCAATGTTTGCGGTAATGAATATAAAGCACCAGGTAAGGCTGGTACTTCCACTTGTAAAGCTCATACTAAGGCATGCATGGGTAAAAATATACATCATCCTGCAAATCTTGAAAGTGTTGTTGATCCTACGTTTAATCAAACTCGTCATTTACAATTGCTTGCTAGAGCTATAATTTTGCATTCCTATCCTTTAAATATTGTGGAGCATCATGGCCTTAGGGAAGTTTTTACGAATCTGAATCCTAATGTGAAGCATGTGTGTAGAAACACTATGTTGAAATATTGTATTGCTGAGCATGATAAGTTTAAGTCCTTGTTGTCGTAATCTTTTTCTGGAATTGAAGGTAGAGTTAGCTTCACTTGTGACTTGTGGACAACATGCACTAATCGAGGTTATCTCACTTTAACTGCACATTATGTTGATAAAAATTGGTGTCTAAGGTCTAAAATTCTGAATTTTAGATATTGTGGTCCTCCTCATACTGGTGTTGAGATAGAAAAATTTGTGTTTAAACTTATTGGGGAGTGGAACCTTCAGGGTAAAGCTTTTGCAATTACTGTTGATAATGCTCGATCTATGGATGTTATGGTTAAACTTTTGAAGAAAGATTTAATTTTGACTTCTCCTCTTCCTTGTAATGGTAAATTTTTTCATATTCGATGTTCAGCTCATGTCTTGAACATTATTGTTCAAAGAGGTTTGAAAGAAGTTGATAGTAGTGTTCAAAAATTGCGTGAGGTTTGTAAATATATTGATTCTTCGGACTCTAGACTTACTCAATTTGAGCATGCTCTTTCTGAGGTTAACTGTCTATTTAACGGTAAGTTACGTCTTGATGTTGTGACTCGTTGGAATGCCACCTATACGATGCTCCGAAAAGCTTTAGAAGCAAAGGAAGCCTTGAAAGTGGTTATCGATAAGTATATGGGTTATGAATTCAAACTTTCGGATGATGAATGGGATACCCTTGCAAAAATATGTCATTTCCTAAAGCCATTTTATGAAATCACTATGTTATTTTCTGGTTCTGAATATCCTACCGCAAATTTGTATTTTGCTAGTGTTTTGAAAATTGAGCACAAACTAAAGCCCATATAGACCCTAAACTTGCACCCATGGCAAAAGTTATGCTTGAAAAGTTTGAGGGCTATTGGGATGGCTATAGTTTGATCCTTTCAATAGCTATTGTTCTTGATCCTCGCTATAAGCTTTTTCGATTGACGAATATGTTGAAAGTGCTTTATGTTGAGGAGGCATGTGTTGAAAAGGCGAAGGTGATTAAAGATGCTCTTTTGGAGTTGTATAACTTTTATTCTTCTATGTGTTCCGGTTTTAAGTCAAGTACAATTGTTCCCCCCTCCATCCCTATTGGGGTTGATAAATCAAATAGTCTCTTGGATGATGATGATATATTCAAGGTAATCATTTTCTGTTTATTGTGGTTTACTAAAATAATAATTATATGTCTTAATTTTTATTATTTAATAAAAGCATATTTTTTGCACTTTTCTAGGATGTTGATGTTAATGATAGCCTAAATCGACCATCGATGGAGATTGATAATTATTTGAATACTCCTCGTCAACCATCAATTGAAGGGCAGAATTATGATGTTCTCAAGTATTGGGAATCTCAAATTAATGTGTACCCCATATTAGCTATTATGGCTAGGGATGTTTTGGCCATTCCTATTACATCGGTAGCCTCTGAGTCTTCTTTTAGCATGGGTGGTCGTATTTTAAACAAGTATAAGAGTACACTTTTGCCTAAGAATGTTGAGGCGTTGGTTACCACACAAAATTGGTTACGTGGTTATGATTGTGATATTGAAGAAGACGTCCTTGAAATTGGTAAAGAGGTGATAGATGAAAGTTTTGCATCTAATTAGAAAGGTATGGATGTTGCTATTTACTGATGCTTAATTTATATTGTGTTGCTTAATTCAAGCTTTCTTGTTTTTTTTTTGTGAGAAAAGTGTAGCTTCATTTCTTACACTAATGATAAGTATAGGGTGCTGCTACTGCTGACTGCTTCTTCTCCTTACTGTTGTTCTACTGACTTGCTGTGTTGCTGACTTGTTGTTCTGCTGTTATTCTTCCATTCCGCTACTGCTCTTCTTCCATTTTGTTGTTTTGCTGCTCTTCTTCCATTCTGTTGTTCTGCTGCTCTTCTTCCATCGCTGCAGTTCTGCCATTCTGCTGCTGCAGTCTGCAGTGCTGCTGATCTGCCATTCTGCTTCAGACTGTGGTGCTGGTATTAATCTTGTTATGCTAAAAACTTGTACAATTCTGTTGTTAAAACTTGTTTGTATGGATTGGTTGGTTTGATTTTGTTACTTTGTTGTTAAAAATTGTTTAATTATGTGTATGGATTGGATTAGTTTGTTTTGGTTTTGTTAAGTTGAAACTTGTTGAATTAGAAGTTTTATAACTTGTTAATGCTATTAATCCTATTATGCTACTGGAATACTGCTATGTTGATGAATAAGGCCCAAAAGGCCAAAAAATTGTAGGTTATTGCCCAAAAAACCAAAATTGCAGATTATTCCCCAAAAACCAAATTAAAGTCAATACTCACGGATTAGCTAACGAAGTGCTATTTCTAAGGGAATTTAGTATTAACTAAGTTACTAAGATATATACAATTAATATGATAAGTATATGGTCTCAAGAAAAAATTGATAAGTATGGAATATATGCTAAATATATTCTAAGATTTCTAATACTTAATCCATATAATTACATAAAAAAGTGCACCAAAAAAAAAATTATTATTACATAAAAAAAAGCTTGTAAACGGTTCGATTTATAAGCGGTTTGGTTCATAAACGGTTCAGTTTATAAGCAGTTCGGTTCATAAACGGTTCGGTTCATAAACGGTTCGGTTTATAAGCAGTTCGGTTTACAATCAGTTCGGTTTTTAAATGGTTCAGTGCAAACGAGTAGCAGTTTGCTAACAGTTCAGTGTAAGCGGTTTTTATGCCAGTTCAAACGGTTTCGGGTTGGAATCGATTTCGGGTTAGATACGGTTCGGTTCTTTTTCGGTTCGGTTTATATTTGGTTCGGTTTGTTAACATGTTCGGTTCTTAAACGGTTTAACATTACTCGGATTGGTTCGGTTTCGGATTTACTAAAATGCGGTTCGGGTCGGTTTTCGGTTTCAAAGAAACGGTTTTTAATCGGTTCGGTTCTCATTTGGGTCGGTTGGATTCGGGCAGTTAAACGGTTTCGGTTTGAAATTTGACAGCACTAAATGTAAGTGATGCGGTTCCAAGGCATCAATATTGTTATTATAATTATTTTTATTGTTATTTTTAGTTTATTATTAGAAGACCGAATTTATTAGGATATTTTTGTTAGTTTAATTCGGTTACTATAAGATAAGCTTAACTTTAAAGATCATATTTGCAAAATATTATCTTTACAAGTTAGAGTTAGTTTCCTAGCTTAGTTAGATTAGTATTTGTTTTACCGATTTTTAGGCTAATTATTTAGCTTATAAATACATGATGGTGTTTAACGAAAAGTATGATTGATTGATTTGAAATTTATAAAGTTTTACGTAAGCTTGTGCTTGTGTATTCTTGGCCTAGTTTAGGTTTTAAGCTCGTGTTGCTTAGCGTTTCTTGACCGAGACTCAAGATTCCAAACCTTTCAACTGCGATTGAAGGTTATATCCATCAAAATTCATATCAAATTGGTGTGGCTGCTGTTTGACGAGGGACGAGTTTGACAATTTATGTCAAAAAACTCAGTTTCGAATGTCATATTGATCGACTTGGTTCTCCTTCGTTTCTAAAGATTTTGAGGTGATTCTTTTTTTCAAATTGGTTACTTTTTTGTCTAGTTTTCACCTGAAAAATTTAAGAACTTTTCGAGAAGCATAGCTATTAAACTGGGTTCGTTCTTTACACCTGGTCAAAAATCAAATTAATCTGCCATTGTTGAGAAAAAAATAAACTGCGATTTCTTGGCTGGGAATTTTTTTCTGAATTTTTGGTCGATTATTTTAGACAGATAGGGCTAGCATTATACAAAATTTCATAATTTTTCGAGGTGTTTTCATTGGGTTTTGGTCCTCGTACTTTCGATCAATTTCTGGACTGGTTTTGTGTGTTTTCTCATCCACATTAACATGGAAAATAAAAGTTGGTTTGAAGCATTTATGATGGAAATCAAGAAAATGAATGAATGTTTGGATAGAATTGATGCTCGTTTTCAAATTCGTGACGTGAGATGTTGATGCGGTTCCAAGGCATCAATATTGTTATTATAATTATTATAACAATATTGATGCCTTGGAACCGCATCAGTAAGTGTATTCATTTTTGAATTTGAGTAGTTTTTTTTTTTTTTTTTTTTGAAATAAAAAGATGATTTTGAAAATTGCCATCCAAGCTGAAACTTATGAAACATATGGATTAAAGTAAAATACAAGGTTCCCCTCAAAAAAAAAAAAAAAAAAAAAAAAAAAAAAAAAAAAAAAAAAAACTACTCAAATTCAAAAATGAATACACTTACATTTGATTAGAATATTGAAGGTTTGAGAAGTAGCAAATAGGAGGTAATACATACGGTGGTGACCTCTTATAACTAGTTTCCCACTATTAAAAAAAATTAAGTAAAAAACCTTATTTACATTTCACACTTTTCAATTTTTCTCCCTCTTTCACCAATCCCACATTCCCCAATGTCATAATAATAAGAAAATAATATAATGCTTGTCTTTTACTAGTTCCGCTAAAAATATACAACCACTGTCCAAATTTGTTACATCCTACTCTCTCCGTTTTTAAATACTTACTCCATTTTTCCATGCGTGGAGTTTTAGGTAAAATAGGAGAAAATAATAAAAAATGGAAGTAGTGGGGTAGGTGAAAAAATATAAAATTGTAAAAATTAAAATTAGTGGAGACACGGGGCGAGTGCATAAATAAGCAAACCTGTTGAACTGCATAAGAGATATCTGGTCGGGTGAATGTCAAGTACTGCAAAGCACCACAGAGGCGCCGATAAGAAGTAGGATCGTCATACAGAGCACCCTCCTGAGTACTCTATTTGTCTTTGGTGTCAACAGGAGTAGCTGAAGGCTTGCAATTTGCCATTCCTACTTTTTCCAAAATTTCCTGCGCATACTTCTTTTGAGATAAAAATAGACCACTTTTACCTCTAGTAACAACAATACCCAAAAAATAACTCAGAGGACCCAAATCCTTCATTGCAAATTCAGAGCTGAGCCGAGAAATAATATGTCGGCAGAGAGATTCCGATGAAGCAGTAAGCACAATATCATCAACATATAGAAGTAGATAAGCAGTATCATTACCATGGCGATAGATGAACAAAGAGGTATCAGATTTGCTATTAGCAAAGCCAATAGTAGCCACAAAATCTGCAAACCGTTTGTACCACGCACGGGGTGCCTGTTTGAGACCATAAAGTGACTTGTCTAATAAGCAGACATGATCAGGTTTATTAGGATCTCTGAATCCCATAGGTTGATACATGTAAACCGTTTCATTCAAATTACCATGTAAGAAAGCATTTTTGACGTCCAATTGATGAATTTGCCAAGACTTAGCCAAAGCAATGCTAAGAACCACCCGAATAGTAGCCAGTTTAACAACCGGGCTAAAAGTCTCATCACAATCAATGCCTTCCCTTTGAGTTTTACCATCACCAACAAGGCGAGCCTTATGCCTCTCAAAAGACCCATCAGACTTAGTCTTATGCCGAAAAATCCACAATGACCGAATTATGTTCACATTCGGTGGTCGCGGAACCAATTTCCAAGTACCATTTTCAATAAGAGCATCATATTCTTCCTGCATAGCAATTTTCCAATTATGGTCACGAAGAGCGGTAACCGGGTTCTTTGGAATGGGTGATATGGAGGTGGTAGTATGATGTGTGTGGTCTTGGTATTTGGGATTTGGTTTCACAATTCTATGCTTGCTACGAGTAGCCATGGAGTGCGTGGGCATTGGGGATGGTGCGGGAACATGAGTAGGAGGGGAAAGATGCGGCTGTGATGATGGGGAAGAGGTGGCAGCAAGCTGCCGTGGTGACACAGGGGTGGCAGCAAGAGGAGAAGGGGGTGATAAGGGTGAGGCAGCAGTGGGAGAACATGGTGATGAGGGTTCGTGCTGCTGCTGCACTACCTCGCTCACCGCGCTGTGTGGGGCAGGGGGTTGTGCGGGCTGAGCAGACGCAGCAGCTTGTTGTACCCTCCCCACTCCAGCGCCTGCTGGATCCCGTGTGGGTGAGGTAGCAGCAGGCTCTCCTGATGCTGCCGCAAGATAGGGAGAGGAAGGGGACCTAAGGCATCACCCAAAAAATCATAAGTATGTTCATTTGGGGTATGAATTTTAGAAAATGGGAAAACCGACTCATCAAACCAAACATGCCTAGCTATTATAATTTTACGACTCGAGATATCAAAACACTTATAGCCCCTATGATTAGACGGATAACCAATAAAAACACAAGGAGTAGAACGAGATTGAAGCTTGTGAATTTTAGTGGAAGGAAATAGAGGGTAACAAAGACAACCAAACACCCTAAGATGAGAATAAGCGGGATGTTTTTGATATAGAATTTGAGTCGGAGATTTATAGCCTATGAGTTTGGTAGGAATGATGTTATGAAGGTATGTGGCCATTTCTAAAGCATGATGCCAAAAGGTAGGAGGCATGACTAAGAAGAGTACGAACAACATTGTTGATCGTTTTGATTTTTCTTTCGGCTTTGCCATTTTTAGGAGAAGAATATGGACAAGAGAAGCGAAAGGTCATGTCATGTTGTTCACAAAATTTTTGAAATGGAGTGTTGGTAAATTCTGTGCCATTGTCACATTGAAAAGCTTTTATTTCTTTTTCAAATTGAGTCTTAATATATGTTCGTACACGAAGAAACAAGTTGTGAACTTGGGATTTGGATGAGATAGGAAAAGTCCAAAGAAAATTTGTGTAATTGTCAAGGAATAGAACATAAAATTTGTGACCAAGAGAGCTAACAATGGGAGAAGTCCATAAATCACTGTGAACAATATCAAAGGGCATAGTAGTAAAAGACATAGAATCATAAAATGGCAATTTCATTAATTTTCCCAAAGGACAAGAATGACAAACGTGATTTGTAGCCTTATTACAATTTATGAGTTTACTACTACGTAAAGAGCTAAGAATTGCATTTCCCGGATGACCTAAACGGGAATGCCACACACTAGGAGAAACAACTGCAAAAGCTGACGGAATAGAATTGGAAATGACTTGACGATCATTGAAGAAGGGATAAAGATCGCCATGGCTATTACATCTCACTATTTTGCTCCCCGTCTGCAAATCCTTCACAGAAAACCCAAACGGATCAAATTCAATTGACACATGATTATCAATAGTGAATTTTCTAACAGAAATTAGATTTTTGATAAGTTTAGGCACGTGTAGGACATTTTTGAGTTGAAGTGTGTTTCGGTTTAAGGATTTGTGACCATAACCATGAATTGGAACTTTGCTACCATCACCAACAATATTATTATTATTATTATTTTTGCTCAAATGAAAATATGACGACAAGTTACCTTGAGAGTTTGTCATATGTGAAGTAGCACCGGTATCCATGTAGTAATTCGGGTCGGCAAGAGACATTGTATGCATAGCTTGCTCGATGTTGGTTGGCACATATCCCGAGGAAAAAGGAGGAGGAGAAGACATGAAATATGCCTGCTGTGGACGAGCACTGAGAAGACCGGGCTGCTGTGATTGAGGCCTCACACCCCACTGTATTGGGCCTTGACCCTGTGAAGGGTACGGACATGGGGGAGTGGCCCATGGTGGCTGAGACCAATAAGCCCAAGGGGGGGGGGATACATCCACCCCTGCTGCCCCGAGTGAGAATGCTGCGCTGAGGGCTGAGCTTGCGGTGCTGACTGCTGGGACTGGTTGTGCCGGCCACCGGAGCCAGCGCTGCTCTTCTTACCACCCTTCCCTTTAATTTTCCGACCACCGCGAGCAGGTGGCGCACCTCCACAAGCAGAGTCAGTCGCGGAAATACCCCTCCCCTGTTGCGGAAACGACGCTGGTTGCGAGGTTTGAGAGAGGAGAGCTTCCTCACCGGAATCTGGAATATCAGATGCATTGCTCTGCTCTTCCAATTCAAGCATGGAGCGCAATGCCTCAAAGGAAGGCAGCGGATCGAGGTGTCGAACAGAGGATCGAAAGGATTTGTAGTCATCGGTGAGACCCTTCAATAATTGCAGAGCCATTCGATGATCAGAGACCGTATCTCCAACGTTCCTCAGATTATCCGCAAGGGTTTTCAGATGTGAGCAGTACGGTTTAACACCATCAAACTGTTCAAGCTTGGTGTTTGTGAATTGTGCATCAAGGGTCATAGCACGAGCAGCCTTGTTATTTAGAAAGAAATTCTCCAAACGTTTCCAAGCGTCGACCGCTTTGTCATCGGGGTCGGCAATGGTGTTGAGCAAATCAATGGATATTATCCCATATATCCATTGACGGACAAGGTCATCAAGACGTTGCGAGAAAGCCAATTCAGCAGCAGAAGGTTCGGGTTTCTTAGCAGAGGGATCAACCAGTGGAGGAATGATAATATCAATTACCATATTTGCGCGGTAGTGAAGTTGAAAGAGAGTTCTCCAAAGGTTGTATTGAGTGCCCTTGTAATCCAGAGTAACCGGAATACATGTCTTGATGTTGCTAACAAGTGTAGCCGGATGTAGCTTGCTAGAATCAGCCATTAGAGAAGAAAAGAAGAAGAAGATTAGATGAGCGGAAGAGAGGTAGGGTTTCGGATTGAAAAACCTAGACTCGTGATACCATGAGAGAATATTTGTCGTGCCTTTCTCATTGATCATGAAACAGTATATAATACAAGCGTAAGCTAGGTTAGGGTTAAGGCTAAACTAGTAATTTACAAACTAATTACATACTAGATTATTTACATAATCTAACAGCTACCCACCACCGCAGGCGTAGTTTTCTATTGCAGCTGGCCAAGTACCTGTCAAAGGAGAGCTCAATGGGAAGTGCAGTCGAATCGATATACGGTATTTTAAAAATAGTCGAGATCTTCACAGGAAAACCTTTGCTATTGGACGAATTTTGGGTTATAAAAAGAGGGCAGGGTGAAGAGTCCTTAACCGGTGCTAGTATTAGGCCACCATTGTTGCTTGATGAGTATGGAAGGATGAAGTAGCACCCTCCATTTTGTAGTCTGTGGCCGTCTACATCTACGATTGCGACACTAAAAGGAGAGAGGACAAGGAGAAGGAGAGTGATAATTGCAGCAGTAGGGAGGAGGAAGGAAGCCATTTTTATTTTGTGTGCTTCTCTAGCTTTCTAGCTAGGATTTAGGTTATTTTTGTAAGTTTTTGAGGGATGGCATTTATAGAATTATTACTCACTCCGGTTTTTTCTTTTTTTTTTTAATTTTTTTTTATTTGAACATTTACAATTACACGGAGTTTTAGGATAAGGAATTTAGTACTCCCTCCGTCTCTTTTAGTCTTTTTAATGTTCACTTTCTATCATTTATTACTCACATAATAAAGAGAAACTGGACATTAATAAGGAGACAAAAAGAGTATAACAAATAATGTGAAATTTTTTCTATGGAGGCGGATGCACGATGCTCCGTACATCCGTTTTCTCTTTAAAAACGCGGAATGAACATTCCGTTGTTAGTGAAGAACATACATTTATTTTGTAAAGAACATATAGCTATTTCATAAAGAACATCACATATAGCTGTATTGTAATGAACATATAGTTGTTTTATAAAGAATATATACCTATTTTGTAAAAAAAAAATCCAATTTCATGTTCTTTATATGTATATCTAAAGAACATCCGCAATATTAATTAAAAACATGATAATTAGAGGTGATCAATTTTGGCCCGACCCGATCCAGCCCGAAAAATAGGGCGGGTTTAGACAAGCCTAAAAATGCATTTTTAGTTAAAAAAAATCCAAACTCGGCCTGAAAAAAACCCGAAAAGCCCACTACATTTTCACGGCTTGAAACGAGATATTATGTTAAGGCACAGCCCGACCCGAATTTTTTATCACCTCTAATGATAATATATAGTAATAAACATTATTTTTATTCAACCACCATAATTTAAAGACAAAATTCAAAGAATCACTACCCTTTCAAAACCCACAAATGCAGTTACTGTTTGAAATCAATAGTGCATATCCATAAATATCCTTGTTCCTTTTTTTCCTTTTTTTTTCCCTTTTCCGATTTTAAGGGGTTTGACTTTGTACTTTGCGGTTTCTTTTGGGTTGGGTTTTGCTGCCTTGTGGTGGGTGCTGGGCCAGCCTGTTTTTTTGGGTTGCCCATTTGTGTGTTTAGCGTTTTTATTTCGTAATTTTATTTAGGAGCTTTTTTTTCCTTTCCTTTTTCTTTTTTTTTATTTTTTTTTTGGCAGTGGGTTTTGGCATTTATGTGTTTATTTATTTTAATGTTTTTTGGGTTTTCTTTTTTGAGTAGCGTTTAAAATCTGTAGTTTTTAAGGAGTTTTTTTTTTAATTTTTTTTAGAGCAAATTTTAACCGTGGGATTAAAATTTTGGAGTTTGTAGTTTTTTAGAGCCTTTTATTTTATCTTCTGTATTTTATTTATTTTTTACCTTATGTTAGTTAGTTTGTTGTTGATCATGGATTGGTTGTTAGTGAGCTTAGTGTAGTGAGTATTACTTGGTACAAAAAAAATCTTGGTTAGTCCAGTCAATGAGACTTTTGGGTTTGTTTGACTGGGAATGAGGCTTGAATTTTTAAAATGTTTTTTTATTAATTGAGTGTGTGCTTGTACTGGATATATATATAGTGTGCTTTGTGAAGTGCATCTATCACTTTCACTTTCTATTTTTTTCTTTGGGTGTTCTAGAGCTTCTGCTAGAGTGATTGTAATTCTAAACAAGGAAGCTCAGGTAACCAAAGTCTTATCAATTGTTTGAGTCTGATACATTTGTTACCTATGTATCTTTTTAGCTGCTGCATTGTCATGGTCTTTACTACAGCTGCCAATAATTTAACGAACCAAAATGATGACTACCAGTGACAATTGACAATTCCATATACTATAGGACTGTGACAAGGACAGATTGGATATTGCACTATAATTTGTGTGTTGATGGGTGTGTTTTCTACGTTATGTTTTTGGTTCATGTTATGGAGTTTATGTGTTGGATCGATGTTTTTGTTTTCGGCTTTAGAGAATTGTGTTTGTTTATTATTATGAATCAGTGCTCTTGATTGTTTTTTGTCTATGCACTGATTGCTTAAAAAAAATGAGAGTTGTTGATTTAGTTAGTTTGCATTTCCTTTTATTTGATGGACAATTGGTATAGGAAATTTAATGGATGTGTGTTGTTTGGAGAGGAATATGTTCTGTTTCATATGTATATTGTTTGCTTAGAGGACATGTGATGGTAAGGTTGCTGGTTTAATGTGATGTATTTTGTTTAGAAAAGAGCATGCTCTATTCGATATGCTATTTGTTTGGAGGGGAGGAGGGTGGGGGTATTTTGTTTAAAATCTAGATCATATGCTGGAATATGTGCTTGTTTTGAGTGCTGATGTAAAGTGGATTTTTGGTAAAAGAAATGTTTATTTTGTTTGATTTGTTTATTTTGAAAGGTGTCCTGTTTTAAGCATGGATAGTGATTTGTTTACCATGTAGTTCTATAATTGGATATAGCTTTATAGAAAATGTATATTTTATTTGTTTCTTGTTGGTTTTTTCTGTTTCTTTTTAGAAGGGTGGGGGTATTCTGTTTAAAATCTAGGTCATATGCTGGTATATGTGCTTGTTTTGAGTGATGATGTAGGCTGGGTTTTTGGTAAAAGAAATTTCTGTTTGGTTTGATTTGTTTATTTTGAAAGGTGTCCTGTTCTAAGCATGGATAGTGATTTGTTTACTATGTAGTTCTATAATTGGATATGACTTTATAGAAAATGAATTTTTTTTTTTGTCTCTTGTTAGTTCTTTCTGTCTCTTTTTAGAGCTACATATGGGAATCTTTTGTGCTGTTAGAGGATGGTTCATTGCTATAGGTTAGACAGATAATTTGCCTTCTTAGAGTGCTGCCATTAGCCTTGTAGTTACTGTCTAGACTGTCTACATAAGAGCAATCTTTGATAAGAATCATGCCTTCAGCAATGCACTGATTGTCTTATAATTATTTACAGGTCATGGACTTACCTCCCACACAAGTAGTGATGCCTTTTCGTCCTCTTTTGAAGCAGATTACCAGTTATTTGAGCTTCCCTGATCCAGATTACGAGTTTGTTGATGAGCCTGGAAGCGTTGCTTGTGTGATTGTGAAAACAGATTGTGGTCCCATTGCATCTGTTTACATTGGGGGTTACACTAAGAGTATAGAAGAGTCTTGTGAAGTGGCTGCTAGGAAGGTTGTCTATGATCTTATGAAAAAATATGATATAGTGGTTGAGGATGTGACCTACTTGAGGAAACAAATGTATGATCGATGTGGTCAGTTGTTTTGGTTCAAGAAAGAAGAGTTGGAACGTATTGAGAGAGATGAGCCTAAAATTTGTATGTATGATGATATTCCTTCTGGACTTGAAAACAATCACAAGACAATTGTAGTGGATTTTGTTGTGATTCTAAGGGCTATCTTTAGAACTATTGATATAAAGTGCACTCCGATTGAAACCATTGAGCACTCTCCTGTTCAGTACACTTCATGGTTTACCATTACACCTCATAGAGAAGGCATAGGATTCCGGTGTCTATTTAGTGACTACTGCCGGAGTGCAGCTGCAGCGAAGCAGAGCCTAGCTAGAAAGGTTGTGGACTACCTTTCTGATGTGTTTAACCTTGTAATAATCGATGCTAATTAAAAGGTGACAACAGCTAGATTCGATGCCATTCTATGTACCTTAGAGAGGGAGAGCTATATAGGTGTCAAGGAGAGAGTGTTAGGCATTAAGGAGAAGCTAGAGCCTTCTACAGTTCTTATTGAGCAAGACTGTCTTACTCCTCTTGGACAGGAGTTTCAGGTTCCTGTATCTATTCCACCTCTTTTGCCTCCTAAGAAACGGCTGCTGCGACATATATATGCAGAAACAAGTCCTCTTCCTAATTCTGATTGTGAGATGGTTTCGATGTTTCCAGTGCCTGAAGATCTAGGAGGTTGTTTTAAGCGTGCAAAGTCTGTAAAGCATTAGGGGCTTTTAGTTGTGTCTAGAAATTAGTACTGCTACGGATGTATTGCTCAGCTCTTTTTGCTTTTCTTTCCTTGTATTGAGCTAGGCTACTAATTTACTGCTAAGACTATTTTAGAATTTCCTTATATGCTTTTGTATGGTGTAAGGCCTTTGTTAAGTTTTATTATGTAGGATTTCTTTTGTGGTGGGCTGTTCTGCAGCTAAACTTATGTATTATAAAATCTGTTTGGATGATGTAATGGAGTTGGTTAAGTCTTTTGTTATATAAATTCTGCTGAAAGTAATCTTTTGATGTCTTAAATATGCAGTCTTTATGTATGTCTTTTCTCTTATTATTATTGATGTTGGTTTGTTGCTCGTAACATGCTATTGATTGTAACCAGGAATGATGTACTAAAGGAATTCAGCTAATGGACACTATATTAGTATTTGTAGCTTGATTGTTGGTATACACCTATTTACATATGAGTATGTCCTGTACCATGTCTTTGCCACTCCATTTTTAGTTTAGATCTGCAAGTTAAGTTTTTCTAAGTGTTTTGTGTGAATGAGGATCTTACAGATCGTTTAATACGAGAACCATCATCTTCAAAAGGATATCGCGGTAAACGCCTTAAAGGTTTAGAGTCTGCATCTCACGATGAATTACAGAGGTATAGATACACAAATAAAATATATTTTGGTAGACATGTTATATTAAGGCAACAAGGCAGTTAGCATTAGCAATATTTTGTTTTATTATGGTCAGAGAAAAACCTGTAATGACAAATGCATGGTGTACTGCTTTTACCTTACTAGGTTGCAGCCTGAGCCTAGCACAAAACCTGCAAAGATACCCAAGACTAGACATCCAGTGACAAGTAACTGAATTTTTGTTCAGCTTAATTTTTCATTTCAGCTATGCATGTTAGTGTACGTATACATAAATAAATATTTTATGGGGATGCTGTGATGAGCAGGGATTCCTGATGCAGCAGTTGGTAAGAAATTACCTACAGAACCCTACCAGCTTCCTTCTCCTACTGAATGTTTAAAGTGTAGGGCGCGCAAATTTGCTTTTGAGACACCTCATTTCTGTTGTTGCGATGGTGAGGTTAAGATTGCTGCAAATGATTGCCCTCCACAGCTTGTGAGGCTCTTGACTTCTATGGATGAAGATGCAAAGCATTTCAGGCAGTACATACGTTTGTATAACAACATGTTTGCATTTACATCATTAGGGGGAAAATACGATGCTCAGACCAAAAAAGGGACTTATGTTTTTAAGTTGCATGGTCAGCTATATCATTATATCCCCTATTTACTACCTGGAAAGGAAGGACCCAAATATATGCAGCTCTATTTCTATGATGGAAAGTTTGAAGCTCAGAAACGGCTAGGGTGTTTTACAGAATTAAGAGAAGATGTGTTGGCTATTCTCATGGAAGTTACTAAAGTAAATCCTTATGCAAGGTTCTTTCGATCATTGAGAGAAATCCAAATCACTGAATCTACACAGATTTTGATAAATAAAACAACTGTACCAGATCAGCTTTTTACAATGCTCCTTCCACTGATGAAGTAGCTGTCATATGGCCGGAGAATGCATCTTCCAGTGAGGCAGAAAGTCCCCATATTCTGGTAACAGCAAAAAAAATTCCATGTTAAGGAGACTCTGATGATGATGATTCAGCCGAAGATGGTTCTTGTCAGAACGAGTCATCTCAGAATGATCTACCTAAGAGAAAATCATGTCATTGAATCATGCATTATTATGGATGTTATGACCCTTTGCAATATCCATTACTTTTTCCTTATGGTGATTGTGGATGGACTCAGGGCTTAAAAAAAATGTCTTAGGGTGGAGTTCAGCAATTGCAATCACAGCCTGATCCTATGGCTTCATGTAGTGTTCATACTGCTGAGGACTTACTAGAAGAAGAAGCAAGACGTATGTGTACTATGCTTATTTAGTTAATTAAAATAGGGAAAAAAAATCAGTTATTTATTGTTTCTGTTTGCCTTTTAAATCAGAGTACAACATCTGTATTTGTAGGTGCAAGTGGAGGTTCTTCAAAAACAGACAGGAACATTTCAGCAAGGGAGTATTATGCGTACAGGCTTCAGTGTAGGCCTAATAACATGCTGCTTAGGGCAGGCCGATGCTTTCAGCAATATATAGTAGATATGTATGTGAAGGTGGAGAATACACGATTGGATTTTTTCCGGAAAAATCAGCAGACTATAAGGGCAGATCTCTATCAAGGAATCCTAGATACCATTGATTGTGGAGAGAATTGTGCAGCAAATGTGGGTCATAAGGTCATTTTACCTCCAACATTCATTGGGGGTCCTCGAGACCTTAAAAAGAGGTACCTAAATGCAATGTCATTGGTTCAGCGTTTTGGAAAGCCTGATCTTTTCATTACAATGACTTGCAATGCTAATTGGCCTGAAATTAAGCAAGAACTTGATGTTGGAGAAAAAACACAAGATAGGCCAGATATAGTTGCAAGGATCTTTAGAGCAAAAGTTCTTGCATTAAAGCATTTGATAAAAAAGAAAAACGTGTTTGGAGAAGTTGCAGCGATGATCTATGTCATTGAATTCCAGAAGAGAGGCCTACCTCATGCTCATTTTTTAGTCATTTTAAAGCAAGACTACAAAATCAAATGCCCTTCTGATTTCGATAGATTTGTATGTGCTGAGATACCATCTGTTGATAATCCCTATCTTAGAAAAGTTATACTCAAACACATGATGCATAGTCCATGTGGTCATTTGGATCCAGAGTGTGCTTGTATGAAGCACAAAGAAAGTCGTGGTCATTGCAAGTATGGTTACCCAAAGCAGTTCTGCGATGAGACAAGAAATAGTAGTGATGGTTACCCACTGTATCGAAGAAGAGACACTGGAGAAACAGTTACAGTTCGAAAAACAATCATGGATAATAAATGGGTTATTCCATATAATCCTTATCTTTCTTCGTATTTTGACTGTCACTTAAACGTTGAGGTTTGCTCTACTACAGAAGTTGTCAAATATTTATATAAGTATGTGTATAAAGGCCACGATAGAATATCTTTCAATATTGTTCAGTCTAAAGATACTATGCCTGTCCAAGATGAAATTGAGCAGTATCAATCAGGCCGATGGGTTTCCCCCTGTGAAGCTGCCTGGCGCCTTTTTGGTTTTGATATGTATGAGATGCATCCACCAGTTTTGCCTCTTCCTGTACATTTACCCAATTCTCAGTTGATCCAACTTAGGCCTCATGAAAAGTTGACATCAGTTGTTTCAGATGCTAAGCGTTCTAGAACCTGTCTTACAGAGTTCTTTCGAATGAATGCAAAGGTACCTTCAGGAACAGGATTACTATACAACGAATTTTCAGAACACTATCGCTGGGATGCATCTGATAAGCACTGGAAAAAAAGACAGAATAAAAAGATAGTCATAGTAGGCTGGCATTTGTTGGGCCTTCAGAAGGAGAGAGATATTTTCTTAGATTATTGCTGCATAATGTCAGGAGTCCAAAGTCATTTGAAGATCTACGTACAGTTAATGGTCATATATATGACACCTTTCATCAAGCTGCACTTAAATTGAATCTGTTAGAAGAAGATGATTCAGTTGATTTGTGTATGAGAGAAGGATGTGCTGTTCAAATGCCACTCACAGTTCGTAAGCTTTTCGCAACTGTGCTTATATTCTGCCAGCCTAGCGATCCTGTTTCTCTTTGGATGAAATATTATACCTTTCTTTCTGAAGATTTAAGCATAAATATCCTTCTGATCCACAGAAAGTTAGACAGCTAATTGTTAAATCAGTTGAGTGGTTCTTAAAATCAATGGGAAGTTCTCTTGCTAAATATGGATTAGACCATTTAGTTGAACCTGATGATGATGAAATGCGCATAACAAAAGACATAGAAGATGCATTAAATGCTCCAATACCAGAACAATGTCTGCAATGTAAAGGTCAGTTGAATCAGGCTCAACGAGAGGCATTTGATGTGATAATGAGTCATGTTACAAGGCAAGTTCCTGGAGCTTTTTTCATAGATGGTCCTGGTGAAACAGGCAAGACTTTTCTATACAATGCTTTATATGCAGAAATAAGACTGATGAATAAGATTGTTCTCCCAACAGCAACATCGGGTATAGCAGCATCTAATATTCCTTCAGGAAGAACTGCACATTCACGCTTTAAAATTCCACTCGATCTACTTGAGTCACGTGCTTGTAATGTGCCCAAGCAAGGTAGCCTAGCTGCCCTCCTAAGAGAAACAGCGCTCATCATTTGGGATGAGGCTTCGATGGCAAAAAAAAGAAAATGTTGAATCACTTGATGCGTTGCTAAGAGATATATGTAATCCTCACCTATTGTTTGGAGGTAAAATTGTTGGCTTCGGGGGAGATTTTAGGCAGGTTCTTCCTGTTGTCCCTAAAAAAACACAAACTGAGGCAGTTGCTGCTAGCTTGGTTAGCTCTGCTTTGTGGCCACAGCTAATGAAGTTTAGGCTAACAGAAAATATTCGAGCCAAGCATGATCCAGTGTATGCAGCTTTTTTGCTGGCACTTGGAAATGGGGAGCTCCAGGATTCTGAAAATGCATTTGTTCAGCTGCCATCAGAAATTATACAGCCTTACGATGCTGCCACACCTCAGGATCTGCATTTGACTTCAGCAGCTTTTCCAGAGATGGATATGCCTCCGTTCAGCGCAGATATATTCACTACTAGAGCTATACTGACACCAATCAATGAAGATGTTGATGTTATAAATGATATATTAATTGAGAAGTTCCCTGGTGAAGTAGTGCTCTACAAGAGTTATGACTCAATGATTGATGATAATTGTTCCGTATACCCCATTGAATTTCTAAATAAGCTATGTCCTGGTGGCATGAGTCCTCACGAGCTTATACTGAAGCCTAATAGTCCTGTTATCCTGCTACGGAACATTTTACCATCATCTGGACTTTGCAATGGAACAAGGCTGATATGCAAAAAATTCTTTCCAAATCTCATTGAATGCGTTATTGCTATTGGCCATCACAAAGGAGAGCATGTGCTCATACCAAAAATTAATCTAAGGCCATCAGAATCCTCAGCTTATCCTTTTCAGTTTCAGAGAAAGCAATTCCCTTTGAAGCTTAGCTTTGCAATGACTATCAACAAAGCTCAAGGGCAAACACTTAACAAAGTTGTTGTTTATCTGCCACGATCATGCTTTTCGCATGGGCAACTGTATGTTGCACTTTCTCGGGCTAGACAAGCATCTAATGTCACTGTTATAACTGACATCAATGCTGAAACACCAAGTTTGGCTCATGTCAGAAATGTAGTGTCCTATGATGTTCTCCGTTTGGCTGGCATCATCTAGCTAAATCAGTGAGTTTTGCTTTTCCATTTCCTAGATTTATATTTTTTTCATTGGATTTAGAAATTTTGCTAATTTAGTTAGGTCTTGTTTTATGCTGCAGGCTGTGCTGTTTTGTAGTAGAAATTCTTTTTGTTGAGCATATCATAGTTCACCAATCAGCATACTGGTTAACTTTCAGATTATGGTATGCTATTTATCTTTCTGAAAAAATTCTGAATTCATTTTTTTGTAGTTAGGGAACCTTTATTAGATTACTGACAGCTTTTGATGTGTATTTTTGTTCCATCTATGCAGTGTTCGAAGAATATCTTACTAAGGGTACACCTATAGTCTGTGTGAATCAAATCTGGTTGATGCATTCTATACATCTGACTAATCTGAAAATTGAAGTCTCAAGTCAATCTGGTGTACAGCTTGCTTAGTTAATATGTATAAAATCTTAACCATAATATGTATGAATCATAATTCACCTTAGACTTTAATTCTGATGTAGTGATGAAGACAGAAGCATGTTCACCATATATATATATATATATATATATATATATATATATATATATATATATATATATATATAGTTTCGTGAATCAGCCAATACTTTCTAATTAGTTGTTTTTAGATAAATTGAAATGATCAAATAGAACTCTGTAATATTTACTATGTATCTAGATGTCTGTCTTTGTATTTTATAAGACCAATCATATGCCACTCGAAAGCATTTTAGCAAAAATGCCATGTTACTATTAGTGTAGCCTAATAACGTTCTGTGTGCGACAAGTTAATAGGTTATGAGAATTTCGACTTAAGTAACAACACTACAAAGAAAAGACTTTGATGAAAATGAATAAAATCAAGAGGACAGCCACTGTCTAGAAAGGTATTCTTTGGCTACTAGCTACCCAAAACATTCTAGATTCAACATAAAATATCACTAATCCAAAAAAAAAAAAATTATAAAAAAGGAAAAAAAAAAAACACAAACAAAGGCATTCATTCAGAAAAAAAGGGAGGAAAAAAAGGTATGTTGAAAACTAAGCATGTGCTTACACATGGCCTACATTTCATGGTAATACATTTCATCTAAAGATATAAATTCATGCTGTTGTTTTAGTAAATCATACAAAGTAAAAATAAACATTGCAGAAAAAGGTCGAAAGCAGGAATCTGAAAAGAAGATATTTTACCAGTACATTATCTTAGAAGATGACAAGGTATAGTCTATATATGTGATTTAGAAGTACATACTAATCTTATAATACATCGTTATGCATGGTTATAGCTTAAGGTGTTATTTTTGTTTTCCTTTACAGAAAAATCGGATGAAGATGACATTATTTGGTGATCAGATTGATGCATATAAAGATGTCATCTTGTTTAGGGGCAACTATGAAATTGCTAATGCCTTACTAAGGCCGTTAGATCTTCAATACAGGAATAAAGAAATAGATCTTCCATTTCAGATGACTATAGGAAGCAGAACTCTCATCCAGTGTTTGGATCCTGAAGGACAGCAAGCATTTCCTAGATACCAGTCTCTTGCTTCTATTCCAAAAGTTTCCCTTGATGATTCACGACATGGTAATTTCAGCATCCTATTATCTTGCTCTAGAGATCCAAAATTTTCAACTTACAATTTACAATAATTTTCTCTTCTCTTTTAGATATCCTTGTGATTGTGCTGTATGTTGCAAAGGAACCAAGAAAAATTGTGACAAGCCTGAATAAGGAATCTTTTGTACGCGACCTGATAGTGATTGACCATAGGTGATTTTGCTTCTACACTCAACTAATAAGATGTCATTATAGCAGTATACCAATTATGATAATCTGACTTTCATATTTATGCTTTACTTTACTTTCAGAACTGATCAGTCGATGAAAGTCTGTACCTGGAATGATCTATCAGGAAGGCAATGTGAAGGTCTTGTTTCTGATGCAGATGATTTTAAGGTTGTTGGCATCACAGCTCTGCGTCCTATCACTCGTAAAGGTAGCTCAGAAATCAACCTAAAAGCTACATGCTTTACTTAGTCAATTCCATTATATATCAATCACACAATGTATGTTTTCTAACATTGTAAATTTAAAGGTTTTCAACTTGAATCAACCATGTCTACTGTGATAATCCAACACCCTGAGGGTGAAAAAGCAGCTGCATTAATCCAACACCCTGAGTCTATATTCAGTATGACAGGCTTAGAACATATATAGGTTGTTCTTACTGTGGAAAGCGAACACATCACCCTCTTGGAACAGTCTATACTTGTGTGGCCTCTGACAGAAAAGAGATATTTGCTACTCACCGGTAAATGGCATTAGCTCTTTAAACTTTAGTTCCATTATAGATCATGTAACATAATATCCACTCAAAACCAACACTAAATAGTTCTGCAAACTATGCAGGGCAACTATAACATTGACTTTCTCAGATGGTACTGGAGCATTGCCACTCACAGCATTTACTGAAAACTGCACTCCACTTTTCGGACTATCAGCTGAACAAATCTATCACATGAAGGCAACAGTAAGTAATTCATAATCCATAGTGTTAGTTAGCAATCTTAAAAGCTCCTTTATTACATTTTAGGTCTGATTGCAATGGCAACTAACAATGTACCTATATCTTAGGATGATACAACAAAGTTTCGTCAGATAGCCGACAGACTATCGACTACATACTTTTTGATAAAGATTGGGCCTACAACTGCTTTGGAACAGAACACCGTTCTGCAATGGGGTCTGAAGGGAGTAGAAATGGAAGACACAATCACACCTGATGCTGCAGGAAGCGGCTCCACAAGTGCTGCTGCAGGATCTGGAATTAAGAATGTAGTTGTAGCAGCTAATGCCGAAGATGTTGGTTCTTATCAGCATAATGAATATGTAGCTCAAAACAAAGATTCTCTCAGCAAGATCATTAAGAAAGAGACAGTTGTTGCATATGATTCATCAGTCTTCAGCCAGGAAGAAGAAGATGCCTGCTTAGCAGCAGAAGCAATAGCCGAAGCAGAAAAGGCAGCAGCAGCAACGGCTACAGCAGAAAAAACAGCAAAATCTAACACAGAGGATATAGTCCAGAAAAGAAAGAGGACTGATGCTGATGATAAGCTCATTCCTGCCACACCAGCAAAGGATGTAATTGGCCTCGCAACTACTTCACCTGTGAAGAATGCAGATCTAATCAAGCAAAAGGAAAAGGATCAGGCTATTCAAGAAGTGCAAAAAGGAAAAGGAATTGATTATGACACACCAGTTGGTTTTGTTGAAACAGCCAAGGCTATTAAACAAGAGAAAGATTGCAAGCGTCGAGCACTTGTGTTTCCTGAGGATGACTCGGATGGCAATTAAATGAAGGAACAAAAACAAGGCTCATAACACATCAGTTGGGTAACAACTTCATCTACTAAATCTTTTGTTATGTATATATTATGCTCTAGAAGCAAGTATTTTAAATAATGTGGCTTTTCAAAGGAACAAGTACTCTTAAATCACATGTTCCTAAATGAAGCCACACAAACTAGGAAAAAAATCAGTTAAGGTTAGAACTTTTGGAGGTTATGGTTTTGCAAAGGAACAGATATCATAGAAATATCTGTTTCTAGGCAACACCAGTTGTTAGACTACATAGCTTTTGCTGCTTGATTGCTTCTATATAGTTTTAAAAGACAATCAAGCATTATGGTTTTATATAGGAACAAGCATTTCATAAGTGCCTGTTCCTATGTAACACTCCTTTAAGTGTGTTAGGCTTGACACAGATTGTAATTAGTCTATGTAGCTTTTGCTGTCTAGTTACTCAGGTCTACTTTGTAGCACAATCAGACATCACCTATTTAAGGTTTAAAAGTGATGTAGCATTATAGCTACCAATGATGTACTTATTATGGAACTTTTATGTGATATATATATATATATATAGGTAGTTTAATTGATTGCTTTATTTTAATTTGCTTACCATACACTTCTCAAAGCAATTTTGTTCTTACATTAGTTCATGCATATGAGCTCATTATCTTTGGACTTATACAAAACATAAGTACTAAGAGTGTTACACAGGAAACATAATCAACTTCAGACATTTATTATATTAAGAGCAAATCTTAATTTGCCATGATTACAACCTATTGCATTCCTTCACTAATTACATTGCCTAGAGGCTTCCCATTGACTAATTAGTTGTTTGCATCTAACAATTCCCAAAAGATACTACAGCACCTACGAACGGCACGAATTAACAGCCAACAAAAAACTAATTAAACCCCCAAAAACACCTATCTAACAGACAATATACAATCAGTCAGGAATTTTCATACGAAACATCGAAGAATCTTCGCTTGTCTCCAAAAAATTTGCTTTTTGATGATTTCCGGAAGAAGAATCTGAACCAGTGCCATCATCATCATCACCATCATAGACATCACGACTTGATTCTGCTGCTTCATCTGAATCAACAATAACTTCTTTCTCGGACTCAATTTCTGAGTCAGAATTATCATCACTTTCAGGGTTTTCATCAGTTTCTTCGTCTTCCTCGCTCTCCTCTTCATCTTCCTCACTCTCATCTTTTTCTTCACTTTCCTCCACTTTCTCTGCTACAATAACACCATCTTCCTGTTTTGTCTCAGCTCTATCATTGTCTGAGTCCACAATTGTTGAGCCTTTTGGTTTTGATGGACAAATTGACAAACTCGACTAATGAATGTTTTGAGTCTTTGGTGAATAAAGGATTCAAGCAAAGTTCGTTCCGGAGTAGGAACTTGGATGCGGAGTAGCATTCTTTAAAAAGCCTCGTGCAAATCTCACGTTCTAGTTTTAATTGTGAGCACTCAATAATATAAAGTCGGAAAGGAACTCAATGACTTATGTTAAAGACTACTGGAATAAAAGTTAGTTTTAAAAGATAATTTCTTAAAGAAAAGATAATTTGTAAAAGTTTTAATAAAGATAATTATCGAAGATAATTATCTAGTTGTTTTAATAAATAATAAATTTATCTTTTCAAATAAAATCTTTTTAAACAAACTTTTGATAATCTTTTAAATAAATATTTGATAAAGTTAGCAAGTGGTTTTTCTGTGAGAAAATCTTTTATACGGCTAATGGTTATCAAGTTGTTAGGATAGTGGTTTAATTAGATAAGGCTAGGAAACCTCTTCATGATCACAATCTGTCAAGATAACTCCACAAGTTGTTAGTGGGTTGTTGACATGTGGACGTGATTATGGTGGAGGTTAATGACTAAGCCTTCTCTATAAATACTCATGCAAACTATCTCAGTAAAACATAACTCTTAAGCATAAAAATTCCAGTAGCTATCTAATAACATAAAGAGAGTTATTATCCTTCTTATATTCTTGAGTGCAATAGGTATTTGTAATCACAGTTTGTATTCAAGTACTTAGGGGTTGGGATTGTGAGTTTGTAAAGTGAGGTCAAGGAAGCTTCGTTGCTGAAGTCTTCTGTGAGAGTTGGGAACAAGTTCCTAATTTGTGGAACTTGTTAACGGGTTTGAATCTTCACTTGTAAAGAGTTTGATTACTTAGTGGAAATTTAGAAAAGCCTATATCTTCTCTCGTCACTATTTCATTTAGTTAAATTCCGCAAAAAGTTTTTAGATTTCACCTCAAATACAATTCACCCCCCCTCTTGTATTAGCCAGTTAGACTTACAGTTGGTATCAGAGCGGGAACTCAGAGCACGCAGGCAACCCTGTTGAGTAAGTTCCTGGGAAAATGGCTTACACAGAGGAAAAGGAATTCGGGAGTACATCCATTCAAAGGCCTCCATACTTCAACGGCAAATTTTATCCTTATTGGAAGGATAAGATGGAAATCTTTATCCAAGCAGAGAATTATCAGGTATGGCGAATTATACAAGTAGGAGATTACGAAATTACGAAAACGAATGCTAATAATGAGGTAATCCCTAAACCTATGGATGAGTATGAAAAAACTGATTTTGAAAAACTTGAAATGAATGCTACTGCCAAAAAGTTTTTAATTTGGGGACTTGGACCCGATGAACATACTCGTGTCAAAGGGTGCAAGTCCGCAAAGGAAATTTGGGATCTTCTGGAAGTTACACATGAAGGAACGTCAGATGTTAAACGTTCCAAAATAGACATTCTTTTATCTCAGTATGAGCGCTTTGAAATGGGAAATAAAGAATCCATTAAAGACATGTTTACTCGATTTAAAAGTATTACTAACGAACTAACGTGTCTTGGTAAGATAATTCCTATAGATGAGCAGGTCAGAAAGGTCTTAAGAAGTCTTCCAGACAATGACAGATGGAGAGCAAAGGTTGCAGCTGTGCAGGAATCAAAAGACTTCACCAAGTTTAATCTGGAACAGCTTGCGGGTTCCCTCATTACTCACGAGATCCAGTCGAACAATCGGACTCAGGAGACTGTCAAAAGTCAAGGGCTAGCATTAAGAGCTCATGAAGAATCCGAAGAGAAGTCTGACATCGATGAAGAAGAAGCTGCAATGTTGGTGAGAAGGCTGAAAAAATTCTACCGTAACAACAAGTTTTTAGACAAGAAGAAAGGATACAGTAAAAGAAATCAGGAACCCAAAGCCAAGTCTTCTTGTCACAAATGTGGAAGCACCAACCACTTCATCAAAGAGTGTCCATTATGGGAATCTGAGAAAGGCAAGGGAAAAGAAACTGATCAAAGCAGAAATTCCAAGCCTAACTTTTCTAAAACAAATTTCAGGAAAGCAATGATTTCCACGTGGGGAGAATCGAGTTCCGAAGAAGAGGAACAGGAACACACAGACGATGAAGTAGCCAATCTCTGTCTAATGGCAAAGCATGATGATGAGGTAGTCATTCAACCTAGTTATTTGAAATCTCTCTCAAAGGATAAATTAATCTCTTTATTGTTAGAAACCTTAGATGAATATAAAGAATTATGTGCAAAACTAAGGCAAGCCGAAAAGGCAACTGGAATTTGTAGAGATCATGTTAAGTATCTGAAAAGCTTAAGAAATGATGTTCAAGGCAGATTCTTTGAATTGTTAGATAAAAATATTATGCTAAAAGAATCCCTTGAAAGAGTCAAGAGTGAGAATATCATGCTGAATATTGAATTGACTCAATATAAAATGTTGTGTACTAACATTGATTCTTGCAGGTCTACTGAAGTTCCTTTAATCATGTTTAATAATGAACTAGAGCATGTTAAGAAAGAGATAAAGGAAACCAATGATAAAAATGAGAAACTAGAAAAGGACCTAGAAATTGCAAGAAAAAGTAAAAATACAGCAAGCACGGGTGTTCCCAAGTGGGTAAAGGAAGCTCAGACAAAAAGAACAGAAGGTCTAGGCTATGTTCATAAGAAGAAGTCCACTGGAAAGAAAAAGAAATATGTGAACTTACCTAGTGAGACCGTTTGTTCTTTTTGTGGTAAAAAGGAACATCGCAGTGAAGAATGTACTAAGAAAGCAAATCTGTACAATAAGAATGTGAACTATGTTTGGCAGAAGAAATCTGATTTAAATGTGTCAACACAGGAACCCATGAATGAAAGGGTTCCTGCTACTAACCCTTAATTTCTTTTGCAGGTCGCAGTGAGGGGGAACAACCAGTGGTACCTCGATAGCGGTTGTTCTAAGCACATGACAGGAGATGAATCCAGATTTCTCTCACTGACGGCCTATACAGGGGGAACAGTGACCTTTGGAGACAATAAGAAAGGCAACATTGTTGCTGTTGGCAAAGTAGGAAGGTCAAGTTCCCATGCAATTGACAATGTATTTTTAGTCGAGGGTTTGAAGCATAATCTACTCAGTATATCTCAGCTTTGTGATAAAGGAAACTCTGTAAGCTTTTCTTCTGAAAATTGCAAAATCATCAACAATAACACTGGAAAAATCGTTTTGGAAGGAACTCGTAAAGGGAACACGTATACCGTGGATCTTAACAAAGTTCCAAAATACAATCTATCCTGTTTAAGTGTTATTGAGGATGATCCACTTCTATGGCATAGACGTTTTGGACATGTTAGTCTTTCATTGCTTGACAAATTAAGGTCAAAGGACTTGGTAATCGGATTACCTTCTATCAAATTCCTAAATGACAAAATTTGTGAAGCTTGCATCAAAGGAAAGCATGTTCGATCATCATTTAAATCAAAGAAAATGGTAAGCACCACAAAACCATTGGAACTCATTCATATGGATTTGTGTGGCCCCGTTAGAATTCAAAGTAGAAGTGGAAAAATATATGTCTTAGTTCTTGTAGATGATTATTCTAGATTTACATGGGTCATATTCTTACATAGTAAAGATGAAACTTTTGATATGTTTATGACTTTCTTGAAAAAGGGCTTAATTAGGCTAGATTTTATTTCTACTGAATGACAAATTGCTGATATATTAACTAAGCCTTTAAGCAGAGACAAGGTTGAAAAGATGCGTGTGGAATTGGGGATGCTACGGCTCAAGTGACTTTTGTTTGGAACCCCTAAGGTAAAATCGGATGTAACTAACGATGCTATGCTCAATCTTGTGTGCATAACACAGCTGAAATTACCCAGGGGAAAGATTTGTGAAGTATTGAAAAGTCACGTATACATACTCTTAATATGTTAAAAATATTGAGCCATGTTGTTTCAAGTTCCCTTTTCATCATTCTTTACTCTCTGTATCATGATCACGTAAATTATCATCATAATTTACAATCAATTTGCTCTTATTTATCCTTTTCATTTTTTATTTATCTGTTTTTTTTTCTTCTTGTTATTTTCTTTCTTATCTTTTATTCCTATCTTATTTTTTTTATTCTTATCTTTTTCCTTCCTTATTTTTTCATGATGAATTTTTCTATTCCTCATAGAATTCAAAAATACAAAAAGATCTTATTTGCTACGTAAGATAAGAAGCATGTATATCAACTTCTTAACTTACGATTTTATTTTATCAACATTGAATTAGATGAGTGCAATTATTTCACCAAATTAAATCCTACTACCTCTAAAACTACCCCACTACCTCACAGTTTAAACCGTCACTTTTCTTTCTCACTCCTCCCCATTAAACTCTTTTTCTTCTTTTCACTCCACCTTCACCTATCAAATCAATTAAATTCCCCATACACTCCCATAACCGGCCTCACTCTCTCTCCTTCCTATTCACACTATTCATCTTCTCCTTCCCTTCATTTTACCTTCAACACCATGAAAACCAACCGAAACACCACCCCAAAAACCCGATCACCACCATTCAAACCCTCCTCAAACACGGGGTCTCCACAACCGGTGCCAATTGCGGTGGTGCATCCATCTGCTCAGCCAAAGAGGAAGGCTAAGGCTGTGAAGGGCGGCGACAGGAAACGGCGCGCAACCACCAAATTCCCATCATGGAATTACACTCTCGGATATCACATCAACTATGATTGGTGTGTGGCGAGTAAGTTCACTGAATTTACTTCTTTAATTGATTATCAAAAATGGACTCACTTGTTCCAGAATTGTTCTCATTACCCTGTTTATCCTAAATTTATTTATGAGTTCAAAAATACCTTTCAATGTGATAATGGTGTGTGCTCGGCCGTAGTTAATGATATTCCAATTTCGTTTGATGCCAATTATCTTGGAAATCTATTTCAAGTTCCTGTTAAAGGCTATTGTTCTTATTTAAAGCACAAACAATCTGTAAACATTGGCCATAATGATGAATGCAAAATCCTTCAATTTATTGGAGGAAATCCGAAAGTGAAAACTACTCACCATCATGCCCTAACACCCCTTCATAAGCTACTGTTTACCTTCACCTGGAAGGGTATAGTACCCCGTTTACAAAAACGGAGTACCGTATCACTCTTGGATGCCTCCCTCATATTCTGTCTTGCATGCAAAATACAGATTAATTTCCCTGCTCTAATGATTGAACACTTGAATTTTTATGCTCAAAAGACCACAATTCCATATGGCTCTTTCCTTACTGTGTTGTTCAAATCTTTTGGTATTGATGTTGAATGTGAATCCCCAACATATCTCAAACCCGATAATATCCTCTCTGAACAATCATTACTTAGACTGAGTCTTAGGCTTACAAATGGCAAAGTATGTTTTGTGCCTCGGAAAGGAGGGGAGAAAAAGAAAGGGAAAGGGAAAGAAGCTAAGGAAGAATGTGATGCAAGCAGTGACCAGGGTAGTGAGGAGGCTAGTGAGGGTGCTACCACCTCCAGTGATTCTGAGGGAGATAAGGAAGAAGAAAAAAGTTCTAACGGAGAGAAAAACAAAGAAAAAATACTTGAGGGAGATGTGCAAGGAGAAAAACAGGAAGATTCTGAGGGGGAACATATGGAAGTTTCTGAGGGGGAAGCTCGACAATCTGACTTACATGAGGGGCAGGGAACTGATCAAAGTGAGAGGGAACATACCACAGACTCTGAGAGCACAGCTGGACCACCTGTCATTCCTGTGTTTACAGGGGGCCTTAGAAGGAGTAAGAGGAATGTGGTCAAGCCTGCCCTTTCTACTACACACCCTGTGACTGTAGAAACCATCAGCTCCTCAGACAAATCTGATTCCACCTTCAACCCTACCCAAGTTCCCTCTTCCACTGAACCCTCTTCTATTCCTGTCTCACCTACTAGGCAGCCTTCTCATTCACCTTCTCCTCCTCCATTTCAGCCTACTGGCTTTGCTGCTTTCTCTGGAACTCGTGTGTTTGTTTATGATTTTCAACAGGTTAAAGCAGATATGGAGAAGTTGACTACTCTGGTGAGCAAGAAACTGGAGGAAATGGCCTCGGAATTGCTTTCTCTTAAAGGCCAGGTGCAGGCTCTGGCAGATTCTCAAGCAACCGGATTTGCAGGCGTAGAGGCAAAGCTTGCACAGGCTGAAGGCAAGTTTAGTGAAGGCAACAAGGAGATCTTGGAAACTATCAACAGAGTAGCCTTTGAGGAAGTCGAGGACGACTCTATTGATCCCACAAATCCAACCCTTGATCCTACCAATGCAGCCTTTTAAATCCTTGATTGCACTTATTCTAATTTCATATGTTGAACAATTTTATTTTGGTCTTGTTTAATCTCTCTGAACTTTGGTTTGTACGCCTTTATCCTTTGCTACATTCTCTATGTTCCTCTTCTATTTCCTAAATCGGAACTTGGCTCGTATTTTTCATATGATTGTGTGTGGTTGCTGATGATTTAGTACCTAACTTATTTTTGCCTTGCATTATTTGAGCTCACTATTCCCTACGTAGTCTAGTGGGAGTATAGCAAAATGTTTTTTTCAATCTTTTGATAATGCCAAAAGGGGGAAAAGACAAACTTCATGGCGGCTAAAGTGTTTACCAAGGAACTCACACATCGAAGGTACAAACTTTTGCTAAGTTCAGTTTTTAAAGTCTTTGTTAATTTTTCTTTTGCTCAGTTTTTTTAAAAAAAAAATAATAATAATAAAAAAAAAAAAAAAAAAAAAAAAAAATACTTTTTAATATTTTTCTAAGTTCTTTAATTTTTTTTTGTTTTCATGTCTTACTTTAAATTTCTGTTGCATGCCTGGATGATTTTATTTACCTAAGTTTGTCAATGTTTGTCATCATCAAAAAGGGGGAATTTGTTGAGCCTTTTGGTTTTGATGGACAAATTGACAAACTCGACTAATGAATGTTTTGAGTCTTTGGTGAATAAAGGATTCAAGCAAAGTTCGTTCCGGAGTAGGAACTTGGATGCGGAGTAGCATTCTTTAAAAAGCCTCGTGCAAATCTCACGTTCTAGTTTTAATTGTGAGCACTCAATAATATAAAGTCGGAAAGGAACTCAATGACTTATGTTAAAGACTACTGGAATAAAAGTTAGTTTTAAAAGATAATTTCTTAAAGAAAAGATAATTTGTAAAAGTTTTAATAAAGATAATTATCGAAGATAATTATCTAGTTGTTTTAATAAATAATAAATTTATCTTTTCAAATAAAATCTTTTTAAACAAACTTTTGATAATCTTTTAAATAAATATTTGATAAAGTTAGCAAGTGGTTTTTCTGTGAGAAAATCTTTTATACGGCTAATGGTTATCAAGTTGTTAGGATAGTGGTTTAATTAGATAAGGCTAGGAAACCTCTTCATGATCACAATCTGTCAAGATAACTCCACAAGTTGTTAGTGGGTTGTTGACATGTGGACGTGATTATGGTGGAGGTTAATGACTAAGCCTTCTCTATAAATACTCATGCAAACTATCTCAGTAAAACATAACTCTTAAGCATAAAAATTCCAGTAGCTATCTAATAACATAAAGAGAGTTATTATCCTTCTTATATTCTTGAGTGCAATAGGTATTTGTAATCACAGTTTGTATTCAAGTACTTAGGGGTTGGGATTGTGAGTTTGTAAAGTGAGGTCAAGGAAGCTTCGTTGCTGAAGTCTTCTGTGAGAGTTGGGAACAAGTTCCTAATTTGTGGAACTTGTTAACGGGTTTGAATCTTCACTTGTAAAGAGTTTGATTACTTAGTGGAAATTTAGAAAAGCCTATATCTTCTCTCGTCACTATTTCATTTAGTTAAATTCCGCAAAAAGTTTTTAGATTTCACCTCAAATACAATTCACCCCCCCTCTTGTATTAGCCAGTTAGACTTACAACAATGATAACAGGCCATTCTCCACAGCCATCTCTCTCAACTCCCCTTCTTCTCTTGTTGCTTGTTTCTCCTTTTTCTTTTTTGCTTTCCACTTTTGAAATCCCTTGTTTCAGAAATTCCCCATGACTGTCTATCTTCTTCTTCAATTCAGTGGCATACTCATAAAAAATTGCAACGTTTTCTTCTTTGGATTTCATTTCACTCGGCCTCCAAATCGGTGGTGAAAAAACTTTCCCAGATGTTGCGGTACTATCAGTACTCTCCATTGTGATGCGGTTCCAAGGCATCAATATTGTTATTATAATTATTTTTAGTTTATTATTAGATGACCGAATTTATTAGGACATTTTTGTTAGTTTAATTCGGTTAGTATAAGATAAGCTTAACTTTAAAGATCATATTTGCATGCGGTTCCAAGACATCAATATTGTTATTATAATTATTTTTATTGTTATTTTTAGTTTATTATTAGATGACCGAATTTATTAGGATATTTTTGTTAGTTTAATTCGGTTAGTATAAGATAAGCTTAACTTTAAAGATCATATTTGCAAAATATTATCTTTACAAGTTAGAGTTAGTTTCCTAGTTAGATTAGAATTTGTTTTACCGATTTTTAGGCTAATTATTTAGCTTATAAATACGTGATGGTGTTTAACGAAAAGTATGATTGATTGATTTGAAATTTATAAAGTTTTACGTAAGCTTGTGCTTGTGTATTCTTGGCCTAGTTTAGGTTTTAAGCTCGTATTGCTTAGCGTTTCTTAACCGAGACTCAAGATTCCAAACCTTTCAACTGCGATTGAAGGTTATATCCATCAAAATTCATATCACATTGTCATGGAAATTAAAATCAAAATGTAAGAGAAAAAGAAAGGAGAAAAAATTGGAGAAGCAAAACAGAACACACAAAAAAACGAGTCTACACTCCACGCAATATAGAGACCCAAATTGACCAATCAAAGACAAGCAAAGCAATGATGACAGAATCTTGAAAGAATAAAAGAGTATGACTTTATGACTTCCTCAACAGAAACATTCAACATTTCTACATATTCTATTGTACTTGTAATAATTTATAAAAGGCAAAAATAGAAAGGTGTTTTTTGTAGATTTCATTACGTATGTACCATGTCCATAAACACATCTGTTAGTCGTTTTCCCTATTTTTAGATTACGATCTGTCACAAAACACAGCAATTATTTATTTCCCGTTTTTTCTTTTTTAAGACAAAACTTTATAAACGGTTTATTTTCTACATCGCAAATTTATACCTATCGCAGATATAACAGATTCAAATTTGATAACTCCTAAATCGATGACTCCTAATCTTAAAAAATAATAAAGTTAAGAATTCGTACAAGTTATACGATTCCCCACTTAATACCCACGTCTTAACTACTTTTAAGCACAAGACTTAATGCTATTCCACTGACCATTACGCATATTACCAACATTGGATGAATAAGGTCCATAGATTTAACGAGAGCATTAAACTCACTCATTCCTT
This sequence comes from Chenopodium quinoa, assembly GCF_001683475.1. Lineage (NCBI taxonomy): Eukaryota > Viridiplantae > Streptophyta > Magnoliopsida > Caryophyllales > Amaranthaceae > Chenopodium > Chenopodium quinoa. Next base: position 157,341 of record NW_018744041.1, on the reverse strand, counting down.
GTTGATCGCGCGCATCGCGCGCGATGGCTCAACTAGTATTTCAAAATAAACAATTACCATATGTCACAAATAAAAGTACATTATTCTGATAATCAAATAATATGAAGATAAAGAACATTATTTACTGTACATTATGTTCATTACAATTTTATAACATGTTCTTTGCACTTTAACTGAATGTTCTTTACATTTCTATACAATGTTCTTTACAATTCTATAATATGTTCTTTTCACTTAAATTAAATGTTTTTTATATTTCTATGTAATGTTCTTTCCGCTTTATTTTGGGAAGAGATGCACCATGTGGATCGTGCATCCGCCTGCACGAACCATGCACTCTAAGAGAGAGTAGTGAACACCGTGAGAGAGAAAAATGATAAATTAATTTGAGTTGGATTTAAAGTGAAAGCGAAATAATTAAATATAGTATAAAGTTACTATATATAGAAATGATGCAAATAAAATAAAATTAACCATAAAAGGAAGTGGTGAAAAAAAAAACAATAAAACAATAAAAAGGTTTGAGGTTTTCCTCTTTGAGTCTTTGCAATCTATATGCCTCCAAACTGCTAATTCCTATAAATAAATAAATAAAATCAATCAACATTACAAGAACGCTTGAAAACAAATATTATTTATGATAAATGACGCCTTGAAAAATGAAAACTACAAAAAAGCTCAAACAATACCAATAAGATAATGGCAAAATCATTATGAAATATTAGACACATCACTAATGTATTAGTGTTTCATTATTAGTTCAATTACTCTTCAGTTCAGGTTATTGAATGTGAAAAAAATCCGGCCTAGATAACCATGATATTTTAGTTTGATTACTCGCATTTTAAGTTTTATATTATCGATTTTCGGATTAGGTTTTAATTGTCTTGATTTTTTGCACACCCCTAGCTGATACTTCGTATGATTTATTTTCCTTATTGTGGTAGATTAAAAATATTGAAAGTGGGCAAATTAAAGGTGCGTGCAAATTAGATCAGATCTATTTTAATTTGGCAGAAGTTGGTAGATAATGTTATTAGGTTGTAGATAAGGTTTTAATATGAGAATCGATCATCACTCGTTCTCGTTGAAACATACAATTGGATAAGGATATGAATAGAAAAACGTGGGTAATTACATAACTAAGCTCTCTCAAAACTTTTGTCGTCCACCACAAAATTGTGATATATGTAGGACACGATGTACAAGTATTTGATTGGTGGTCTTTGTGATATCTTTTATTTTGTCAAATGCAACGGAAAATATCGTATGCGAATTATTTGCTTCTACTATTTAATTCTATTGTTGATGTGTTGCAACTTCTATCATATACAACCTGCCTCAATCATGCATGTCATTACTAAGTAAGCTGCTGGATTTAGGCCATATAAACTTCACCTTATTTTTGATGAACCAGAATTATTTTTATTGAACTGCAATTACGTAGTATTGACCTTATCTTCACTGAAATAAATTTTTTTTTATAGAATGTAATTTTTTAAGTTAAATTGAATAAGGCTTTATTGATTAAGTTTGTATTCATAATTATGAGGTTGTGGGATCAAACCCAATTAAATAATATCGTGCATGTTCACTATTAATATAGTTATCAACTAATAATCAATAATTGGTCTAATAATAAAAATTGTATCTCACGAGTTTTTGGAGGTAGTGGTGATTCTATTTTCTTTCCCCCGACTCTCAAGGGGCCTTGTCTGCTAACTCAAACTAGGACTTCCTCTCCAATCCTCACCTACAAAAAATTATTAATAATGGAATAAACTAACATTTGAATAGTGAACAACTACAATAAAAAGGAAAAAAAAAATACAAATAGAGATGACATTCATGTTATTTGGATTGGTTTCAGTTCAATTAAGAGTTATTCAAGTTGTTTTCGTGATCGAATCAAATCGTGTCGGATTATTTTTAATTATGTGGTCGTTATACTTATTTTAAATACAATAATCATCATTAGAATACATCAATTTTCAGGTTAGTTCAGATCATGTCAAATAGTGTCAAGTATGAGTGTAGAGTTGGTTCAAGTCAAGTAATCACGTACATGAGTCAATTTTGTATTGTCCATATATTTCATACGTTAATTGCAATATTGGGGTTGTTATGTTTTCCAATGATATTATATATCACTTATATCTTTAATTATACTTAAGTAAAAGTTATAAAAAGTTAATATTGTGATGTACATATAGAGAAGAGTCTTATAAAACATTATCATCTATAATTTTTCTAGCACATAAATCACAAAAGATAGACGATAGTTAGATAAGTGTTTATATAGTTTAAAATTTCCAATTTTGCAATTTCAAAAACGGATAAAATACAGAATATAAAAAGACCACGATATTTCATACAAAGTACACAGGTGACATATCCTTCTATCCATCGTGGTATGTATCTTTCATTATAATAATTATATATTGTAACTTCCAAATTTCTTAAATAGTCTCCAAATTCAATTATTGTTTTTTGGATTTTAGCACCAAATAATATATACTCCCTCCGTCCCCTAAAGACCCTTTTGATGTAATTTTAGTCCCAAAATAATCCACCTAAATGCATTAAAATACCCACCAATTTACAAGAATATTTGCGCAAAATTTGCTTCTCCATATAATTTTTTTTTCATGTATTTTAATACTTTCTCTTTCTACTTTTTTACAAACCCCATATGTAAATCCTTCAAAAAAAAAAAAAAAAAAACATATGTAAATTTATCTTTCCAATATACTTTTACTTCTTTTTATTTAACTTTCTTAATACTAGCGAAATCAACCCAAAAGAGTTGTTCTTTTAGGAATGGAGGGAGTATCATAGTATCAACTCCTAATTGTTTTTTTAGGTCATTTAAGATACATTGTCGCCAATAGGGGTGCTAATCGGGCGAGCTGAGCCCGAACTATGGTCAACTCGGCTCGTGATCGTTTAAATTTGTTCGAACCGAATTCGAACCTTTATGAGTTGAGCTTCGACCGAGCCGAGCTTTGACTAATCGTTGATCGAGCCGAGCTCGAACGTCTCACGAACAACCTTGATTTATTCTTAGCCCTATAATTTACTTCTTTATTGTTCATTATTAAATTTTTTACTTTATAACGAGTTTATTGTTTTAATAATGAAAATACTAACTTATTGTTGTGTAATATCTATTGTTAAAAAAAAGTTATATTTATATACATGATTTTTTTATACGGAAAAAATAAACGAGCTTGTTCACGAACTTTTCGAGCCGAGCTTGGCATAACTCAGCTTGGCTCGTTAAGGTCTCGAGCCGAACTCAAACCCGAGCCGAGCCACTACGAATCGAGCTTTGACCAAATCGAGCTCGAATAGTTCACGAATAGCTCAGTCTCATTATCACCCCTAGTTGCCAACGAACATTAGCTAAATTGACATGATGAGCTTAACTGCTTAAGTACGTTTTGGTTCCAAATTTAGCTCAAGTACCGTACCCTCCGACGACCCGGAGAATTAATATTATTCAGCATTTTTCTCAGTTCGCTCTAGCAAAAAGGAGACTAACATTTGAAAAAAAAAAAAACCGAGTAATTCTAGAACATTTTGCAAAGTAAAACTAAGAAATAAAGACAGTAACAGACACAATAAAATGACATATTGTAGAAACAGAGAAACTTCACTTAATTTCATTAGCTTTCATGAGCTCAATATTTATAATACAAACAATTAGTTTCCTAAGCCACATAAAACGTGTGTTGCCAGCTTAGGAGAACCAAGATAAGATATGGAAATATTCACTAGATCAAAAATATTTCCTAAATATATCTATTTCCTAAAATATATCTTAATACCCCCCTTCAAGTTGGAGCACGAGGTTCGAAGACGCCCAACTTGGAAAGAAGATAGTCAAATTGTGCCTTCCAGAGAGGTTTTGTAAAAATATCCGCCAATTGATCTTTAGTAGACACATGTGACGGGGAAATCAAACCTTCAATGATCGCATCACGAACAAAATGACAATCAACCTCTATGTGTTTCGTACGCTCATGAAACACTGGATTTTTCGCAATATGCAATGCAGACTGACTATCACAAAACAATTTAATTGATTGAGGATGTTGAACACCCAAACTCAACAATAAACCTTTGAGCCACTTTAATTCACAAGTAGCTCCATTCATGCACCTGTATTCCGCCTCTGCAGAAGATGTAGATACTGTAGGTTGCTTTTTAGTTTTCCAAGAAATCGGAGATTTGCCTAAAAACACTAGCCATCCAGTCAACGAACGTCTAGTGAGAGGACATGCCGCCCAATCTGAGTCACACCATCCCTCTAATGTGAGCTCACTATCTGAACGCAACAATATGCCTTGTCCGGGTGTACCTTTTAGATAGCGTACTACCCTCAAAGCGGCTTCCCAATGCTCTATGCGAGGCTCTTGCATGAACTGTGATAGGATGTGAACTGAGTGAGCAAGATCAGGGCGAGTAATTGCAAGGTATATAAGTCGCCCCACAAGGCGACGATATGCTGCGGGATTATGCATCAACTCTCCACTGGCATGTGCAAGCCTATGATTTTGCTCCATGGGAAACCCACTAGGCTTTGCTCCCAATAAACCTATTTCAGAGATAATATCCAGAGTATACTTTCGTTGACACAAAAATAATCTGGACGAACTACGAGCCACCTCAATGCCCAAAAAATATTTTAGAGGACCAAGGTCTTTCATTTTGAAGCAATCACTAAGATATGCTTTGAACACATTAAGTGCAGCGGAATCATTCCAAGAAATAATAAGATCATCCACATAAACTAAGACATTAATTTGAGTTTTGCCATGAGTATATGTGAATAAAGAATAATCTAAATAACATTGAATAAATCCATACCGTTTCAAGGCAGCTGTCAACTTTGCAAACCAACACCGGGGTGCTTGTTTCAGGCCATACAATGACTTGCGCAACTGACACACCAAAGTAGGATCCGAGCTTTCAAACCCGGGGGGCAATTTCATGTAGACCTCCTCAGCTAGGTCACCATGCAAAAAAGCATTATGCACATCCATTTGATGTATTTCCCAATTTTTGCAAGCTGCTATTGCAAGAAAGGCACGAACAGTAGTCATCTTGGCAACCTGAGCAAAAGTCTCATCATAGTCAATTCCAGCTTGTTGGTGATTACCAAACACCACTAATCTTGATTTAAGACTCTCAATATCACCATTAGATAAATATTTGGTCTTATAGACCCATTGACTGCCAAGAGCACGTTTCCCGGGAGGAAGGTGTTCTAGAGTCCATGTACCATTGTCCTCTAAAGCACGGATTTCTTCCTTTATAGATTTGTGCCACTCATCATAATTCATTTCCTCCTTAAACGATTTTGGGTCATTACCCTTAATAATAGCTGCAAGAAATTTTTGATAATGGATAGAAAAATTGTCACAATTAATGTAATGTGCTATAGGATAAGGAGTACCTGATGAGGAGTTATTGGAGGGAGGAGTTAAGGACGGACTATTAGCAAAAACCGTATGTGTCACATAATCTCGATATAAAGCATTTGCAAATTTCTCACGAAACCCACGACCCATCTCTTGAGCATTTGAGCTTTCTGTTGCATGCTTCTGATCTGAAGGAGAGGCCCCATTGGGTGTTGGCCCACTAGCGATTTCAATCATTTGATTGGTGGGCTGAGAATCCAACCCAGTGTGCTCTGGGCTCTCAACAGAAGGTGACATGGGCTGGTCATCTAATGGACCATTATTATTTGAAATGGGCTGATGTGTAGTTGGGCCAGAGGATGGAGTGGTGGGTTGGGCTTGTAGTGCTTCCAGATTGTCGCCATCTTCAACCATATTTCCTAAATAATTTTCAGCAAAGTCCTCATGAATTTCATGATTATCATAGTCATGATTTGTGATGTTTACATCCTCGAGACACCCAAACGGGAAAAATTTCTTCAACAAACTTCACATCTCGGGAATCAAAAAATACTTTTGTTTCTAAATCAAACAATCTCCACCCCTTTTTCCCGAATAGATATCCAACAAATATACACTTTCGACTTCGACTTGCAAACTTATCACCTTTGGTATTTTGATTGTGTGCAAAACATAAACATCCAAATGTATGAATAGCATCGAATGAGGGGGGTCTACCAAAAAGTATCTCAAAAGGGGTTTTATTTTGTAAGAGAGGAGTAGGAGTACGATTGATCAAGTGAGCGGCCGTGAGAACACACTCCCCCCAAAAGTAAATTGGCAATTTTGCTTGGAAACGCAATGCCCTTCCAACATTCAAAATATGTTTGTGTTTTCTCTCAACTTTCCCGTTTTGTTGCGGAGTCCCGACACAAGAGGTTTGAAACAAAACTCCAGTTGCATTAAAATATTCACGCAAGCAATTAAACTCAGTGCCATTATCACTTTGAACCACTTTTATAGTTTGAGAAAATTGTCGATCAACCATAGCAACAAAGGACATAAACATCTGAAATACTTCTAATTTATCGACCAACAAATAAATCCAAATTGCTCTTGAAAAATCATCAACTATTGTTAAAAAATAACGAGCCCCACACGACGAAACATGTCTATATGGACCCCACAAATCACAGTGTATTTTCTCAAAAATTCTTGAGGTTTTATTATCACTTAAAGGAAATTTGTCTCTTGGATGTTTGGCATGCATACATACTTCACAACCTTTATTTAAATGACCATTACTAATACTGACATGAGGAATTAACTTAACTACTTTCACTGAAGGATGTCCGAGCCGTCGATGCCACAATTCCAAATTCGATGAAGCGTTAACAGTTGACACAAATTTCGGTTTGCTAAAATAGTATAGTCCGTCTCTCCTAATTCCCGTTCCAATCAGCTCCTTCGCTTGGTCCTGTATAGCACAAACATGAGAATCAAATTGGACAATAGTACTTAAATCATCATTAAGTTGAGAGACAGAAAGTAAATTGCAACTCAAATTTGAAACATAAAGTACTCCGGTGAGAGTGATTTTGTCCGATAAATTAATGGATCCCACCAAATTAGCCATCACTTTTGTACCATTAGGCAAACCAACATGACAATCAATATTTTGAGAGTCAAATAACCAAGAGGAATTTCCTGTCACATGATGTGTGGCACCGGTATCGATTATCCAAGAGGAAACATCAAACTCACCGGTTAATCTATTATCGGGAATTTTAGCATTACCAACAACTCCCGCTATGGCTTTCCACTGTTCTGGCGTGAATAGTTGTCCCAAGGCTGAAACAGAGGAATTTGGACTGCCGCCCGTCGCTGCATTGGCTCGGACCTGCCCACGTCCTTGCCCTGTTGAAGAAGGTTTCTTGGAATCGGGTCGACCCACAAGCTCATAGCAATGAGTCTCTGGGTGACCTTGTTTCTTGCAATAACCACATATTATATCTGCCCAACAAGAAGAGGTTGCATGGCCTGTTCGTCGACACTTAGAACAGACCGGTTTTTCACGACCTCGGCCTCGATCGGTCCCTGCCCGAACAGAAAATCCCACCGTCTCAGACGGCGTGGACTCAACCTTGAGTTCGGCCTCTTTCCTCGATGTGCGAACTCGTTCGTCTTGTGATACCAATTGATATGCACGGTCAAGACTCGGAAGAGGATCTTGAGAAAGAATTTGTGAACTGAGAGGAGCATAATAATCAGAATAGAGACCCATAAGAAAGTCATGTAATCTGGCCTGAGCCCTCCTTTCTTCATGTAAACGGCCAGCCGAACACGAGTTACAGCATGAGCATGAAATCAGAGGCTCGTGATGGTCTAATTCTTGCCACAAAGAATGTAATTTACCGTAATAAATTGAGACGGGCATCATCTTAGTCTGTTCGCACTTAGCAATTGAAGAGCGTAATTGTTGAATTCTAGGTCCGTTTGTTTGAGCAAAGCGCTGCTTTAGATGGTCCCAAAACGGCTTAGCCTCTCTGAATTTTGACAGAGAAGATTTTAAATCAGAGTCGATAGTGTTTGATATCCAAGATATGAGCATCGCGTTTATGGCCGTCCAATCGGACTTTGTACAAGGCGGGGATGGTTCATTAATGGTGCCATCCAAAAACTCGAACTTTCGGCGGGCTTCTAACGCCGTTTGAATATCGGCTGCCCATTCCTCATAATTATCAGCCTTTAGACGGGTAGGAGTGATGAAATCTCCCGGTCGATCTTGCGAGCCAAGGTAATAAGGGGAATTAGGTTCAATTTTGTTTGGTGGTGGTGGTGGTTCGGCACCGCCAGCCATGGCTACTTAATATGAAGAAAAGAAGAAAAAAAATCGATTGGCTTGATACCATGTAGAAACAGAGAAACTTCACTTAATTTCATTAGCTTTCATGAGCTCAATATTTATAATACAAACAATTAGTTTCCTAAGCCACATAAAACGTGTGTTGCCAGCTTAGGAGAACCAAGATAAGATATGGAAATATTCACTAGATCAAAAATATTTCCTAAATATATCTATTTCCTAAAATATATCTTAATACATATCTTCACTCAAAATTAAAATATGACATAAAAGGGGGAATATTCTCCTTTAGCCTATACATACATAAACTATAGGAGAAATTATTTGAAGCATAGATTACAACCACATAATATAATACCACGTACATTGACACATGCAAGTGTGAAATCTACATCTTTGCGGCTAAAAATGGGAAATTTGACTTCTTCTTGAAAGTAACCGGGAATGGAGAATCTTTGGCGACTCCCAAATGTCCGTCGTCAAGAATGGTAACATCTCTACACTGCTTATAATCATCGTCATCGTCGTCGTTGTAATCATCATCGTCATCATCATCATCAGAAGTTTTGATTCTTCTGGACTTGGACTTGGACTTGGCCTTGGACTCGAACTTGAACTCGTGGTAGTGACAAAATTTAATGTTGTACACATCTGTAGCAACATTAGATCTTTCAATCAAGAAAGCGTAATTAGACTTGAACGGCCCATCAGTACCGACAATTATCGGCGCTTTGTCGTTGGCATCACTCGGACCCACCCACCACCGCAATGGGGTCGTCAAGCCGCAGATGGGGATATAAGTGTTGAAGGTTAACTCGACGGGAATAGAGGTCAAGAGATCGTATACTCTTACCGGTGACGAGATCTTCAAGTCCAAGCCATCTTCTCCGGAATCTGCGGTGCCAACGTATCGAGGGCAGATATGGAAGCGTCTAGTTGAGTCTGATGCAATAAGGCCACCAGTGTTTTTTGAGTGTGGAAGGATGTAATAGTCTCCGTCATTTCTTACTGGGTCGCCCTCCGTGTCTACGACACGATCGGCGGCACTAGGAGAAGGAGAGAGAACGAAGAGAAGAAGAGTATTGCGGTCACTTTGAGGAGAAAGGAAGCCATTTTTTGTTTTAGTTTAGGGTGTGATGCATGAGAAATGAATATGGAAGGGTGCTATTTATAGAACTAAAACTATAATGTTAAAAGAGGCAATTTGTGAACAGTTTTGGTAATGAAAAAGAAAGTTACACATATACCTGTGGTAAAGTTCATGCACTATAGACTTCTGAACAACCGCGCATTTAATTTAGTGTCCCACTGTAAATAAAACAAATAATCAAACACTTTATAAGGATAAAAGACGCAATTAATGCCATATATGGTATTACAAATGTGAGTGCATTTCAATTGATTTTGGGGCCAACATTATTGTCCTATCACCTTTCCATGACCATACATATTTAATCTAGAATAGAAGTTATACAATGATTAGGGTCATTATGTTCAACATATATAATGCCTACACGTATGCACTACTAGTTCTGTATATCAAAGGTCGCACAAGTATTGATAAAGATCACTATGTTAAATTAAGGTCACTATATTCAATATAACGTCAATTGCACGCAATAGATCTCAAATCTACAATAATAATTGTAAACCAAGTCCACACAAGTTTTTTTCCAAACATGTACCAATTTTCAGATTTTGGATAATTTCCACTACGAGTCCACTGCCAAGCTAGAATTATTCTAAAAACAATAAACTCCATAATTTCATATCTATGAAGTTTACTTTATCTCCCACTCTTTAGGGACTTGTTTAATTTGGTAAGAATAAAGTAGTACAAATAAATGACCATGGCTCGAGTCCGGCTAAGCTTTTAGGGTGTAGAAATGATGATCAATGCTTGAAATGTTTTTATTTATTATTTTAAATTAATCTGATTAGAATGGATTTGGTCGTGTTGGGCTTTAATATATGTTGGAGATCATTGTTATTAATTAAACTCACTATCACACACTATGAATTAGCTAGAGCCAGTTGATCTTTAATTTCAGAATGATTGGTTAACCCTTTGACTTTTAGGCTTATGATTAATTAGATGAATCTCACAAATCATATTAAATATAATAGAAAAAATAATCAAAATTAATACAACATCTAGTCAATTCTTTTTTAATAATACAAAATTTGAATTATTTTGTAATAATACAACCTTTCGGGGTGCTCATTTTAAATATGATAAAATCAAATTTTCTATGAATTTTGAGGTTAGAAAAGGTTGTATTTTTAAAAAAGAATGAGTCAAATATTGTATTATTTTTGACAATTTTTTCAAGATATTATTATTCTTCGTACCCTAAAATAAATCAATAAATTAAAAAAAAATGATTTTTAATATGTATTCGGACACTCGGTACTCCGTAACATGACCACTAAGTAAATATAATCTTGTTCTACATCTGCCACACTTGTGGTCGACAGAATTTTCTGAGTGTAATTGTCCACGTTTTTTTAAGGCCAGCTCATTACAATGAAAGCTAAGTCTTGGCCACCCTAGCACATGTCGTCAGTCCACTCTAGAAACAGCCTTCCTACCTACTTCATAGACTAAATTAATTTCAGGATGTTATATCTTTGATGTCTCTGAAAATCAATTTATTTAGTTAAATAATAATAATAATAATAATAATAATAATAATAGTAGTAGAAGTAGTATCCGCATTTGTTTTTTTTTTTTTTTTTTTTTTTTTTTTTTTAAATACGGAGTATTTTGTATCCACTTTAATAACTATGGATCGGAGTAAAATTTACTTATTTTTATGGAGTATTAACTTTCTTCAAAATTTTATTGTTTTCAATGTTAATGAATCACTTCCTTCGCTTTTTAAATTATTCATAATTGATCCAACCAGCAGTAAAATTTATGAGGGTATTAATAATGATAATCTAGCTAGTAACCAATGCTAAGTTTTGCATAAAATTACTCCATTGTCCACTCCCAAATTGAGATTTTCTTGTATTCCTCGACATGTATGAGGAAAGGAAAAGGAAAGGGGCAAAGGGCTAGGGAAGGGATAATCCGGCTAAGGCTAATGGAGTATGTAGGGCATGTTTCGATTTACTAAAAATAACTTAACTGAAGTGAACTGAGCTGAAATGAATTGTTTATAAGAAAAGGAAATTAGAAATTGAATTGAACTGATCTGATTGGAGATGAGAACTGAACTGAATTAAGCCGAAGAGAACAGACCCTTAGTACCAAAAAAAAAATCTTATACTTCCTAGTAGCTTGCTTAGCTTTGCTAAGCCTCGACATGTGATATTGTTTACTTTCTTTGACTCTATTTTTTTTTTCCTATTTGATTTTTCACAATCTGCAAAACATGTTGAATTAATAAGCGTAATAAAATAGAGAAAAACAAACAATAATAATACTCGTAATAATCTCTCCCTCCCTTGCTCCAAAAACTTAAACACATAATTGCTAAACTTAATTTACTGCTAACTTCAACAATCATATTGCGATGGACTTTGAATTTGGGATACTTGAACTCAACACACCTTTTTAATTAATCTATTTGCCTTTTCACTTTACAAATGGAGATACTATGCCCATAGAAATAGGCTTCCAACTCTAAAAACTACTCCCTCTATTCCATTATTTCGTGCCTGTATTCCTTTTTAGTTGTCTTAAAATGTCGTGCTTGTTTCTAAAAATAGCACATAATTATTTCTTGTTTTTATCTTTCCTATACAAAATAAAATATATATATATAATACTCTCCTACTTCCACCATTTTTCTTAATTACCGTATTTTTTGAGAAATAAGCATGAAATTATAGAACGAAGGGAGTAACAAGCTATAAAGTAGGAACTAATAAACAAGTGGGGACCTAATAAACACTGTACTCCACACTAACTCAAGCTAAGTACTTCGAATTACGTTCTAATAATAAAATTGATACTTAGGAAAATAGTATGCCACTAAAGTTCCATTAGTTTTGGAGCATTAACTAAAAAACGTATATATCTCCGTTTCATGTTCCTTTAACCTCTCTTGTTTCGATCCTCTTAAAGCATTTTATAACCCAAAGCTTCCCTTACTCATTTTCAAGCCTCTGCCTGACTTCACATAAGCATCTGAGAGAACGTTGTATTGAAATTTTATTAGAATCGTGTAATGGTACGTAAATTTTTATAATAGTATCATTCTATAATAATATTTACTTTTTTATAGCGACAACTTAATTGTTGAATGGTAAACATGATAAAAGAAGTGTGTTAAATATAGAAGAACAGATAAGTATATTATTACTTAGATATAAATTAATACATTATCATAAGATAAAGCGGAACAATATTTGTTGTAATTAAAATTGGAATATATATGCATCACACATGCAAGTTGCATGAGAAATATAATACTTGATTAGAAAAGTTGAAATAATATACAACTTCAATGGTTGATGATACCATTATTTGGCTTGTATACACCTTCATAAAAAGAGGGGTTTGATTCAATGAAAGACTACTCACTGGCAAATATCCTTTGTATCGAGTGTATAGATAATCTTCATAAACACTCGGTAGAAACGTAAGAGATTATATTCTTCTATTACAAGTTCATTATAATACTCCCTCACTTTTTTATTTAGTGTAACATTTATATTTTCGGGTAAACTATTCCTTCTGTCACTATTTATTTGTACCGTTGCAAATATTTGAGTCTATTTTTATAAACTTTTGACCACTAAATCCATTAATTAATCAAAGATAACGTTTTCACGTGGGACTTTATTGGATTCTTCTCATTGTTCGGCCATAACATAATCGAAAGATTCAACATAGGCTAGTTAGGAGGTGGAATTAGCTACAATATCTAAACTAAACAACAGAAGAATAAATAAGAGCAAAAAATGAAACAGCTTAATTTGTATATTACAAATTGGAGAAAGTACGTAACAAAAAACTTTTCTCTTTATTATAAAACCACTCGACATATCCATACGCAAAGTATATTACAAGATTCTACATTATTCATATTATTAATATTACAATATCATATAATAAACATTAAACAAAAAATCACTCATCAAGTCATCATGCATTATACTCCAACCCAAAGATTCAGTAACTTTACAAGATTGATCATGTTGTTAATTAACAGGGTAGTCTTAGGTACAATAGCTACAATATATAATTTTGTAACTACTATATGTAATCTTTTAATTTGATCCATAAATTTTTTTTAAGCTTTCTTGAAATTGACCAATAGTGGTTGATCATTAAGATCCAATAACCTTCTCCCATCTTTGTCAACAAAAACACCAATATCTCCACACATCACCTTACAAAAGTTACAAACACTAGGGCAAAACACTATCTTATAATCATACGTACCACTTCCCGCCTTCTCTATCTTAAACCAATTACTAAACGTTTTAACACCCGGGTTCCCGATCTGTCCTCCGAATCCTACGTACCGCCTTCCGGTCTCCTCATCGATGGCTAACTGCCATATAAAGGACGGGCCGGAGGGCACGCAAAGGGGGACGGCATCGAAGACGATGTTAAGGTCAGTCGAGATAAAAATTCTTTTGTCTTTAGGGTTGATCGAGTGTAGCTTTAGAGGTATTCCATTGTTGAGTACCCGGGTTTCTTGAGCTGCGGCGAGAGGACACAGCTCAGTGATGTTCTTTGGTTCAACTGTCAAGCCCCCGCCTCGGCCTCGGACTACCGGGAGGATATAGTAGGGGAGTTGGGACGAACCGGGTGGCCATCGATGTCGATGACGGCCGGGTTAGCCGCGGTGGTGGTGTGAGAGGAGAGAAAGAAGAGGAGGAGGATGGTGGCTGATGAGAAGATAAAATTGTTCATTTTGTTGACTTTGGGTTTGGGTTGACTTTTAGTGATATTAATAGATGTGTGAGATGAAGGGAAGATGTAGAGTGGTACGGTATTTATAGAAAGTGTCAAAGACAATATGTGCTGTCAAGGATGATTAACTAATTATATATAATAATTTATTATATTTTAATTTATTTTTTTAGTTAGCAACTTTGACTAGATCTAGTAATTATTGAATATATAAACTTTTTTATAAAAAAAATTGTATTTTTATAGAGGGGATAAGCATAAGGTATTCGTGCTCGTCACAAAAAAAAAAAAAAAAAAACACATAACGTATTCGTGTAGCAAAGTCCATCCTAACTCAATCTTCAATTCCGTTTCACTTTGGTATTCCCATTTTAAATATAGGAAAATATAAATTGATAAGATATGATTTTACTTTTTTTTCGGCTTCATAATTATATTCTCATTTACAATATTCCTTTTTTTTAATTATTCCTTTTTTTTTCGGCTTCAATATAATATTCTCATTTAGCAAATACGATAACATAAGAAATAAAAATGCACAACTAGTACTACTCAGTAATATCTTAGGATAAGTAAGCACCGACCCTTCAATAAGGAATAAAAAGATAGTAATTTGATCATTTGAGAAAGTTGTTCCTTCTACATTTTTAAAATTTATGCTAAGATATACAAGAATTCAACTTATTAAAGATAGTAAAATTGGTTTTGATTAAACTTCATTCACAAGCTACGCTTTTTGCACTAAGTAGGTATTTGATCATTTACTTTCAGCAGTCAGCAATGAGTAGACCTGTCAAATGGGTCATTTTGGTTGAGTCTGGGTCAGATCACTTTTGGATCGGGTCATTTCAGGTCAGCTAACATTTGGGTCGGGTTGATTCGGGTTTCGTGTCGACTTCGGGCTAGGAATCGGGACTAGCTCAGGTCGGGTCAATTTCGGGTAGGGTATATTCGGGTCGGGTCAATTTCGTGTCAAGTATGTTCGGGTCATATTTGGGTCAAGTCAAAATTTGGTCGGGTCATGTTCAGGTTGTTTTATCTGTGAATCAAGCTCAAATTAATAATTTTATACGCAGTATATATTTTGTTATTGTTATAACAAACACTACCAATTTAGTTTATGAGCTTATCTACGATTAAAAATGAACAATTTGAGTTATTTTTGGTACAAGAAATTTTAAGTTCAATTATAAAATAATTTTAGTTCTGAACACTTTGGGTATCAGGTTTGTTCGGGTAAATTTTGGGTATCGGGTCTGTCAGCTCAAACAATTCGGGTCAATTTCGGTTCGGGTTAACTTCGGGTCGGGTCAGGTCAGTTCAGGTGTCGGGTCAGGATCGGGTCAACTCCATTTTCAAGTCGGGTATGGGTCGTGTCAATTTCAGGTTTCGGGTTAATATTTTTGGGTCAATTTCAGGTCATCAAGTCTGGGTCAGGATTGCCAGGTCTAGCAATGAGACGATGCTTACGCCTCATTATACCTAAAGTATCCCAATGGATTAGAGGATTAGAATATCTTCGTATTTGTTTTTTTCGTACAATCTAACTAGACCAATATAATATAAAGGTTGAGAGTCAGAGGCCAACTTGAACTGCAACCGATGATTTGCGCATAAGATATGTACATGGATAGTGAGCAACATTCAAAAACTTTATTTAGGGCCTGTTCTGATACGATCGATTATTTTCAGTTCAGCTCAGCTTTAATAAGTTTAGTTTAACTCTAATAAATTCAATTCAGTTCAAGTCAACTCCTAAAACCCTTCTCTTATAAAATATTCATTTCAGTTTAGTTCTAATAAGTACAGTTCAATTCAGGTCAGTTCTAATAAATTCAATTCAGCTCAATTTAATTTTTCAGTTTTATATGTTAATGGCCCAAAATTAGTGGACTTAGTTGTTAGTCGTTATTATTTAGTGCCTTAGTGGAAGATTATTTTCCTAATAAAAGTAGTATCCTAGGACTAATTTAAGAAGTTAAAAGTAGTATTAGTTGGTCAATTTTAGTGGAGTAAATTGTGGGCCATGTTTACCCATTTAGCATTATCTTTTCCTATTTTGTTGTTAGAGTTTGTTATTGTAAAGCCTATTTAATAGCTTGTTTTTTTAATTCAAAATTATTAAGAATTGCAATACATTTTGTCTGTTCAGTTAGTGAAAATAGACCCTTAATCAAAGCTTCATTTATTCGAAAAAAGCTTGTAATTTAAGAACATATAAAAGGAGTACGAAATAAAGTAGCTAAGTACAAAAAATAAGGTCAAGACCATCAACTTTGACCAAACGAATAGAGCAGTTAACTTTAGACGGCAGAATTATAAGTCATTTTATAAGGAACTTTATAATTCAAAGAAGACAGAACATTATTATTCAAGAGTAATTTGATCATATGTATATATTTATTTTTACACACATCCAATTTAAAGATCTATTGATCTGTAAACAATATAGCCTTGTACAAGATAATCTTGTAACATAATTTTCAAGCTTCTTTCTTGAACTTAACCAAAAGAGGTTGATCACTTAACAAACCCAAAAATCTTGTTCCATCTTTTTTAATAAAAACACCTACATCCCCACAAATTGGCCTACAAAACTCACAAACACCAGGACAAAACACAATCTTATAATCATACTTTCCACTTCCTGCCTTTTCTATCTTAAACCAATTACTAATCGTCTCAATCCCGGGATTTCCGATTGTTCCGCTTATTCCAATATATAACCTTTGAGTCTCATCATCATCAAAACTTGTCAAGCTCCATCCAGTAGATTGAACGCAAATGGTGGACACATCGAACACGATGTTAAGGTCAGTAGAGAGAGGGATTCGACGATCTTTAGGGTTTACGGGGTAGAACTTAAGAGGTAGGCCTTTCGAGAGTTCGAGATTATCTTGAGCTACGTAGAGGGGGCATGGTTGAGTAGAGTTTTTAGGTGCCAGTGTTACGCCACCGCCTCGGCCTCGGAACACTGGGAGGATGTAGTAGTTTGTGTCGGCTTGGAGAGGCTGACCATCGATGTCGAGGACGGCTGTGTTGGCTGCGGTGGTGGTGAGAGGAGAGGTATAAAGGATGATGAAGATGGTGGCTGCCGAGAGGATTAAGTTGGTCATATTTTTGGAAGTTGTACTTAATGAGATTTGAATTGTTGTGAGTTGAAAATGAAGATGAGTGACAATTTATAATGTATAGATCGATTGTACTGCATGAATAAACACGTACTTCATTACGTGTTACGGTGTTAGGTGTATTTTTCTTAGAGCTAAGAAAAATGTATCCTACTAGATAGAAATCTCATGTGAATTAGCTTGGTGCATGTTAGGTGTATTTTTATTTAAGTATATCATTTTTTTTTTTAATGTATTTTTCTTATCACAAAATCTTTAAACCCTCACAATATAACTAGCTTACGTGCATGTACTTCCAAAATCTTCTCTTGTCAATGCATGTGCCTAGAAAGTCATCAAATTAGTTCCTTATACGTTAGCTTCCTCCAACTGGTACTGTACGCTTTGCTCTTTCTTTGTAAAGTTTTTATGTAGGTTGGGTTTGTTGAAAGAGATAATACTAGTAGGTTAATTAATTGATTAATTATGTTCATATATAAGAGGCCGATGTAATTAAAAAAAAAAAAACGCAAACAAAAGAGAGAAATAATAACAAAAAATTATGAATAGGTAGGATCATGAGAGAAGAGAGATAATATTTCATAGCATTTTCCCATCAAGAAAGTATTGCATTGAAAGAGATAGTAGATTTAGAGTAGTGTTGCATAAAAATAAAAATAAAAACAGAAGAAACATAGACTTATTTTATTTTAGTTATTACTATTTTTTAAAATGTATTAGAAAACACTTATAAATAGTGCAAAACAATCTGATAAAGTATAAAACATATTCCTGGACAATACCCTCTAAAATGTTTGGAAAATATCCTCTAAAATGTTTATTACTCATATGTCCACATTAATGTTACTTGTTTTTTCAACTCTTAAAAATAGTACGCGGACTTTTATACCCATAAAAATATTTATTTACATATTTTCTCTCATTAATTTTACCAACTATATATTGAAAGGCTCTTAAAAAATAGCTAGCTGTGGCACACGCATTATTAGCCACCCTATAAATATAGTTTTTTTGTATGCGGCTTGCTATACCGTGCGGCAGGAGTTAGTCCGGTTACTCGGTCAGGGATTATTTGAGTTGCCGGAGTTTGTCAAGTTTCTCGGTCAGGGGTTACTTGAGTTGCCGAGGTTATTCTACTTAATCAATGAGGGGTTACTCGAGTTGTCGGGGTTACTCAAGTTACTCGATCAGGGGTAACTTGAGTTAATCCTGATCGAGTAAACTGAGTAACCCTTCGAGTATACCCCGACCAAGTAACCTCTCAAGTAACCCCTTACTGAGTAACCCCTCAAGTAACCCCAGACCGACCCTCAAATAACCCCTGACCGAGTAACTAACCCCTAATCGAGTAATGCTTGGCCAATTAACTCAAGTAACCCCTGACCGAGTAACCGAGTGTTGAAGCATAAAGGTTTTTATGATGAGGAACTTGAACTAACAGCAAACTCAACTAATAAAGATTCTCTAGTGTGTGATTAGTCAAGGTGCAGAATAATCTTGGAGATTGAAGAACCATCTGAATCTAAGAAGACATGAAGAAGATCTTTATTGAAGAAGTTAAACAAACCAGAGGAAAAGTTCTCTAACAAGAACTAAGTTCCCTAACAGGAACTTAAAGACTAGCAGTTAAGTTCTTTGGTGGAACTTGATATGCTTGGAGCCCAAGTAATTCATCTGATCAGAGTGCGGCGCAGCAATAATAGTTAAGGTTTTATTCTTAGAAATTATTGTTAATATGGTAAGTAGGTTAGTGCACGAAGTTTATTAGAAACGTGATAAGTTTGCTTGGTAAATAAAATAAATATGGAAAATAATAAAAGATAGATTTTAGGAAAAGATTTTCTAAAAAGATTATTTTTCTCTAAAGTCGGTTTATTAAGAAAGATAAGTTTTCTTAATAAATATCTTTTATACTTATTTTCGGAAAAGATTTTATTTCATTTGATTTACTAAAACCGTGTTTAAAAGATAAGTCAAGTTAACATATTTATCTTTTTAGAAAACCTACCTTCTATACAAGTGTTACTTGTATAAATAGTAGAAGAGCAAAATGATTTAGCTTTTGTGAGTTTATGCGTGAAGAAATCACAGTGCTTTAATTGAGTAAGTTTACCAAGCTTTTAACTTATCATATTAGTTTCGGATTTCGTGCATTGCTTACCTATCATAATAGGCGTCTTATATTTTGTATTGGTTGGGTTATTTGGGTGACATTTATAGTTTGTGTTACATACAGTTTTGTGTAAGCTTCTTGGTGAGGCTGTGAGTTTTGTACTGGGTAGTACGAGTGTTTTGTACTTTGGCAGTACGTGTAGTACTTTGGTGGTACGAGTGAATCTAAGTGTGGTGCTTAGATTGGGTAGGATCGGGTCCTATCAAGTAGCAAGTCCAGTGAGGAACTTGTGAAATAAAGGTCTGTGTCTAATAGGTTGTAACTTGGTGTTTGCCCTATTATAGTGAAGTGTTTTGTGTTTGAAATCCCTAAGGTAGGGTCGAGGTTTTACTTCCAGTTGGGCCCTGGAAGGTTTCCTCGTAAAAATGTGTGTGTTTGCTTAAGTTCCTTTACACATTGTTTATTTATCCGCAAAAAGTAGTCATTAGGAACTCAATACAATTCACCCCCCCTCTTGTATTAATCGTCTCAACTAACACCGAGTAACCCTTGACTGAATAACTTGAGTAACCCCTATGATCGAGTAACCCCTTAAGTAACCCTTGACCGAGTGAACCCCTCAAACCCCTGACTGAGTAACTCGAGTAATCCATGTTTGATAACTCAAGGGGTAACCCCTAACGATAGAACTCTAGTAACCTTTGTCACATGATGTGACCTGCTACACTAAAAAGTTGTTGCTCTATAAAACTTAATCCTTCAAAAAAAATAAAAGTAAACTTGTTCATTTTATGGTTAAAATCCAATAAAATGGATTAAAAAATATAGAAATGGGTCATGACATCTAGCTTAAACCTCAAGTTAAAAGCAAAATATCGTAATGCATATTGGTTTTATTGGGAATTCTATGTATTTCATAGGAACTAAATTCCTTCGTATATTATCTAGAATTTGTCAAACTTGTTTGGTTGGCTTAAGAAAATTTTTATTTTATGTGAATTGGAGGTGCCCAACTACGGCCCGATACGCTTGTTCTGTCTAGAAAAAAGAACGAGGTTGGGCAAGCAAAAAATACATTTTTTAGTCAAAACCCGAACTAAGCCACCAACTTTGAGCATAGAGCATTTAATTTTAAACAAATGAATTATAATATAACAACTTTTTTGTTTGGATGGCCACCCCATGTAGCAGGGGTTACGTGTAAGGATTACTTTTTCAAAGATTACTTGTATAAGTTACTTATTCAGGGGTTAATTGTAGGGGTTATTTACTTGTGGGGGTTACTTATTCAAGGGTTACTTACTCAGTCGGTTAGCGTGTTAGTTTTATGTGTGAGAACAATTCCTGACCGACTGAATAACCCTTGAATAAGAAACCCTATAATTGACCCCTAACAAAATGGGTAACCCCATAATAAGTAACCCATAACCAAACCAATAACTTCCTACAAATAACCTCTGTCACACGGTGTGGCCATCCACATATAAAAAATGTGATAATTATATCACTACCTCTATTTCATATTATGCCAAAAAAAAAAAAGGATGCACGTATTCCTATACAAAATTTATCTGTGAGTGTTGAATGAAAAGTAAAGATATTAATTCATGAGATGAATAGATAGATAGAGAGAATTGATAACTTAAAAAAGAAAGAAAACATTTATTGCACGTAATGTGTAGCAACCATTATTTGTAAATAATGTTGCACATAAAACGAAGTTTGTAGTAAAGGAAAATTTATCATTCATATAACATTATTGTTCATGAGTACTTATACTTGTTCATATATCACTTATTTATACATACATTTAAATTTTTAAGCAACTCATAATACTCTTTTTAATTTTCAAGCTTTCTTGAACTTAACCAGAAGAGGCTGATCATTAAATGGTAAACCCAAAAATCTCTTCCCATCTTTCTGAATGAAAACACCCAATTCACCACAAATTGGCCTACAAAGTTCGCAAACACTAGGACAAAACACAATCTTATAATCATACTTTCCAGTTCCTGCCTTATCTATTCTAAACCAATTACTAAGCGTCTGAGCACTGGGATTTCCGATTGTTCCGCTTATACCAACATATGATCTTTGAGTCTCATCAAAACGGGTCAATTTCCATCCAGTAGATTGAACACAAATGGAGGACACATCGAACACGATGTTAAGGTCAGTAGAGAGAGGGATTCGACGATCTTTAGGGTTTACGGGGTAGAACTTAAGAGGTAGGCCTTTGGAGAGTTCGAGGTTATCTTGAGCTACGTAGAGGGGGCATGGTTGAGTAGAGTTTTTAGGTGCCAGTGTTAGTCCACCACCTCGGCCTCGGATCACTGGGAAGATGTAGTAGTTTGTGTTGGCTTGGAGAGGGTGACCATCGATGTCGAGGACGGCTGTGTTGGCTGCGGTGGTGGTGAGAGGAGAGGCATTAAGGACTATGAAGATTGTGGTTACTGAAAGGATTAGGTTGGTCATATTTGTGGATGTGGTTATAGAGATTTGAATGGCTGTGAATTGAGAATAATGAAGAAGAGTGACTACTCCGTATTTAATTACGTATAGACTATACTGCATGCATGTTTGATGTACTAACACGGGTACGGGATAACGAATATGGTACGGGATGTTAAAATTCATAAAATATATTTTATATAAAAAGAAGAAGAAAAAAACAACCATGTATTTGTTATTCCGTCCTCTCATTATTAGATCATATTGTATCATATTAACAATGAGCAATATATATGAAGGGTCTTTTATCTTCAGCTTATTTTCAGTTCAGTTCATTTCCTAATTTCTTTCTCTCATAAAATATTCAGTTCACTTCAATTCAGCTCAGCTCAGTTCGGTAAATCAAAACAGGCCTGAAGACACAGATATATTATTTAAGAATTACCTTATTCATCTTACTTAAATTTCTCATTAAAAAAAAGTTGAACAACTCATATCATAGTAGGATACGGTCCAAAACTTATCGTCATATCTCCCACGAATGTCGGTGTCTGACATAGTGTCCGACACGGACACGACAGTTTGAGCTAATGTGTAAACACGAACATACTCGAACATACTCGAATCAATTACTACTCAATCAAATACTACAACATACACGTACCCGAGTAGTTGAGTTGTAGTAAATGATAACAGCTTGGCATTGTCATCTTAGTTGGACCATATTATCTTGTGCTCCTATATATAATCTATTTACTTATTACAGATTATTTATTTTGTGACAAAACATGTCACATTGTTTAGACATTGTACTTTGTACCTATGTTTACTTGACTATTGATTAAAACAGAGCACACAACTTGCTTGCAATTTTCAAGTGCTTGCTAGGTACGTATCTACTTAGCTTACACAAATTGAAAATTTTCATCTAGTAGTGATTGTTATAATCTTTAGTTTGAAAATATTTAGTATGATTGTCCTACTTATTATACAGTTAGTCTAATTAAATAGGTTTTTATGTCAATGTGGCTAGAAAGTCAGAATATTGGTTCCTTATACGCTTCCTCTTAGTTCGGTAGGCTCTGCTCTAACTTTCTTTGTAATAAATCTGTAATTTAGCTAAGTATAAACTTTCTCGGTTTCATTCTTACGTCATGTTGACTTTTACCCTATTCACATTTTTTTTTCTTTGATCGACTTTAGTGATTTATGGTTAAGGAAAAACAAGGTCGTGTGGGATCTAATAATTTGTCTGATTCTTCTCGTTTTAATTTATATTTTCATAGTATAAAATTTTTATAATTTTCTTACTAATACTTAAAAATACTTATAATTGAAATTATCCTATGTATACACTGACAAACGTGAAATAAAAAATATTGTGAGTAAAAACTAAAAAGAAATATAGGAGCTACTTCTTATTTGTTTCAACTAACTTGCAATTCCTTACGAAGTATATGGAATTCAAGTGCTCCACTCTTCTTTATCTCTTTTTCTTTTATATATATATATATATATATATATATATATATATATATATATATATATATATATATATATATATATATATATATATATATATATATTAAGAGTACAAGTTTTGAGCATAAAGTTAGCGTGCAACTTTAGTTGGAGTACCATTTTTTTTCTTGGACAATAGTTGCTATTTCTTGATTAAGTGAGTTGCTTGATTAGAAATAATTACTTTAAGTAGCGTAAAATTTGGGAAGTTCGTTGAATATTCTCATGTACAGAATGTAAGGAGATTATTATCAGTTACATTAAAATAAAAAATTAAAAATTAAAAAAAATAATCATTGACTATTCTAAAGATAAAATCTTTATGTCCACATCTAAAAATCCACATGTAATTATTTGGGATTTGTTAAACATCGCCCGCGTTTTTCTACATAAAGCCCACATTTTTTAAAAATGTTGACATTATTGCCCTTGTTTTAATTTTTACCGAAAATAAAATTTTTCACTCATAAAAAATGTGGAGCAGGACTGGATCGCCGAGTGAAACCGAAGAGCCCTCAACGTCGGGTAGATGCACCGGAGAGACGCCGTTGACGCCGGAAAAGGAGGTACGAAGCCATCTAAAACCACGAATTGGCGGCTGGCGTCCTGCCGGGACGCCGTGACCGTAGTGGTGGCGCCTAGCCAGGACGCCGCCACCGTGGCTCTGGCGCCTGGCCAGGACGCCGCCACCGTGGCCGTGGCGTCTGGCCAAGACGCCGCCGCCACGGTGGCGGCGTCCTGGCCAGGCGCCACCGCCACGGTGGCGGCGTCCTGGCTAGACGCCACCGCCACGGTGGCGGCGTCCTGGCTAGGCGCCACCACTATTTTTTTTTTTTTTTTTTTTTAATTTAATTTAAAATTTGTTTATTTTTTTTTTTTTGTGTTACAATTTTTTTCTTTTTTTTTTGGTTTTTTTTTTGTTTTGTTTTTAATTGTTTTAATTTGTTTTTGTTTTTAATTTATTTATTTTTTATTTTTTTTTTTACAATTTTTTTCGTTTTATGTTTTTTTTTTGTTTTTATTTTTTTGGTTTATTTTTATTTATTTAATCTAAAGTTTTGTTTATGTTTTTTATTTTTGTGTTTTGTTTTTTTTTTTTTTTTGAATACTTTTTGTTTATTTCTTTGTTTGTTGTTTATAATTTATTATTGTTTTTGCTTTTGTGCTAATGTTGTGTCAAATGTATTAATTTAATCTACTCTTATGTGATTATATTTATATGTTATTGTTGCAGGATTATGGTGGAGACGGAAATGATTATAGTGGGATTTTTGTACACGATGGTCTGTTCGAAGATGCTCAACAAGCGGTTGATTGGGCGAAACAGGTTGCAATTAGATCAGGTTTTTGTTTAGTAGTAGCAACTCATAAATCTCAACGGGATGGTAGAATGGATCGCATTTTGAGATGCGACCGTTATCGCAAAAGGGAGGAACGAGATTTCAGTCAAGCGATTCGGTTTGATACAAAGCGGAAAGGTTGTGGGTGTCAGTTCAGAGTAAAGGTTCGACAACAGCAAAGGGGTGACGGTTGGGAAGTGAAGAGTTACGGTAAATGGGGGTATCACAACCATGAGATGATCGCATATGAAGTGGGTCATCGACAGTTAAGTGGCCTAAGTCCTGCTGCGAAACTAATTGTAAAAGAAATGAGTGATGCTCAAGTGAAGCCTGCTAAAATATTAGCATCTGTGTTGGAGAAATTTCCTGAAGACCAGCCAAACCGAAGACACATCTACAACGTCAGACATAAATTGAGGTTTGAACGGTCAGAGGGAAGGAACCCTATACAGCAGCTTCTACACCAGGCACAAGCACGTGGTTACCTGTACTGGTTTGAATCTGATGAAGACACATCGGAGGTGACTCATTTGTTCCTTGTGCATCCTGATTGTGCTGATATGATTTCGTCTTGGCCATCTGTGATTCTGATCGATTCAACGTACAAGACAAACAAGTATAAGTTTCCACTGGTTGAGATGGTTGGGATGACTCCAACGAACCAGAACTTTTTGATTGGTTATGCAGTTATGAAGGATGAGACGGTTGCGAGTTACCGTTGGGTGTTGGAGAAGTTGAGAAATTACATCGGCCCAAGTGTTCAGCCATCGGCCATCGTCAGCGATTGTGAGGGAGGTCTCTTTGCCCCTATAGCGGAGCTGTTTCCGGAGTCGAGCCATTTACTGTGCACATGGCACATCAACAAATGCGTGAAAGTCAAAGCCTACAACCTTTTCAACAAGAACTTAGATTCAGCAGAGAGATTGGTAAATGGTAAGTGGCGGAAGATCCTGCAAGCTACCACGGAGGCAGAGTACGACCGAGCCTTGGATAACTTCAAGGATGCATACCAATGGTGCCCGGCAATCGTAGACTATGTGATGCAGCAGTGGGTGCCTCAGAGGGAAAAGTTTGTCAAATATTGGACAAACCAAGTTCTTCATTTTGGAAACACTACTACATGTAGAGTTGAGAGCGCTCATAGAGCTCTGAAGGACTGGATTGATTCTTCCACCTCTGCTCTGGATACACTGTTCGAGAGAATAAACAAGGCTATTGATACTCAGAGGAACGGCATCAAGAACTCTCTCGAGGACTCCAGACGGCGACATGGCACGATGTATAGCCATTTCATATTTAAGATTCTCCATGGTCGTGTGTCACACTACTGCTTGGGGTTGATTCTGAGCGAGCACACCAGGATGAGGGAGTTGGGTGATGAAGTGGCTATTCGGTGCGGATGTGCTATATCGGTGACTCATGGACTACCTTGTGCATGCACCATTCACCGCGTAATTACGCAAGATAGGGCGTCGTTACATGTTGATCAGGTTCATACATTCTGGCGGACGCTCGTTATCGGAGAGCATGCTGTTCCACAGACAGTCAACCGTGAACAGGAGGAGTTGGAGCAGTTTCGTTCGATGTTTGACCAAGTGTCCTCCAGCCACCCTTCAGTCATTCGTAGTGCTACCCACGTACTTCATGACATGTTCAACTCGTCGTGCTTGGATCATGAGGAACCTGAGGGGGTCGAACGACCACGGGGCCGACAACCACGGCGGGAAAGGAGTGCGTTTGAGTACATTCGTGGTCGTGGTCGTGGTCGTGGCCGTGGTCGTACATCGTCATCAAGTGGTAGTCAAACATCTTCGTCGGTGAATATGCCCGGCACCGGTACGGTACTTTAGTTTAATTTACTTTTTAGAGTGTTTGTTTAGTTTTCTGCTAACTTGTTAATTGTGTTTTTTGATGTGTGCAACAGGCAGAATGGACATTGAACATTTTCCATATAAAGACAGGATCCCTAACATCATGATGCCGTTCCTGGACGGGTGGAATGATGTGGTTGCAGATGGTAACTGTGGATTTCGGGTTGTGGCTGATGTGTTTCAGATGGGTGAAGACAACTACGGTTTAGTGCGTCAGTTGATGTACAGTGAAATCGCCTCAAACCGAGCTGTTTATCGCCACGTGTACGGACAGGACTTGGATAGGTCTCTGCAGCGTATCCGGTGGGGAGGAGGACGTTGCGGTCAAAATCATTGGTTCGACGCGCCCCTTGATCTCTTCGCCGTTGCAAACATCTACAAGTGTGCAGTGATGCATTTCGGCCTTGGTTTGCATGGTCGAGCTTACTATCCGTGTACCACGGTTCTGCCTTGGTGTTCGCGTGAGACCGTCACCAGACCGGTAAGAGAGGTTGCTATTGGATTTCTGGGGCCGTCATACAGACATTTCATCCGACTGGACCTGTCACCCGATTTTCCGGTCCCACCGATTATACCAACGTGGTACACCATTCGTACAGCAAGCGTAGAGGGCTGGGATGCGTTATATCATGACCGGGTGCAGCAGTGGAACAATCTAGTTGCCTTTTCTATGTGACCTAATATTGCTATTGCTATGTTTTTCCCATTTATTTAATTTTCGGATTCTAATTTTCGTATTTAGTTTTCCCATTTAAATGTGAACCTGTATTTAGTTTTCGTATGCCCACTAATTACAACTTAAAATAAAAGTTATAAAAACTAAAAATATAATGTCAAATTCTAAGAACTTAAAATAATAATTATAAGAACAGATAATGTTAACTTTTACAAACAACTAGGAAAATGTTTTATAAATGCACTGCCGACATATCAATAATCTCTCTGTGACGCCCACTGCCACTGCTCAAGGGCCCGTTCCAGTTCATCAATAACAGCTCTGCCTGTTGCAGTCGTCATGTTGTCCCTCTCCTCAAAAAGTCTGTGTCCCAACTGCGTCATCTTTCCCATCCACTACACATAACAAAACACATAAAATTCAATAACGACGTATTATGAGACGTATTATATGAAAAAAAACACAACTACAAATGTTTTATGAGACGTACCGCATCCACGGCAGTGACGCAGATGATGTGCCAGATCTACTAACAAATCTACCATCTCTACCCTTACGCACGTCTACCCTACGCGTCTCATACACATCATCAAGCCTCTGACTGAATGGACCGTAATCATCATATGGTCCACTCTGATCGTCCACATCCTCATCTGCATCCTCCTCCTCCTCCTCCTCATCACCATCATCATCTTCATCATCCTCAGAATAGTGCACCCGTTCTCTACGAGCCGAGGCCGAAATACCACGGGATCTAACGTGTCTGGGCCCCGAGCTCTCCATTGAGTTCATCGTACTTCTCATAATGTCCATACTCTTCCCAGCCCCAGAACGAAAATACGATGCCTAACACAAAATAACAAAACATGTAATATGCAATATAAACATGTAATATAAACATAAAAAAAGTAATTAAAATAAATAAATAAAACAATATACATATGATGGAAAATAAATTAAAAACATTACAAAATATTAACAACCTAAAAATAAAAAAATTAATAACCTAATAAATAAATAAATAAAAAATTGGAAAAAACAAAGCAAAAAAAAAAAATTACCCAAAAAAAACAAATTGGAAAAAACAAAGTGAAAAATATAAAATTATAAAAACTTAAAAAAAGAAGAACATCAAAATTTTAAAAAAAATTTATAACAAAAAAAAGGGAACATAAAATTTTTTTTAAGTAAAAAAACTAATTCAAAAAAAAAAAAAAAACAAGAACAATAAACAAGAACATAAAATTAAAAATTAAAAAAAAAAAAAGAGGAACATAAAATTTTTTTAAAAAAAACCAACAAAATTTAAAACAAAATAAAAAAAAAATCAGAAACATAAAATTTAAAATTAAAAAAAAGAAAAACAAATTTAAAAAAAAAATCAAAAAAAAAAATAATTATTTTCGAAAATTAAATTTCAAATTTAAAACCAAAAAAAATTAAAAAAAAAAATAAAAAGGCGGCGGCGCCTAGGCCAGACGCCGTGACGGTGGCGGCGGCGTCTAGCCCAGACGCCACTACCACGGCGGCGGCGCCTAGGCCAGACGCCGGTGCCGTGGTTCTGGCGCCTGGGCCAGACGCCACCGCCACCGTCACGGCGTCTGGCCTAGGCGCCGCTGCCGTGGTAGTGGCGTCTGGGCTAGACGCCGCCGCCGTGGTGGTGGCGTCTGGCCTAGGCGCCACCACCGCCTCCGACCTTTTTTTTTTAATTTTTAAACACAAAATTAATAAAAAATACCTTCTCGCCGGAAAACCGCTGTCCACCCGCCGCCTGTGCCGCCACTTCCTTGCCGGGCCGCCTCGACATCGCTCGGAAAGTTTTTTAGAGAGAGAAAGTGGAAGTAGAGAATTGAGAGAAGAAATTGTGTTTTTTACTTTGAGGGCAAAAGTGACAATTCACTCTAATTTTGTGGGCTTTATGTGGAGATTCGCGGGCGATGTTTAGCAATTGAGAATTATTTAATCGAATATGATCAGGTCGATCACAAGCGGTTGACTTTTGACCGAAGCGCGCACATAAATATACGTTTATCCGCATAAAATGCTCGCTATACATATATTCCTTTTGAATGATCTAAGTGATGACGTTGATGGTTTGAATGACAACGAATATAAATTTACTTTGGGGTATAGTAGAAGGGAAACCTTTATTTTGATTCACAGACAAACAAATGGAATTTATTATAAACACATAAAATTAGTTAAAATTAGCCTTAAAAAAATGTAAATAAAAACTATCAAGGTTTATTTCTAAGTAGTAAGTACTAGCAATATCTTTTTTTTTTTTTGAAAGTGTGCTATTGTACTGTAAGCCTATATAAAGAGGGATGATTTACAAAAATATGGTTACTTTAAAACTTATTTACACTTTTACATTTGAATGAAACTTATTTACGGAACTACTATCCACGTAGGCTTGGACAAATTTATTTATTTTTTTTTTTATTTTTTAGAGTAAAACCGCTACCTCAAGTACTAAAACCGCTATTTATTTATTTTTTATTTTTTAGAGTAAAACCGCTACCTCAAGTACTAAAACCGCTACTTGAGGTAGCGGTTTTACCCTTCATAAATTGTTACCCCGTATCTTTATCTGGAGTACTAAACACACGCCACTAAAAAAATTACCCCCAAATGTATTACCGAGCCTATGTGGACTGTATTTTCGTAATTAAGTTTCATTCTAACGCAAAACGTAAATAAATTTTTTAAAAAGCTATATTTTTGTAAATCTTCCTATAAAGAGGCATATATGCATTTCATGATTGAATGAGAAGAAGCAGTATATTATTATCAACGTTTATTTATGCTCTCTTTTGCTTCTTATTCCAACAGAGGACACTTTTCAGTCACTAATAAACAAATTGGTCACGAAATTGGTGTGGTTCAATCCGATTTCTCTTGAAAACTTAGGACGGGATCGTGTGAATTATTGGGAACTTTAGGGGGCGAATCAGTGAGAAAACAAGCAGAAATTTAAGAATAAAATAAACTACAATCAGTAAATAAAGATCTAGTGACCTTTTTTTAATCAATCATCAATACTATTGGTCAATCAGTAAATAAAGTCTCCTTTAATGACAATACGTCGATACAAATGAAACAAATTAATCAATAGGTTAAAACCCAAATAAAGGCAAACCATAATTAAACCTTGAGTAACAAAAAAAAAACTTGGTCATAAATTAAATTGCTCCTTTAACTTCATATTTTGGAACACATACTCACACATGTACCTAACAAATAATCTTTAAGCTTTCTTGAACATAACCAACCAAGAGAGGACGATCATCGGTAGTAAGACCCAAAAACCTAGGACAATCCTCGCCGATAAAAACACCAACATCCCCGCACATCACCGTACAAAAAATACAAACGCCGGGACCCAATACGAAATCTTATAATCATACATTCCATTCCCACCCTTGAGAATCCGGAACCAGTTACCCAAGGTGTCGACGCCTGGGTTTCCAATGGTTCCTCCGGTTCCTACATGTTGCTTTCCAGTGGCCTCGTCGAAGGCTAGGGTCCATCCCGTGGATTGTACGCAGATGGAGGCGGCATCGAATACGATGTTTACGTCGGAGCCTAGAGGGACTCTTTTGTCCTTTGGATTGGTGGTCTAGAGCTTAAGGGGTAGGCCATTAGAGACTTCATGGTTTTCTTGGGCTACGTAGAGTGGGCATGGTTGAGTAGCATTTTTAGGGGACATTGTTAGACCTCCTCCTTGGCCTCGGATCACTGGGAGGATATAGTAGTTGGAGCCCGTTTCGAGGGGGCGGCCATTGATGTCGAGGATGGGTGTTGTTTTTACGGCGGTGGTGGATGGAGGGGAGAAGAGGAGGAAGGTGGCTACTAGGAGGATAAAATGAGTCATTATCGTTGACTTTTAGGGATATTTGACTTCCTAAGAGATCTTGAGTTGTGGAAGAATGAGGAAAAATGCATAGTATAAATAAAAATGAAAATGTCCAAAATAAGTTACTCGTAGAAAATTATTTGTAATAAGTTAATAGTTGCACTTAGCTTCAACTCCATTCAAAAGTAAACTAGATCTAAAAACGTCAAATTAAATATAAATAAATAAATAAAATTTATGATTGTAAATCAATAATGGATAATTTTTACCGCGCATAATTTAAACATCAATAACTTTTATCATATAATAGGTTAAATGAATTGATTTGTTTTTAAAAAAAATATATAACAGGTTAATTCTCAGCATGTACTAATCCCATCCAATTATGAAATTTTTTCAATGGAGACGAATGCACAATGCTTCGTGCGTTATTTTTTTTTAAAAAAAAAAGGCGAAATGAATATTTAATTGTTTAGTAAAGAACATACGGTTATTTTATAAACAACATCTAGCTATTTTATAAAGAACATCATATATAGTTGTATTTTAATGAACATATAGTTGTTTTGTAAAGAAAATGCAGTTATTTTGTAAAAAAAACCATCAAACTTTATGTTCTTTATATATATCTAAAGAACATCCGTAATATTAATAAAGAACGTGATAATTAGAGGTGCTATGTATAAACAGATGTGTGTACAGTACATACATGTGGATGCATGATCATAGATACTACATCCGGTTCAATTTACTCGTAACAAAAGAATATTTTATGTCTCACAAATATTACCCCTTTATTGCGAGTAAATTGGACCAGAGGTAGTATTTAATATCAATAAACAATCTTGTACTCCGTATTAAAATTGGTACATTCGCACAAGTAAATACTTCCGTCGTCTTTTTCTATATCACATTGGAAATGAAAATTGATCAAACAATAACAATTGAAGGGATAATAATATAAAGAAATTTTTGGGACGAAATAAACTAATAAATTAAAGGTTGAGTGCATGATTTACTAACCAAGTCAGAGTATATCAACAAATTAAACTAATAATCAGCTATGCTAATAGCTGGCAGTTGTATGAGGAATATTAACTATTAACAAACTACGAGTAATAATAATGCAATTAGGCAGTGGACAATTTCCCTATGTATACATTACAATCTAGTACTCGCTTTATTTTTTTTATTTAATAAGTCAAATCACTAGAACCTAACATGTTCAAAATAGTCAAAACTAAGGACGATTAGAACTAATTAATGAAACTACCACGTATGCTACCCATTTACAAAATTAGACAATACGTTCTATAAAATCCATATCATTTTCCTTCTTACTCACTTCCAACCCTCCAAACACCTTCCAAAGAAGAAGAAAAAAAATGAATCCTCTCATCCCATTTGCAATCACTATTCTAGTATGTCTCTCCACTCTCCCCACACTCACCGCCGTTGTCCTAGACACCAACGGTGAGACGGTACGTAACAGTGGCGGATCCTACTACGTCGTCCCATACGACGGTAGTGGAGGTCTCGTCCTTACAAAAAGAGTAGGGAGCTCACCATGCCCACTCTACATAACTCGTAAACCTAACTCCCTCGGAGTACCAGTGAGGATATCTTCCCCTCTTAGAATACTCGATATTCTAGAATCAACCCGTGTTAGTATCGCCTTTGTAACCAACGTTACGACTTGCGGAGGACTGGATTGGCGAGTGACCACCGGCGGACAATCGTATGTGAATACCGCTGATGATTTCAATTATTCATTCGCTATTGAGGTGGATGGGAAGAAGAAGAATACGTATAAGATAAGGACTTTTTGTACATCATTGGAAGAAAATTGTGGTGATTTAGGTATTATTAAGGAAAATGGGTTGTTGGGTGTTACAAATGATAAACCACTTATTGTTCAGTTTAAGAAAGCTAGCGATCCTGGGAAGTCAATGATGTAGTACGATAAAGTTTAATTTCTAAACTATACTTATGGAGTTATTGCCTTGGATGTATGTGTGCGCAACTATGCCATGAATAATAAGTACTCCTTAATTAGGCCGTACTCAATGTATGATTGTAATTTGGCTATCATTTTCAATAATCTATTTAATAGATATTATCGTTATGATAATATTTGTCGCATATTAGAATAGATTTTATGTATATTTTGTATTCTTATCGTACTAGGTTTCTTAACATGATTATGACTAGTATTGTGAACTCTATATATATTGATAATGATACACACTCCAATTTGATAAGTTTTTCCGAAATATAACATGGAATCAGAGCCAGGTTTTCGATCTAGCTTCCGCAATTTTTTAGTTTCTTTATTAATAAGCAAAAGGAATTACTTTTCAAAAGTATTTTTGCCACGGATCTACTGTCCTTCAATTGTTCCATTAGTGATTTAGTTTTCAAAAGTAATTTTTATTCTACTGTCCTTCAAAAGTATATTAGAGTTTTTGTATACAGGGTATGCATATACTTTCTCCATTCTATTAATATTGTAACAATGAATTTTTTTGTACTATTCATCACTCTTATTTGACCATATAATATAATTTATACGTTAAGAAAAATATAGTCATATGTGGGATCTTGTTGGATTCATCTCATAAAATACTTTCACAATATCAACTTTTTATAATTTTTTATTACTTACAACTTCCCTCCCAGTTCCAGGAGATCTTGGGATCGATTCTCACCCCGTCCTTGTGGCTCTCTAAGCACCAAAAAAAATAAATATTTAGCGTATAAAATGAGTTTTGAAATGCGTAATGTCATCTTTGTTGCAATATTAATAGAACAAAGGAAGTTTATAATTACTTGATTAATAGTGGATGTATCATGTATGTGGATACATGCTCTCAAATATTACCACTATTTATAATTGACGTTAGGAGGTGGAATAAGTGTGTGGAAACATGCATGCTCTTTAAATTTTCCCCATAAATCTATAATCTATAATCTTCTTGAGCATTGACTATCCTAGGTTTTTTCTCAATTTTCCATCAATTTTTCAACGTGTTAAAAATTTCTACAAATCTTGAGACATAGTAAGTTGGGCTTTTGGAATTTGGGCCACACTAATCCAACAAATTTTTTAGCTTTACATTTTCGTTTAGCTCACAAGTTGAATCATAAAGGCATTGTGAATGCTACAAACATATACTAGTACAGTAGTACTTCATATGTGATTAGAAAGTGTTGCATTCAAGAGCAGTACATACATAGTACAGGCTGCTGCTGGGGCAAAGAGGAAGCCTAACACAATTTTGATAGAAGCTCAAGAACCAACCAAGATCATACAAGTAAATTTGAATAATTAGGCATGAAAAAGTCATGGTTTTTATTCCTCAAAAAAAAAAAAAAAAAAAAAAAAAAAAAAAAAACACGTTTTTTTATCTGAATAACCTGAATTCATTATTCCAGTCAAATGGGTTTATATCAAAGGATTTTTAGGGATAAATTCAACATTGCTTATGCTTTTGCTATATGTCGGATTATCTCTACACTTGAATCAGAACTGCAGTGTCATAAATTAGGAAATTTTAAAAACAAAATCATGTAATTTTGCCATGTTTG
The DNA here is from genome assembly GCF_001683475.1 of Chenopodium quinoa. Taxonomy (NCBI): domain Eukaryota; kingdom Viridiplantae; phylum Streptophyta; class Magnoliopsida; order Caryophyllales; family Amaranthaceae; genus Chenopodium; species Chenopodium quinoa. The sequence continues at coordinate 122,645 of NW_018744041.1, read as the reverse complement.
TCTTTCTCGACTGATATTCACTTGTAAAACAGAGAAGAATGGAAGATCCAGATATAAGTTCTAGTTTAGATGAGCTTCAAGGTTAAAGAGACCAAAGCAAACTGAACCAACATATTGGTCCCAAAGGAGGGATAGGGAGAGGAGTTAAAGCAAACCGAGTATAGAATTCCTAACCGCGAATCATATATGGAGTTATCAGTATGGACCGGTAAGGTTACTCTGTAATTCTCTACAAATTGAGTGCAATCAAATTAGTCCTTACGTTTTTGCAGCTAAAAAAAAGAACAAATAAATAACTCCGATGTAAGATAGACACTCCCAGGATCACAAGATTCTAGGATCTGTAATAACAATCAGTAAGCACTAGAAATGAACAATCATTCATCCAAACACCAACATTGAGTTTAGGTAGAACTCAATTACCTTTAAGTACTTATTTCTGAGTTTGCATTTGCAGCATCGATGACAGCAGTTATATGTGAATTATTAGAGATTTCAGAGATGCATAAAATATACACTAGCTGATGTATATATAGCTGAGGTCACAAAAAGAGGAAAGGGCAAACAAAAATTCAGCCCAACAATTCAATATAAACTCAGGAAGACTCTGAGTCTGAGCGGTTCCTAGCCTTCTTGAACATGACATGAAGGGGGTGATCTGTAAGACCGAGCAATCTACTCCCATCTTCTTGAACAAAAACACCCACATGTCCACACATTACCATACAAAATTGGCAAACATTTGGACAATACAAAATCATATAATGAAAATCATCTATATTACCCCCTCTCCCAGCCTTCTCTATGTAAAACCAACTACTTATCGTCTCCTCCCCTGGATTTCCAATGGCTCCTCCAGTTGTCACATACTTCCTCCTCGTGGCATCATCAACGATTAACTGCCACCCAGCAGATTGCAGGCATACATTGACCGAGTTGAAAAGGATGTTGAGGTCAGAGGAGAGAGTAACCACACGTTGGCTGGAGTCTTTGGGAAGAAACCATACAGGAAGGCCAGGGTAGATTTCCTGATCCTCCTGCACAACATGAAGAGGACAAAATGAGGTTCTGTTTTTAGGTGACATTGTTAGGCCACCACCTTGGCCTTGAGCCACCGGAAGGATGTTGTACCTTGACTTAGCTCGGAGTGGCCGGCCCTTAGTGTCAAAGACGGCATTGTTAGCAGGCACAGCATTGCCACGAGGGGGAAAGAGGATCAGGAGGAAGATGATTGCTGGGATGACAGAATGACTAGTAATCATATTTTGTGGGTGTTTTTTGGAAGTTGACCAACTAAAATTGAGGAAGATGGTGGAAAATTCGTGGGAGTAAGAAGACTAGGAAGCTGCTAATAGTTGAAATATTAAAATTAAGAAAAGTAGTGTAATGAGTTGTGAAATTTTTTAATAAATCTCTGGCAGAGAGGCAATACCGTGTTTAGATTGATACATTCCAGATTCTTCATAAACATCATTAGTTGATTTCACAAATTACAAGTACACATTTTTTTTTAATATTCATATTCACGCATTTTTCTATACATACTGCATTTTTACCATTTTTATAACTGCATGTAGACGTGTAATAGAACAATAGAACAGCAACACAACATGGATATTAAACTTCCTCTCAGAAGTCTTTGAGGCTTAAAAGCGCATCTAGAGGAGCACAACGCCAGAAAATTACTCATAAAGGCTGCTTTGAAGGTAAAAAAATCATCTAATATTGCACAAACAATTATCTTAGATGTATTTGACATAAAATCAAGAAAATTTTCAAGGGACAAACACAGAAAAGTAGAGTTGTCGACAAAGTTTTACTAGAAACTACGCTGAAAGTATCCAACTGTAAGATACAAATCCAATTCTCAAGACACCTCACATCACATTCCCCATTCCCATGGCTTCACTGAAGCACCAAAATTTACCATCAGAATAAATGGCTTCTAAGTTCAACTCTTTCCAGCCTGCTTTTCCTTGGTTTTTTGGATTTTCAAAACCTTCTTCACAATCTTTTGCTCTTCGATAAGGAACGCTCTAATGATCCTGCAATATAAACCGATATTAGGAATCTCCAACAAACATCAAACAAAATTTCATGAATGAAACAGAGATGTGAAGAACCATACCTCTCTCTAACAGCACTACCGGACAGAACTCCACCGTAGGGACGGTTAACAGTTCTTCTGTTCCTTGGCAATCTAGACCTCTTGTACTCAGTGGGTCTTAAGTGAGGAATCTGCACGTACACAAATTAGGCTACCTTTAGAAATTGCAGAAGAGTGACTGGTGTTTACTATATAGCTAATCAGTTGACCAGTAAATAATGTAACGTAATAAACAATCTGAGACTTGTTAACCTGCTATACAAAAACTATCATTCAACACATTTAACAATAATATCCTTAAGATGATGACTACCAAAAAAAAACTCACAAGATATCCAAGAGCAACAACAAAATATTCACCATGCAAAGTTAAGTGCAACTCTGAAGCTTAAACACAGCAGTAACACCCTACAAAATAATTAATCCTGATTTCCTTAACCACTAGAGAGAGGAGAAAAGTAACAACACCCAATCCCTTGAACAAGCACAAAGAATGGAATTTATTAGAACAAAACTAATATCTCAAGGCACAAAACAAACGATGTCATCATATTACTTGGCAAAAGCCCTCAGATCTCATAGCTTCAATAAATCATGTGCAGCTCCTGCACAGGGCAATCACAAAAACCATATACATACCACCATCACAATAGATAGATAGATAAATAGATAGATGTGTGTGTGTTTGTGTGAGTACATATATATATACATGGAGAGAGAGAGAGAAAGAGAGAGAGTGTTTTATGAAGTGAATGGTGATGGTGGTAAGTAAAGGCCAATAGTGACAGACATCCGTATGCAACTACTCAAAGTATATAGATTTCCATCATTGGGCAATGCTTTCACACATTTTATGTGACATACAAATTCCCCTAGTAAACTTCAGGGGAGGACAGACATAAAAGTTTAAAGTACCACAATCAAATAAAATTTAAGCATTAACAGACAGCACAACTTGCAATCATATTGAAAAAATAATAAATACGTCATATTATACAGTGGATGTCAAGAGATGAATAACATGCGTAAATCTTCTGTGGTAGCAGAGGAAAAAAGTTGCATCGGAAACTTTGCAACTTTGCACAAAGAGAGTAGTAAATCTTCAATCAAATTGAAACAAGCCTCCGTAAGGGTATTCCAATAAATTTTACAAAATCATAGAACCATTCGAACAAAATGACAACTTCTATATATAAAATTTAAAATATTTTCTGTTAGTGCCCTCAGATCTCATAGCTTTTAGTAGATCATATGCAGCTATCAGCATATGGAACTAGTCAAGAGGCTTTTTCCACCACCGAGAGAAAAGTAGTAGTGTAAGTGGAGAATAGAAGTATGAATGATGAGAAAGGTGGGAGAAAGGAGATAAGTGAGGAGATGAAATGAAAGGAAAGGAAAGAGTGATGGTGAAGAAAGCCTAATGACAAATTACCAAATGCAGCCACTCAATGTTTATGATTTTCCATCATTGGGCAGCATTAAAGCTAAAGCAATTCATCTTTCACAAACACATGATACATAAAAAACCCGAATTCCACAACCACTTGTTAACAACTCTCGGGAAATTATAGCATTCGACTAATTCGAAAGAACAAAGAAGTTGCAATTTCCAAGTTAAATGACACCCAATAATGCTAGTTGCACATTAAAACAAAACCTAATTCAAACAAATCTCCACTACAACTAAGATATTCACACTATGATTAATAGAAATCATGAAAAGTAGACCTATCACATCTGAACTAGACAACATTTCACAACAATGGAATGCATATAACATTTCAGCATCATTTATCAATAATTAAAAACAAACCCAGCTAAATGCTACATAAAACAAGCAAAAACTATAACTTTAACATAAATTCCAGAAATGATTATCAACCATTGCAGCCAAAATAACCCATTTCATCATCCTAAAACCCCAAATCAAAATTTGAGAAATTGCATCAATTAGTGATAACAGTAAATACCCATTTACATAGCATTGAAATCATACTAAAATACCCAATCAAAACATAAAAAAAACAGCATCAATTAACCAGCAATTACAAGCATAAAATGAATAAAAATGGAGAGAATTACCCCTTGAATTCTCTTGCCAGTAACAGGACATTTAGGACCACTAGCCCTCTTCTTGGTAGTCTGATAAACTAGCTTCCCACCTAAATTAATCCGCCGCCATTAAAACAACCACCAAAAAACATCAAAAAAAACCCCAAAAATCACATCAAAAAAAAACGAAAAAAAAAATACCAGGAGTTTTGACGATGCGATGCTGGTTAGATTTAGTGGCATAGCTATGCCTTTTACGGTAGGTAAGCCTCTGCGCCATTTTCTCTCTCCTCTAAACTCTGAGTTTAAGTTTCTCTCTCTAGAAATTTTTGGGGTGAAGCGGAAGAAGGGGTTTTACGGTGGTTTGGAGGTTATCATATAAAGGAAGGAGCTAATCTTGTTTTGCCCTAGATCTGACGGCTGTTATTTCTTTACCCGGCCCAATCCTATTGGGTTTTGGGTTAAAAGATTGTTGGGTTTTGTTTTCATGGCCCATAAAAATATGGGTAAGTTTAGTATGGCCCATTAAAGGTGGATGTGGATCAGACTTAGCAAGGTTGGGCGGTATAAGGTTTTCGTTTTTTTTAAGTGCAACGTTTTTGTTACGGTATAATACTATTCACACATTGCACTTTAAATTTGATTATACCTTTTGATTAGGGTAGTTAATAATGTGCAATTATTATTATGTGCACCATGGTGCACCTAGAAACTCCTAAACTTTTGAACATTTAGTGAAAAAAATTTGAATATTTTACAAAAATATGAACATCTAGTAAAAAAAATATGAACACGTCACAAAAAATGAACATAAGCATGCAATTTTTATGTTCATATTTTATAACGAAATGTTCATTTTGTATACGGTAAATGTTCAGTTTATATTACAAAACTATTGAATTATTACGAGTCAACAAACTTCTTTCAAAATTTGTTTGACTTGCAATAATTCAAAATTTGTGATTGTTCATATTTTTTTACTAAAGCTTCAAAATTTGTTATTGTTCAAATTTTTTTACTAAATGTTCAAAAGTATATGTGTGGTGCATTGCGATTGTTCAGATATTTTTTACTAAATGTTCAAAATTTGCGATGTTCATATTTTTTACTAAATGTTCAAAATTCGCGATTGTTCAGATTTTTTTACTAAATGTTCAAAAGTATAGGTGTGATGCATTGAGATTGTTCAGATTTTTAACTAAATGTTCAAAATTTGCGATGTTCAGATATTTTTACTACATGTTCAAAATTTGCAATTGTTCAGATTTTTTTACTAAATGTTCAAAAGTATAGGCGTGGTGCACCTATTTCTAGGTGCACCATGGTGCATCTTAAAATTAGTTAGTTATGTCTAGGGTCTTATTTCCATTTGACCTTATGTTATAACTTAAGTTATTGGTAGTATTAATAAGAAAATTATAGGAACAAATATTTTGTAAGTGTATATATATATATGGAATATATATATCTGCACACTATTCTAAAGAATTCAAAGAAGAAGTTATTAACATTATTCTTAAGAGTTTAAATATGTAAATAAACACTATTTACAAGAGTTACCACAAACTTTTTAAAAGGTTTTTTTTTTTTTTGAAGGAATTTTAAAAGGAATTTAATATTTAAAAAAAGAAATTGTTAACCTTATTTTTAGGAGTTCAAATAAGTAAATAACATTTTAGAAAATATAATTGTCCAAACACTATTAACAAGAGTGATCTCAAACTTTTAAAAAAGTAAGAATAGAGATTTATGTTTTGTGATTTTTATAGTGTACACTCTTAGGGCCTGTTCATATTTACTTATTTTCAGTTCAGCTCCAATCAGTTCAGTTCTGTTCAGTTCAGCTTCAATCAGTCTAGTTCAACTCTTAATTTCCCTCTCTCATAAAATATTCATTTCAACTTTAGTTCAGTTCAGTTCAGTTCAGCTCCAATCAATTCAGTTCAGTTCATTAAATATGAACAGGTCCTTAGTTAGGTTGGTAGTCTTGGTACATATTGAGCCCGGTGGCACCTAATATAAATCGATTTCATGCCAACCATGCAAGTTTGGTTTGGGCGGCCCTTTGATACTCTTAATACTTAAGGTGGTATATGATTAATTGATTATGTATAATTTTGTAAATTCTGCATCATATTTTTTAAAATAAGATGATAGACCCTATTAAACAATTACTTCTCACAGGTTAAATCAACGCTTAAGAGTAAATGAGAGATTAAAAAAAAAAATCCTCATACTTTCAAGCAAATGTAGGTGGGGTTCAAACTTGTGACTTCAAATTCATAAACTCAATAACGTGTGTTATTTACCAACTCTACTAAACTTGTTCGGTTAATTTTGCACCACACTTGCCTCGTTGAGGTGGGTATGAAAATAAATTACACAGTAATATAGTTCACTCGCTTGATCAAGGCACTCCTGATCTTTGTTATGCGAGGTTTCATTACATAGTTATAAGTTTACTATGGTTATCAGTCTTATCATAGTAAACCTTTATAAATAATTTTCAATGGAATACACTCCTGATTTGAGGAGATTGACACAATCAAACACATATTATTACAATAGTCAATTATGCACATGAATATGAACAAAAGCTGCAGATCTCTGGTACTACAGGCAAGTACAGCAAGATGCATTCAACACCATCTTTGGGTGCTTAATTTCTCTATTATACAAAATTTATGTGCTTATCATAATACATTTTCGGTATATGACAAAAGCTAAGTATTATTTCTTCTATACATTGTTGTAACCCCTATTCTTTGCACTAGGCAAAGCTTACTTTTAATATATACTACTAGTACTATACTGTATACTAAGGTGCTAAATGATACAGTAATTAACAAGGAAAGAGCAAAAATGAGTACTCTAAGTAAATCTTCCTACCAATAATATCAATCTTGTTCAATTTCTTATGGCACCATAAGAGTTGATCACTAGTCAATTTTGGCATACTCAACACCCTAGAGACTAACCGGAGCTCTACCTGTGCAACGAGTGTTTCGTGGCTTATTCTCTGATCTTGATGCTTCTTGAACTTCTTTACTAAGCAATTCCCACTTTTTACTAGATCCTTAAGCCTCTTCTCTTTCTGCAAGTAAGAAAAAAAAAACCTATATTACAAAATTATAACAGTGTAACACTAGAAAAAACAGAAGATTAGTTTAAGTCCTAAACCTTTTGAAGACTTGAACGAATTTCTGTTAGTAAGTCTGCATCAGAAGGATCTTGCAGTATGACCTGGTGAACACCGTGAATTCCCATCAGAGGTATAGCACAGACTTCATCCTTATCACCATGGAGAAAATCCCAAAAAACGCGCATTGATGTCCCTATGGCATCCTTCAGCATTTTAACTGTAATTCCACAGTCATTATTTTTTCTCCAATCACTCTTAGGATCATCTGCAGGACAAATTTACAGAGTCACTTAGAATGGAACATAAATACATCCCTACTTGTTATATCAACGTCGATTTATTAGAGCTACCTTACCTTTTATAAGGGGGACTTGAAGTAGAGAAGGAAGACTACAACGACTCTTGACATAGTGCTGAACTCGGGGACCTTGATGAAAGGGCTCATCCTCGGTGAACCTTTGCAAGAGCACTTGAAACTTTTGGAACTCTCCGGCTACTTGGTTGTGCTGTCGAAACCCATCAGGGTCATGAGCCTGTAGCTCTTCGGCTTTATGATGCTGCCATTTCAACATCTCCCATGATAAGCATAGCTGACCAACATACACCAATTCTAAGTCCCTTTGCAAATCTCGAATTAACTTCTGAACTGGATCATGCTTTCTTAGCTTGTTAGACCAGAAGTTTTGAGCTAGAAGGGACTTTATTGCTGGAACTGATACTTTTTTGTTCAAGGCCAAATCTTGGTTTTTCAACTGAAGAAGACCTACATGACACCAAACAGATGTCCTTTAGTTTATTAAACAATATCGACACTGTTAGTGGACCAACTCAACCAAAAGCTTAAACTGATGGTTGAGGCCCAGGAATATGTTTTATACTCTATCACTCCCCCTCACATGAAAGGCCCTTTGGGCTTGAAATGTGGATGCAACACAGACCCACCCATACCTGGTGCGAATCAATTTCACTTTGAAGGAGGGGCGGATGAGATTCGAACCCGTGACTTTAGTTTATTAAACAATATCGACACTAAATAAATTGAACTGAACGATGTCAACATTATCCCAATACCTCTAATTTAAGGTCAGTTTACACTTGTATTACCAAATTAGTGGTAAATTAAGTAGCACAAGCAATTTAGATAGGACATTATAAAATCAGTAACAAATTATATTAAATTCAAATTATGGTTGTCATATTAGGGGTGCCACTGTGCAAGTTGTACACTTTGAAGCTAAACTCAACGTCATGTAATTTTGATTCCACCCTTTTAATTAACATGTAACATGCCTCTTAGTGTAGATCAAGGGCTTTGCATGTAATTCCACACTTTGAAAAGATGCTTAAAAATACCCATTGACTGTTGAGATGTTAAAAGGCTAAACAGAAATATAAAGCTAGTGCTAAATACAAATTCTACATTATTTTGAATCAAAATTATATTATAAGATAAACTGATAATAAAAGTCAGAGAGGAATTTAAGGTTTTAAAATTATTTATAAACATATACTCACATGAAGTTATTATTTTGTTAAAAAAAAGACTATTACAAGGTCATGTTGATGTTTTCTACAAAGTAATTCTACTAAGATAACACAATGTGTAGGTCAAGATGTTGATGTTTTAATATGGCCTAAAGATATTGTCACAGTATCGGCTTACAAGTTTATATACGTATTTATTTACAATTAATACACTGTATCGTCACCTATTACAGTCGGCCATCGACATCAATTTAAATTTTGATCCTACGCTTTCCGTCCAAAGCTTACTTTAATCAGGACAATAAATCCTATAGTTGTACCAAATAACAGGACATCACACTATTCAGCATATAAGGTAAAAAAGAGAGGGAAAAAGCATTTGAAGGCTCACATTAAATCTATGAAAATAGGACTTGTAACAACATAGACATACATGGAGGAGAGAGTAGACAAGTGGAAATGCAAAGTCATACAAAAACACTTTGATCAGCAAAAGTTGGTGGGAAAGAAAAAGAAAGAATGATGTAGACCCGTAATAATATATGATACTTCTCTTAAAAGAAGGTCTAAGGAGAAAAAATAAAATAAAAAAATAAAAAAAAATGAAAAATTATACTCCGTACTTCGTATTTGCATGATTGTTTGGTGGGACTAACAAATTTCAGTTCAATTGTCATTAAAGAGATTTAATAATACCTAGGGATTTGATTAAAGATAACTAAATGGTCAGCCCACCCCTACACCTTTAACTAGGGTTGCACGTATGATTGATCTTTTATGGGTCGTTCACTAGTTCATTCATAAACAAAGATGTCTTGTCCACAAATTCATAAACAAAGATGTCTTGTCTACTATCATTTTAACAAGATATTTATTTTTACCTACATACTACTTTGATTATTAAGAGTAATATTTTTAATTGTGTTTTTGAAAAGTTTATAAACAAATTGTGATTATAAAAATATACTAATAAACAAAAATCGTCAAGGTTTATATAAAATGGTGTAAAAGGCAATTATGTAATTCTTGAATTAAAAGGTAATATTAAGAAAATGGTTTCAAATGCCCTTAAATTTTCCTAGATTATTTAGTACTCTATATAATTTTAAGGATGATACACTGGTGATGACTAAAGAATCGAATTTTGTCTACATTATTGTTTTTCTATCTAAAGGTCCATTAAAATATGAAAAGATAATAGTGAGATGATGAAGGTTTGAGTTTGTTAATGGATTTTAAGGGCTTATTGGTATTAATCTTTATTGGGCTTCTGAGATGATTGCTTTGCTTTTTTTTATATCTTGCACAGGTGATTGTGATGAGGTTAGCTCATTATAATATATACTTGTTCAGTTTAGACTGTTTTAATTGAACTAGCTTGATTCCAAATGGTTTATATTAACTTCTAGATTCGAAATACATTTTTATCTAAGTCATTATGGATTTTTAGCATCTCAACTTAGTTTCAAGTTCGGTTATGGGTTAGATTTGAGTTCAGTAATTTAGGTGCCTACTCTTCTTTATGGACCAAATGATAATGTGAAGTAAGTGCAAATTACAAAGTACTCTTTTTAGGATTGACTGATGCCCTTATCATTGTTTCATAACATCTTTTATTTATTTTTTCAATGAAACAAGACACCTTTTTATTTACGCTAAAGAGATTGACAAATTATTTATTAAGGGTGTTTAAGATAATTAAGATGAAACACAAAGCGTTGACTGATATAATAGAAATGTGAATTATAGGCAATTTTTACTAGGTGTTTTAGAATGTCCAATTTAAAATACATCTTTAAATTAACTTGTCATAGGCTATTAACTTAATTTTATAACTAGTTATTATGTGACACGTCATTAATTTGGGTAGATATCATTAACTTTTATAGAGTTGACAAATTATTCTATTAAAATTCTTTCTTTCCGAGGCACACTTTAATCACAATGGGAAACTAACTATAAGTTTAGCATAATTTTCTATATTTTACTAAGGAAAAGTATAACTACTTAACAAGACTTATTCTAAATAACAAGACTTTTCTTAATATAACACACATTCACATTGAAAAGTAATTTTCTTCACATAAAAAAAAATAATAATATTGAAAAGTATTTTAGAATATTAAATTCTTTTGAACTTTAGGTCTTTAGCCTCCAATTTTAAAAATTTAAACCAAATAGCATCTATTCTTTAAAAGCTACCCGCTTCTTTTCTTTACTTAGCAATCCAACAAGTGTATAGTAAGTCCATAGCATTTTTAAAAGCAACATAGCTTAGCCTATCCCTTCCTAATTCCTAGTCTTAATTTATGAAAGATTTCCTATAATCATGACAATAATTCATCATCTTGATAATCATGGAATAACTTTGATTAGATAGTAGAATCTATTCAAAGATAATAGCATATGAATCTATACTTTGCAAAGAAGATCTAATAGAATAAGCATCACCTAACATAAATCAAAGTAAAACATGAAGAAAATGCTTAACATGGTAGTAGTAAGACTAGTAACTTACCAATTGCATACATTGTTTGCTGACTCAAAATGTCTAGCTTCCTCATCTTGTCCAAATACCTCCTGTAGAAGGTTTGAATCTCGTCCATTCGATCTTTATGCCCGATTCGTTCATCGATCCTCAATGGCCTCAAATCTTCTTCCACTCTAGGAGACTCAGATTCTTCTAAGATAGTGGGAAGTCCACTGATCTTCAATTGTCTCATTTCCTTTTTTATTTGCCGGATCAATTCCTTTTGCTCCAATAGTACATCTGTTCCCATTTGTTCATCTACCTCGATATTGTCTGAACCATCTATGTCTTTCAGGTCACTTGGCTTTAATCTTTCTTCATCAAACTCGTCGTCTTCAGAATCTGTATAATCACCATCCTTTGCCACATGTTGTTCAACATGGTTACTTGAAAGATATGATTGAGGGTCTAGTTCAATGTAAGAAGGTTCATCACTTTCTTGCTCAACTAATCCAATATGAACATCATCTAATTCGGAATTTATATGATCAATTGGAGAACCATCTGTGGAACTTGGACTATCGTGATCGTAATCCACTCTGATATCACCTATACCAACTGGAGTTGCAGGGTCTAATGAATCATTAAAACCTCTATCATACAATATAACATCAATTTTTGAATCAAACTTCTCATTGTCACCTAAAAACTCATCATAATTATAAATGCTAGCCCAAAATTCATTACTATCTGCTATAGACGAACGAATTTCATCACAAATTTCACTCTTTTCCGCGACTTCATCCTTTTCATCAACAAAATTCTCTTCTTTTTCAACAACTTCATCTTGATCAAAACTCAAAACTGCCAACTCATTACAACTATAATCACAAACAGAGTCCTCTGTTTTCCCCTGTAATATAACAGAGCACTCTGTTTTCCCCTGTTTCACATCCTCCTCCTCCTCTTCCTCTTCTTCACTCAACTCAACACAATCATTTTTCTCCAATGAACAAAAATCAACAACCCCTACAACATCATGGCTAACCAAGTCGTCATCCGAACCAACCGAAACTCCACGAAAATCGACTTCGATCAGACTATCATCTTTCTCAAGTGATTCTAGCCTAAGGGGAGGAGAATGAGAGTCATCATGAGATATCACAAACATTTGTTGGACAGTAAAGTTCATAGTTTGAGGCTCTTCTATGAATGCACAAACACTATTCCCAGTTATAAACTGATATTTGCTTGTACTAGTATTGCACACATTTTCTACCTCAGACTCCAACTTAGGAATCTCATTTTCCTCATTAATTTCCTCAAATTCCATTTTTTCACAATTTTCGATAATACCCATATCAGATTTTGCATCGAAATCATCCAAAACTAATCCATTTCCCCTTTCCACAGATTTCTGATCAAAAAACCTGCAATTATAATATTTAAAAGAAAGAAGAAAATTCAATAAAAGTTGTTCTTTAAATTGGAGAAATTTCATCAAATAATGACAAACTTACCTCCAAAAATATTGGAAAACGAAGCCAAAAACATCAACAATAAAACTCCAGAGAAAACCCCAGCTAGAATTGCCGACAAACAGCATGTTTATTTGAGGACAAATCAGGTAGAAAAAGACTGGATTTTGGCGTTTAAACCCATGAAAATTCCCATAATTTTTTTAAAAAAGCAAAGAAATTTCTCCATTATAAGCAAAGAGAAAGTTGAAATATAGTGACTTAAGGACATGGAAATTTGGTGTTTAATACAATCTGATTGATTAGTGAATGAGTGGTAATTAACCAAAGTTTGAGCAGAAAATGTAGGAAAAATTGGACATACACTTAATATGCCGAGATTGTTGGAAGAGAAATTAATTAATTTTCCAACGGAAGATGAAAATGAAAGGTTTTTGTTTCCAAACAAGTGTGAGAAATAAATAGGGAAATGTTAGTGATTTTCTAACCCAAACAAGACGGACCAGATTTTTTTGCCATCATTGGAGGACCTTTCTTTATCTTTTGATTTATTGTTTGGGCATGTAAATTTCCCGCTACGGACACGTCATAGGCTTTTTTTATATATTTTTCAATGGGGTCGGATGGACAATGGATGTATTGTATATTACGAGTAAGGAGTACATTATTTGTATGCAACGAACATAAAATTAGTTTATTTTTAATGTAATTCATGATTAATTAAAAATAATTTCGACATATTAAATATTAATTTTGACATACCTATTGTAAGAAAACACATACCAAAATCAACCAAAGATCATAATAGACTAAATTTGAAAATTTTTGGCATACTTTACTCATTTACTGAATAAGAAATATGGAGTATTACTTGACATTTACCTATTTTAAAAAATCCAAATTATTCATATGTGTATTTTAAAAATTATTTAGGTTCATGTGAAAGTTGGTAAATTCTGTGTACATTTTTAAACCAATAATATTTTACTTAATTTAAGGTATGTTCACATTTACTTGATTTCAATTCAGTTCAGTTCAGCTCCTAATTTTCCTCTCTCATAAAATATTCATTTCAGCTCAATTCAGTTCAGTTCAGCTCCAATCAGTTCAATTTAGCTCCAATCAGTTCAGTTCAGTTTAACTGTTCAACTCACTTCAATAAATGTGAACAGGTCCTTAGTACGAATTCTTTCTTATATAATAAAAAGTCGATATTTAAAAAATACGAAGGATAACACTTTATATAGGTGATGAGAGGCATTTATCACACTAACTAATACAGTACAAATCATAGAGTATTTCATTCTAGAGTCACCTTTTACCAATTGGAGTTTATGTAGGTGCCATGGAGCACGCAATATCAGTGTACATAGTGCAATTTCTATATGATCACTAGTCACTACATAATTGTTAAATAATTAATATGTATTTTTGTATTAATTTTTTTATATAATTTTTTAAGTAGATATTAAAAGACTATAAAAGGATGAAGTACAAAATAATGATGCAAGTATACGGAGTACAATGTATATTCCATATACATGCATGCATACAAATTTTTGGCTTTTTTAAAACGTTTAAAGGTAGAATTATGAATGGTGAGTGAAGGGAGTGTGTTTGGGGTTAGTGGTGGGAAAATGCCTTCTTAAGTATTGGAAAGGAGGGTCCAACCAGCCGACCGAGTCGGTGGAGTTTAAAATAGGCTAAGCTAAAATACAACGTTTTTATTTATTATTGGAATTAGACCTCACTTTTTTGACTTATTACACTAATTTAATGACGTAATGTTGGTTGATTAAGACTTATAATCAAGTCGTATGTTTTCTACCAAAAAAAAATTATAAATATTAGGTTGTATTTCAATACTTCATATGTCGTTAATAGGCAACTATTCTTTTTTGGTATTTTGGCATTGAGAATTAGTGAATTACACATAATTTGCATTCCATAGGAAATGACGACTTATTTGTTAATTGGTACTCCGTAAGTATTAGAAGAGTAATTAGCGTTATCAACTTATCATAAAGGGCTCTACGCGTGCCTCTGCTACTAGTACTACTTGTAGAAATTCATTCTATTTTGCTATTAATAACAAATTAAGAGATTTTTATTTTATTTTTTAAGAAAATAACAAAACTAGTTGCAAAAGTCAACTACTCAATTTTAACATTTTAATCTTCATCTACCACCATATCTTACTCGGTAGTACTGAAAAAAAAAAAAAAAAAAAAAAAAAAAAAAAAAACCTCAAACTTTATAGATAGATCGAGTAATCAATTAGATGATTAACTAGTTTAGTTATTTAAAGTATTGAGGAGTAGTATTCAAGACTTGAGATCAAATCTCGTCTATATTATTATCTTTGCGGTTTTTTCTCTATATAATACATACTGAATAATCAAGATTTAAAATATTTGATCAATAAAATATCTTATGATACCCAAATGAAATGATCTTAAAATATGCAAACCAATTAATGTTGTAGTAATCCATTGTCCAAATGTTAATTAAGATTATTGGCGTGCATAAATTGAGTTATATGATGCACGAATTGAAATATGCATGAACATCATTTCTAGATTTTGTTTTAAATGATTGACAATATATAATACAAGTATGAAATGTATACATGTTAACCAAATGAATAATCGTTCATTTGACACCATCGGAGTAATTTCCTCTTCCTAATTTCTTCGTTTTTCCCAAACAAGATGTTGGCACTGTTCGCAAACTAAGGAATCAAGGAAGGTGTGCAATCAATATCATTGAACTTACTAGGAAATTAAAAAAAGTACAAGAGACACTTACTAATAATATTAAGTTATTAGCAACAGAGATTCGTATCATAAAACAATTAATGACAAATAAACATAATCCAATCAAATAATATTATTTTTCTAAAGTTGTCTTGTCAATGTGAGCATATTGCAAGCATCATGTGATTTTGTGACACAAATTCTTAAATGGACCTAGTTCACATTAATTTAGGGCGTGTTCGGCAAAATATAGTTGTGAAGGTAGCTGTAGCTGTGGAGGTAGCTGTTAGCTGTGTAGGTAGATGTTAGCTGTCAACAAGCTGTTAGCTGTAAAGATAAATAATTTAGATATGAGTGTTCGGTAAAGTAGTGGTTGACTAGCTGTTACATATAAAAATCAATATTTTATTTTTAAAACTATAGATTAAATTTTCAACAGTTACTTGAAAAGCTACCTCTAATTTCAAAAACTAATATTTCTAACTTTTCACAAAAGCTACCTCCACCACTAAAAGCTACCCTGACCACTACTTTGCCAAACACTCACATTTTTTGTTGAGTAGTGGTTTGACCAAGTCAAACCACTAAAAGCTACGTAAAAGCTACTCAAAAGCTAACGCCAAACACGCCCTTATTGTGGACCACTAACATTAGAAAAAGTATGGTTGTTTTATTTATAAAAAAAAGGGGTCACTATAATTAAAAAAAAAAAAAAGGTCACTATGTTGAAATAAAAATCATTTTGGTAATATATAGGCCTAAGTGGTTATTTTGTAATAAAATATTTTATATACTGATCAATATGAATAATAAAAGGCCACTATGTTAAAATTAGGATAATAGTGTCGTATTTCAAATTCACAATATTATTAAACGTAGTAGTGGTTTTAATAAAGGTTACTATGTTAAAAATAATGGTCACTATATTCAATATAATGTCAGTTACGTGTGTATAGACCTCGGCTCCACAATAATATTATTGTGGACCAAGTCCACGCAAGTCTTTTTGATTTTGTGAATATGTTTTTGTTTTGTGTAGGTGAACTTGCTGCTTCTTACCGATCAAGAGCCCCATATATAAAATGTTTTTTGTTTAGATCACTTATGAAAAGAAAGATTTGGTATAATAGTAAAAAATAAAAGCTAAAATTAGTTAAAATCATTTACAACGAGCTAAGTAGTACACGTAATTCATGCATAATAAATTTTAAGAACAATTTTGCAATGACTACATTGCTACAATACTCAAGGAAAATGCTATACATAGCCCATGACTACATAAGCATTTAAAACACTATTGATAATTGTTTAATTTTAGAAAATCATGACACAAACACACTAATTATACTAATTTACGCGTGTTTTTGTCATAAATTCCTAATTTTATACAATTTTCTAATTTTAATGCTACACCTACACCCTTCATTAAATTGAACAAAAAAATAAAAAATAAAAAAATAAATTTAAGTTGGACATTAGATATAAATGTTTTCTACCTCCTCTTTGGCTCTTTCATTCCCTCTATTTTCATGAATCAGAGCTAGTTCTCTCATTTCATTCAAGACTTTAAGCTATTTACATGGCTAATTAAGTAATTAACGTAATTTTATTCTCATCTTTATTTTATTTTCCGTGGTAATGGACATTCTTGATTTGAGTAAAAAGTTCTTTAACAATTAACATGCTATCTTGATGGTGTAAAAAAAATAAAAAAAAAATAAAAAGCTATCTTGATTTGCAAAATTGCAGTAGGCATTCTTCATCACTTTAATATATATTGTTTCATACAAATTCTTATAAGTGGTTGGCATCACAGTGTGATAAACTGTTGAATTTTGAAACAATATGAAATGGGTTTGGGCATCCCGAACAAGGAGGAGGAGAGTTGGGTCCACAAACAAGGCTTTGGAGCTTCCATACTAAAACCAATTGACAATAGTATGAATAACTCATCCACTTTATAAAGTGAAACCATTGATAGAGGACCAATTCAACCAAAAGCTTAAGCTAATGACCTAGGAATATGTTTTATACTCTATCACCATCCCTTCTCTTTCTCTAATATGGGACACTCACAAGTAGAATACAATGGGTTTCGACATAAACCATTATAGAGATTAATTCGTTAGTGTAATAGGGGTTACTCGGTCAGTGTTACATGAGTTATTTCGTCGGTGTTATATGAGTTACTCGATCAATGTTAAAAGGGATTACTCGATCAATGTTAAAAGGGATTACTCGATTAATGTTACAGGGGTTACTTATGTTTTTTTTTATAAACGGACCCATGATGTGGCTTGTCGTACATAAAACACACTAAAAAATAAATACGTAGTATAAGGAACATGATTATTTACTCATAATGTCTATTTTGAACGTCTAAAACGATATAACTCAAAATATAAAATACGTAACATTGTGAATAAAAGTTTAGACATTACATAGTTTATGTTCATAATTTAAACAAAGAAACAAGACCGAATTCTAAAGGATTTTGAACTAAACCGCACCGAAGATCCTTTTAAAAATTTCTCATCCAGACCAAACCGATTTCTTCGGTCTGGCCCGTATCAAAATTGCTTTCCTTTAAACCCAACTGGCCTTCTCCGTATCAAAGGCAGCGAAAACAACACACAATAATAAACACCAAAACCCAAAACCCCAGCTTTAATAGTTAATATACTCAATTCAGGTCGAATTATACAGAAGTTCATTCATCGTTGGAATTCGCTCAAACTACCACAGAAATTCTTTCTCCAATCTTAGCAATCTAGCGTTTCTCAATCATACCACGGCTCCATTCTTACAGCCTTTTAGGTACCTTACTCGATTGATTTTCCCGTTTTTAACTTCGTATTTTACACTAATTGTTCACTTGTTGAGTTGATTTTGTTGTTAATTGAGCCGTTTATGTTATTTAATCTAGTTGATTAGTGTGTATGTTCTTTCAAATGGTTGATTTGTTATTAAATTTATCAAATTGATAGGCAGTTAGCGTTTCTGAATTTTTTAGGAATTGATAATATTGAATTTCTGATATTATTATTATTATTATTTTTTTGTTTGGAATTGATTAGTTTGGATAATTGCATTTCTGATTTCTTGAAATTGATTTCCGGAGGTATGTAAGGAATTACTTGTATGTATGCCTTACTTTAATCCCACTAATCGTTTTGCTTCAGTTGACAAAAAAATAAATTGATCCAACTTGCCGAATTCTATTTTATTGAGTTTCCAAGTAATGAATTGAATTTGTTTGGTTATTCTCTTGATAATTTCATTGTTGCTATATGATGAGAGGTTTTGGAATTTGAAGAGTCTTATTGAGCTTTCCGTGAAACTTGTTGAGACGGGAAAGCATGAAACCCATGAACGAGTGTACTTGCTTTTGAAGTTGATTCTAACTCTTTGCAATGGCAAGTGTAAAAAGAGTATTTTCTGGAATGACGTTAGTGAAAGATTAATCGCATAATAACATGAGAGATCAAATGTTGACTGATTGCTTGGTTACTTATATAGAGAGATATGTTTTTGAATGTTGATATAAATGATATTAGATCGATATCAAAACATGAAAACTTGTAGAGAGCAATTTTAGTTTTTTTTTTTTTTTTTTATTTGGTTGTAATATGGATATGTAAATACTACGTAATTTAATACTTTTGGAATGTTTTTTTTTTTTTTTTGTCAATTATTAGCTTTTTTAATATTCTTGCATTAATTATTGACTAGTTGCGGTAGTGACCCCTGGATCCGCCATTCTCAATTTGCAGAATTTGCATGGTTTTTTGTTAGGGTAATTTGGAAACCATCACCTACAATGGCAGAAACCGACCCAAGCAAATTGGTATGCAGCGCTTGCAATTCTCTCGGCCTTTACATGGACGACAATGGCTGCTTCTACTGCTCTAACTGTTGGCAGATAATTAAGAAACATAAAGAAAAAAAATAAATGGTTATTAAATAACCATGCATTACCATTGAAAATTAAAGGTGTTTCCAAATATAGGGAAAAATAACTAATGGTAATAAATATTGCAGGCTAAATTTTAAATGGCTTAGGTTGTTTTAGGAAAACTATAAATTGAGCATTTTCTTCATTTGTATGTAATAATTTCAAGAGAAAATCTGAGAGAAGAAAAATAACTCAGAGAAAAGAGGGGTTGTGTTTTTTGCACTTTGGTATAAATAGACATTTTGTTTATGTAATTTATTTCTCCCTCAAATTTGATTAAAAATTTGCATTATTTTCTTAACAATTGGTATCAAGAGCTTGGTTGACAATTAGTCCACATTACGATAAAAATAAAAACGATCCTAAAAGAAAAAGTCAAATTTGAGTGGGAGAAATGGCTGCAAACAAAGGAGAAGTTAAACTTGAAAAATTCGATGGTAAAGATTTCGGATTTTGAAAAATGCAGATTGAAGATTATTTATAGCAGAAAAAACTCTATCAACCTCTAGAAGAGAAAAAGCCAGATGGCATGCAAGAAGCAGAATGGAAGCTTTTAGATAGACAAGCACTCGGAGTTATTCAATTGACGTTATCACACAATGTGGCGTTTAACATTGCAAAGGAAACCACAACGGCAGGTCTCATGAAAGCTCTCTCTAATATGTATGAGAAGCCATCAGCCTCCAATGAAGTTCATTTGATGAGGCGGTTGTTTAGTTTGAGGATGTCGGAAGGTGGATCGGTAGCTCAACACCTTAATGAACTCAATTCTGTCACAACCCAATTGAGTTCTGTTGAAATCAAATTTGATGATGAAGTATTAGCGTTAATACTTTTATCTTCCCTGCCAGATAGTTGGAATGCTACAGTCACAGCTGTGAGTAGCTCATCGGGAAATAACAAGTTGAAGTTTGATGACGTTCGTGATCTGGTTCTTAGTGAGGAGATTCGACGAAGAGAATCAGGTGAATCTTCATCCTCTTCAGTATTGCATACAGAGTCAAGAGGAAGAAATTTAATCAGAAGGAATGAACGCGGAAGATCAAACTATCGAGAACAATCCAGTGATAGGAGGTCAAAATCCAGGAATCCAAATAATTTCCAAAACTCAAAGACTGTGGAGTGTTGGAATTGTGGAAAGATTGGGCACTATAAAAATCAGTGCAAGGGAACACCAAAAGGCAAAGAAGTGAAGGCAGAGGCAAATGTCACTTCTACCGGAGAAGGTGATGATGCGTTGATATGCTCATTGGAGAGCAAAGAAGAGTCTTGGGTATTAGACTCTAGAGCATCGTTCCATGCTACTTCTAATAAAAACTTTTTTGAGAAGTATGTCCATAGAAACCTTGGACAGGTATACCTTGGTGATGACCAACCTTGTGATATTGTTGGTCAAGGTAATGTCAAAATTAAGTTAAATGGGTCAGCTTGGGAGCTGAAGGATGTCAAACATGTTCCCGACCTAAGAAAGAACTTGATCTCAATTGGGCAGTTGGCTCGTCAAGGTTACACTATAATCTTTCAAGGTGATAATTGGAAGATTTCGAAGGGAGCAATGATAGTTGCTCATGGTAAAAAGAATGGTACTCTCTATTTGACAGCTGGAGCGTGTTATTCGATTGCAGTTGCAACAGAGAATGAAAATTCCAAGTTATGGCACCAAAGACTTGGTCACATGTGTGAGAAAGGAATGAAGTTCATGCATTCAATTGGAAAAATCCCTAGTCTAAAATCTGTGAATTTAGACATGTGTGAAGAATGCATACTTGGAAAGCAGAAGAGGGTAAGCTTTCAGACATATGGAAGAACTCCAATGAAAGAAAAATTGGAGCTTGTTCATTCTGATGTGTGGGGACCAACAACCACCCAGTCTATAGGTGGAAAACAGTACTTTGTGACTTTTATTGATGATCACTCTAGGAAAGTATGGGTTTACTTTCTAAAATACAAGTCCGAAGTGTTTGAAGTTTTCAGGATATGGAAAGCTAGGGTTGAAAATGAAACAGGTCTGAAGATCAAAAGATTCAGGTCCGACAATGGCGGAGAATATGAGGACACCAAATTCAAGAAGTTTTGCTACGAGCATGGTATTAAGATGGAAAGAACTGTGCCAGGTACGCCTCAGCATAATGGCATAACTGAGCGGATGAACCGAACATTGACAGAAAGAGCTAGAAGCATTCGTATACAGTCAGGTCTACCAAAACAATTCTGGGCAGAAGCAGTCAATACAACAGCTTACTTGATCAATCGAGGACCATCAACCCCATTGGAGTACAAATTACCAGAGGAGGTATGGAGCGGCAAAGAGATCAAATTTTCGCACTTAAAGGTATTTGGTTGTATAGCTTATGTGCACATTAGTGATCAAGGCAGAAATAAGCTTGATCCTAAATCAAAAGTTTGCACTTTTATCGGTTATGGCGAAGATGAGTTTGGATACCGCATTTGGGATGATGAAAGCAAAAAGATTATTCGTTCAAGATATGTAATTTTCAATGAAAGAGTCATGTACAAAGATAGGCATAAAATTGAGAGTTATGAAACAAATCAAAAAGAATCTACATTCATTGATGAAGATTATGTCCCAGACAGTACGATGCAAGAGTACACTATCATAAGTACTCCGCAACAAGAAGAACAGACTGTACAGGGCAGTACATCGCAATCAAATGACATACAACAACCTTCTTGTCCAACTCCTACACTAAGAAGGAGTACTCGACCACATGTGCCTAATAGAAAATATATGAATTATTTGTTATTAACTGATGATGGGGAACCAGAAAATTATTATGAAGCATCCCAGACCAGAGATGCTAGCAAGTGGGGGCTTGCAATGAAAGATGAAATGCAATCCCTGATTTCAAACCAGACATGGGAACTAACTGAGTTACCCATAGGTAAGAAGGCCCTTCATAACAAATGGATATATCGAGCAAAAAAGGAGCACGATGATTCCAAGAGGTATAAGGCTCGACTAGTTGTCAAAGGTTTTCAACAGAAAGAAGGAGTTGATTATAATGAGATATTCGCTCCTGTTGTGAAACTCAATACCATTAGAACAGTGTTGAGTATTGTTGCAATTGAAGATCTTTATCTCGAGCAGTTAGATGTGAAGACTGCATTTCTTCATGGAGATCTTGATGAAGAAATATACATGCACCAGCCAGAAGGTTTTATAAAAAGTGGGAAAGAGCAGATGGTATGCAAACTTAAGAAAAGTTTATACGGGCTAAAACAAGCCCCAAGACAATGGTACAAAAAGTTTGATAACTTCATGCACAAGGAAGATTTCCAGAAGTGCAACGCTGACCACTGTTGCTACTTCAAGAGATATCAATCCAGTTATATCATCCTATTACTTTATGTTGATGATATGTTAATAGCAGGTTCTGATATGAATGATATTATAAAGTTGAAGCATCAATTGTCAAAGGAATTTGACATGAAGGACTTGGGTCCAACAAAGAAGATTTTAGGAATGCAAATCACAAGAGATAAGCGGAGAGGCACTTTGCAGTTATCACAATCAGAGTACATCAAACGTGTTCTTCAGAGATTTAATATGGGTGATGCTAAGCCTGTTAGTACACCGCTGGCGAGTCATTTTCGTCTATCAAAGGATATATGGCCAAGGTTCCTTATGCCTCGGCTATTGGAAGTTTGATGTATGCAATGGTTTGTACAAGACCAGATATTGGACATGCATTGGGAGTTGTAAGCAGGTTTATGTCCAATCCAGGAAAAGTCCATTGGGAAGCTGTTAAATGGATTTTGAGACTTTAGCGGTGAAGTCGATAATAGAAAGAGCACAACGGGTTATGTATTTACAGTTGGAAATACAGTCGTAAGTTGGATGTCCCAACTACAAAAGATTGTTGCTTTATCCACTACAGAAGCTGAGTATGTGGCAGTGACCGAAGCTAGTAAAGAGATGATATGGCTTCAAGGTTTGTTAGATGAGCTGGGGTTCAAACAAGTGAATAATATTTTGTATAGCGATAGTCAGAGTGCTATACATTTAGCAAAGAATTCGGCGTTTCACTCAAGAACAAAGCACATCGGTATTCGTTATCACTTTATCAGGTCTCTTCTAGAAGATGAAGTGTTAACTCTTAAAAAGATTCTTGGCAGTAAGAATCCAGTAGACATGTTAACGAAAACAGTGACGATTGACAAGTTGAAATTGTGCTCAACATCAATTGGTCTTAAAATGACAAAAGACTAGTTGAGGTTCTACTCCTTGTTGTGAAGACAGATTGAAATCAGTCTTCAACTGGGAGATTGTTGGCAGATAATTAAGAAACATAAAGAAAAAAATAAATGGTTATTAAATAACCATGCATTACCAGTGAAAATTAAAGGTGTTTCCAAATATAGGGAAAAATAACTAATGGTAATAAATATTGCAAGCTAAATTTTAAATGGCTTAGGTTGTTTAGGAAAACTATAAATTGAGCATTTCCTTCATTTGTATGTAATAGTTTCAAGAGAAAATCTGAGAGAAGAAAAATAACTTAGAGAAAAGAGGGGTTTTTTTTTCGCACTTTGGTATAAATAGACATTTTGTTTATGTAATTTATTTCTCCCTCAAATTTGATTAAATAGAAAATTTGCATTATTTTCTTAACACCAACTGCAAATCCCAAGCCGCCGACATCATCGACAAGGCCAACGCCGACGAAGATTTCGTCGACAAAGGCATCCGTGGCGGCGCCATCTACAACGCCGCCAACAGACGCGCTGCCCCTGTTCCTGCTCCCGCCACTGAACCCCACGACAACCATCTGGGTCCCACTGAACCCGCCGATTTTGGGAAGAACCTTAAAGGGGGCACATTCAATGTACAAGATTACTACAATGCTATTCGTAAGAGATATGTTTTGGGTCTTCAGTTGATGGTTCAGTTTCAGTGTGAATCTCTTGTGCAGAATTTTGGTATTACTCCTTTGATTTGTGGGATTGCTGCTTCTATTTGGTTGCGCTTTGTTGCTTCTACTCGGGTTTTTGCTGATGATTGGGCTGATAAAACTATCATGGATTCTGAAACTGGTAAAAAAGTTATTATTTGTGAATTTTGATGTTTTTGTTTTGTTGATGATTAGGGTACGGTTGCGTTGATTATTTTGCAAATGTCTTATACTATTGACTTGTGTTGAAAACGAGTATGGTTGCATTGGTTATTTGGAGAATTCTATTGGTTATGGTTGCAATTTGTTATCTTGAGAATTCCATGTGCTATTGATTCGTGCCAAAAAAAGTGTAGTGATTGATTTATTGGGTATGACTGCATTGGTTATCTTGAGATTGTCATTTACTATTGACTTGTGCCAAATGTAGTGTAGTGATTGATTTATCATGTTCTTTTGAGAATTCCATGTGCTATTGACTCGTGCAAATATAGTGTAGGGATTGACTAGTGTCACTTGAGTAAGTTTTTTAAGGCATTAGATATGCTAGGTGGTATATCATGCAGTATTAAGCTTAAGTTGAGACCAGTTTGTTTGAAGCCTTTGTTTTCTCAGTCATTTCAACATTTGTCCATATATTTGTTAGTTATTTAGCCTACTTATTCATGTAGAGGGCCTTCATTTTGTTTTCAGGTGAAAAGAGACGCCAAGTTGGAAAGCATTGTTTAAAAGAGCATCGAAATATGCATAAAGAACGTATGGTAATAATTTGGATTAGATCTTTGAAAAAAACGATACCCTTATCGTGCTCCTTGGCTGTTTCATTTTTGGCCTGTCATATCGCTAAAGAACCGGTTCTTCCAACCGACATTATAAAATGGTCTATTGAAGGGAAGCTTCCTTATTTTGGTGCTTTTCCTAAGATTGCTGAATCCATCTTACAGATTGAGAGATACCATCAACATGCTTTGGTTGTATGTCCATTAAAAGCAAGTTCTATGTTTAAGCCTAAACAACTTCCTTTACAGAAGTTGGAATCAATGGCAGCATCTATAGCTCAATCTGTAGGCCTGAATTTGCCCCCAGTCAACTTTTACCGAATAGCTTATCGTTATCTAAAGCAGTTATCTCTTCCTGTGGAAAAAATTCTTCCATATGCCTGCCGCATACAAGAGTGGTCAATGCCTCCTGATTTATGGTTGTCTGCAAGTGAGGAAAAGCTTCCATCTCGTGTTTGTGTGATGTCAATACTGATTGTCACAATTAGGATTCTGTATAATCTCAATGGCTTTGGCAAATGGGAATCTACTCTGTCTCCTCCTATTGTCTCCTCAAAGGATGGTCAGGCAGCAAGTTTTGAGAAGTCCAATGCAAAGAAGGGGGCTGAAGAAGCATCTACAAATTTGGGTGGAGAACCTGAGACAAATTTGTCGTCTGTTCATAAATTTGAATCTGGTAGCACTGAGCTTTTTTGCGCAACCTTGAAAAGAAATACGATGATTTGAGTGATAAATTTGGTAATGTTGGAGCACTTTTTCCAAATGAAAAAAATATTCAGTGCCCTAGCTGTCTACTTCCAAATATATATGTATTTTTTGTTGTGTTGTTTGCTTTGTTTCTTTCTCATTGCCCTTTTATTATTCTCTCGATTTGGCAGAATATTCCAAAGATTTACCGACCTATCTTCAGTATTGCAAGGATGTCGTATTTGCTGGTGTTGAGCCATTATACAAGGATCCTACTTTTATAGAAGAACTTTGGGATTTTTACAAGAAAAATCGAGAGGTACATTGATTAATTTTTCTGATAAGCCATAGCCTTTCTTTATGAAAATATATATCTGCATTGGCTACTATCTTCGATTTACTTATTTTTATTAATTAGATGATGCTGACCTGATTTATGCCTTCATGAAGTGGTTGGTGCTATGGCTTGAATACTTTGTTACTCTTAACACTCCAATATCATGCCAAATCCTTCGTTTTTTATTCATCCAACATCTAATACAGATAAGGATGCTTGGGTGGGATCTTTGAAACTCAATAGGGAAATATGGAATGATTTCTTCATTTGTGTTGGATACTTCTAAGAATTCAGTTCTTTGGAAAAGTCTGAACAACATCAATTGAGCAGTTAGTTCTGAGCTTAGGTTTTACAAAGAGGAATATTTAGCATGGAAGCACTGACTTCTTCACAGCAACATAGTGTATTTGGTGAAGTGCAAGAATCAGTGCACCAAAACAAGCTACCTGATCTGATTCATCACTTCAGTCCTTTTTTGTCCTTCTAAATTAATTCAATGAATAATAGCTCAATTACTTTGGTAGAATGAATGTGAATATTTCATTATAGTTCTCCCTTCAACACTTTTTTTAATTTTTTTTTTAAATTTTTTTTAGAGAAGGGTTTTGTACATATATTCAAAGTTTCAAACTTTAATATGGGTGGGGTATCCTATCAAATAATAAGGTAGGGTAAAGCATGTGATTGTTTAAGTATTTTTATATGGAAAGTGGTCAGTGGAGGAGCATATGGCTTGCTTTGAAAAAGAGAGATAAATATGAGTTAATGTTTGTACCCTTAAGGGAATTAAATAGATGATTTTTATCCCAAAAAAGAGATGTGAAACAATTTAGAACACCCTTATTAGGTAACATCAACAACAATTAAAGGCCTTAGTCCCAAAATGATTTGGATCAGCTAATATGAATCGTCATAAGGAACCGTCCACAAAAAATGGAATACATCCAGAATATTGATTAAATAACAGTGGGCAGAAAAAAAGAAATGGCTGTGTAAAGTAAGAACAATAAAAGGGTATACAAATTAATATAAGAGTTTTAATGGAGTGCTAAGTAAGTGTGAATAAATTGAGGGATGGAGGTGTTTGTAGCTGTTATTATACTAGTCAAAACAAACATGGTTTAAATGATTTATAAGTACTCGTGGTGCCTCAAGTCTGTGATGTGTGTGCCACTATGTTATGCTTTGGGCTTTGATTTGTTTGCCTATGCTTAAACATATATGGGAACAATTTGTAGGGTGGTCCAGATTTTCCAGTAGTTTAGAATTTACTGTGAATTCTTGTTTTTGCCAAACTGGTAAGTGGTAACTAGCATTAGTAACTGTTGGACGGTAGAATTTTAGTTTCTTTATTGAATTAAGTCACTTCTATTGTACTGAGAATATATTGTACATCTTTGTTCTTATCATTGGATTTTTTATGTTTTTTGAAAGAATCATTGTTTTTTTTTTTTTAATTAAAAAGGAACTTCTCTTCAGGACATCAAAACATATGGGGAGTTTGAATCTGGATCAAATCAGAAGAGACCAAGGGACAATGATAAATTTTGCAGTACCCCATCAAAGGACTGCAAGAAGCATAGAGATAAAGAAATTTCCAGCTCTTCAGCAGCTGATAATGGGTTTCAGTCTAACTATAACAGCCCCAACTGGGATCCAAGTGCTGATAATACTCAGCAAAGTTCACAAACATGTCAATTTCCAGCAACTATGGATAGATATGAGGATTCATCTCAAAATTTGGAAGATATAGCTCTTAAATATCTGAAAATAGATATGGAAGAACACTGTTTCTGTTACATACCACCAAGGGTGGAAGTCAAGAGACGTGACCACCTACACTATTCACGGAAGAGGGGTGATGGCTCTTTAGGTTACATTGCCCATGCTGATTACTATATCCTACTTAGAGCTTGTGCAAAAGTGGTCCAGGTGGATATTCGTATTATGCATATCAGTATACTCAGTCTAGAAAGAAGATTGGGATGGATTGAAAAGTGGATTGATCATAGTTTGGTGGAAAAATGTTCTGGTGGCCCTAATGTGGATGATTCAGAAGATGAATCTGTTAATTTATCTAATATTAGTATATAATGTTTTATCTGCCCAGCCATATTGTGTGTGGTAGAGCGGTGCTTTCTTTCTTTGTTGATGGGAAAAATTGCCGGACTTTGGGGATCATCAGCTAATGAAGTCGTCAGCAGTCATTAGTGAGAGGTAGAGACAATTTTCCAGTGTTTGCTCACAAGAATGAATATCAAGAAGAGGTTTCCCAGTGTGCGCAATCAAGTGAGATATCCCTGCTGTCTTTTACTCTCCTAGAGTTGAAAAGGTGTGGTGTGAGGGTAGTTTTGTGCAGGTCAAGCTTGAAGAGAAACAGCTTCCAGCTGCTGATTGGTCAGGCTGCAGAATTTCCCAGAGCTGCTACAGTTGCGTTGCGTTTTGGGGGGGGGGGATAAATATCAAAGAACTGCATGTTTGCACTTTGAGATGGTCTTTTGTTGTGTACAGCAGGCAGCAGAAGTGTGCAGATTTCTTTTAGTTGTGTAGGGTTTTGGGTGGATGATTATCATAAACTGCAAGAGGACACTGTGAGACAGTCTTTTGTTATGGTTCGGCTGGCTGTAAGCTGTCTTGCAGAATACCAACATTACCAAGAGTCAGTAAGCATAAATGGTTCTGATTCAGCATGGTGCAGACTGGGGCAGTGACTCTTGGTAGCTCTTTTCAGCGTGTCAATCAAGGATAAACACTGATGGTGTGTTCTAGGCTCATTTGGTTTGTGGATAAGGGTTGTTTTCCGTAATCAAAGAAGCTTGCAAGCTAGTGAAAGAGCTGTGAGAAGTCTTTGATTTTTGAGGCAAGGCTCGAACTCGAGCAATAGTGCAGCGAGCCAAGCCTGAGCTACCCAAGCTCGGTCTCGGCTCGGCTCGTTAACACCCCTACTTGACTGCATGAAGGTAATAGAATATTTGAATTCTTGGTTACTTGCTATTTTGTGTTTATAGTACATCTTTCAAGAAGAATTAGTAGTCTTTGATAATTTATAGCTTATAACCCTCATATAGGTTTTATTAGGCATGTTCAATACTGTTTAATTTTTTCCATCTTTTATGCAGATTTGTGTAGCCTGTATATAGAATAATGCTGTTCACATCAAGGCAAATTTAAGCAGTTGCTGATGCATTTGATATCGGTTCCCTTAATCTTAGCTTTGTATGGGTAAGTGACTTGGTTCATGTGCTAAGTTATTGCTTTGTTGTTCCTTGATTAATTAAACCTTTCTTTTTAAAATATTTTTACACTTTTCTTCTCTTTTTAATGTTAAATGGCAATTATGGCATGCATATCTCCAGTAGTTTTAAATGCAAGTTCATTCTGATTCCAAGCTGTCATATACTCATCCAGATTCTTAAACCAAATCAAAGTATATGTATGTATTGTGGAAATGATTCTAACTGGGCTTAAGGCTTAAATCTTAACAAACATATGTTTTCTATAAGGTCTCTGTTATGGACCAGATTTCGCAGTCACAATCACACTAATTTATACGAATTTAAGGCAAAAGCTTGAGTATTGAAAGGAAGATAAATATAGGTTTAGGCTATAACTCTCATGAGGCTACAAATCTCACGTCAAGTCACTCAATTCTGGATGGTTGCTACTGCTAAACAAAATGTCTTATATACTATGGCTACTCTCAAGCAATTACAATGCCCTAATATTAATTAAAGTTGTCTTCTAGCCTACAAAAGCATAACAAGGTGCAGTGGCCATGGCACCAAGAAAAATCAGTTTTCTTCTTTCCTTATTTGGCTTGCTACCAAAGTCTACTGTTCTTCTTGTCCTTCTCCTTTTTGCTCTTGCTGCTTTCCACCATTTTACTTCTGGTTATGATCTTTGTCAACCCTGGGCCTCCTTGTATAAACCCGTATTGGATTGTGGGCCATCTAGGTCTGGGCCGATTGTGGATTCATAGCAGTCTCATGCTTAATTATGTGAGCGGATTTTATCAATATAAACCTGATAGGAGTATCCTTTGTTAAATTGGTCTCTCTTTTTTTTTTTTTTTTTGTTGTTGTTGTTGTTGTTGTTGTTGAAATTGGTCTATTGTTGCTCTCATTGCACACCTTGGGTTGGTTGTTTCCACTGGCAGGATGGACTGAATCTCTGTTCCATGGACTTTGCCTAAGATACTTAGAAAGACTAAAGATTGCTCGTGTAATCTTGAATATACTTGATTTGAATCTTGTTGGATTGCCATTATGCCCGAGATTTGCTTCAGATTTCTGATTTATTCACTAAGGTTTTTATACTCTTTACCTGTTAATTGTACTACCTCCGTTAAATGTTATGTGCAACTTTGCAATATTTTATATTTCACAAACAATACCCCAAAGTTGCACATAACATTTAACAGAGGTAGTAGTACATTTTAGTCAAGAATGATGCAGTGTTCATGTTCAGAAAATTGAAAAAAAAAATGTCAGAT
The DNA here is from genome assembly GCF_001683475.1 of Chenopodium quinoa. Classification (NCBI taxonomy): domain Eukaryota; kingdom Viridiplantae; phylum Streptophyta; class Magnoliopsida; order Caryophyllales; family Amaranthaceae; genus Chenopodium; species Chenopodium quinoa. The sequence goes on along the minus strand of NW_018744041.1, from coordinate 91,992 downwards.
ATTCTTAGGAATTCTTTCCTGTTGCAAATGTGTCCTGTAACTCTGTAAGAGTTGCCTATGAAATTGAAGAGGTAGTTGGTGGCGGTGGCGGCGGCTGCTGCTGTGTGGTTAAGGAAGGAGCAAGAGGTGGAGAAGTGTCACCTTGAGAGTAAAATTTTATTCCAACCTTGGGGAAATACAAGTATACCAGTACAACTCCCAATATGAGCATTAGTACTCTGTCCACCCTTTGGGTAATGTAACCTTAATACTAGCGTAATAACCCCCCCCCCCCCTTCAATAATCCAAGTGTGCACTAAATCTCTCTTCATGAGCTGTACTGCTGTAACTACTCTAATTAAAAGCGAGATTATGTACTTTATACTTTCGGTCTTTTGCAAGTTTTTGTTCACATCAAGGCGAGATTTGTTCACAACCACAAGATTATCAAGTCATCCAACATTTTACTTGATATGCAGCTATAATCATCGTCTTGTGGAATGTGTTTCAGCAACAATGCTTCAGCAAGCTACCAGTCTCAGTTGACAGCTCCCATTGACCACGGCTACTTGATCTGTGCTTGCTGTGGATGAGTTATTAATAAATGTGAATTCTACTGGCTTATTCATAATACTACATTATCCTGGATGTTACCGCTAAGATATGAGACACATCTATTTTATTTGTTCTTTTCTTTCTGATCTGTGGCTGACATTATACACTTATAAGAGAATTCAAGTTATTCTCGCGGTGTTAGTTCTGTAAACAGGAACTGTTGAAGCTATGAAGAACAATTTTGAAATTCGTCACAATCTAGCAGTAATGTTGTTTTCTAAACTGATTGTTTAAATGCGTAGTTGTAACCAGAACTAAACAATAAATTGGGATCATTACAAATTTACAGCTTATAACAAGTTTAACTACCTCCGTTTCAAATTATTTGCAACAACGATTTGAAATGGAGATAGTATAAAAATCTATAGACTTTTATCCAAAAAATACATTATAAAATATTACTTGCATTATTACCCAAAGACACACAAATAAAGTTCGTGGTAATGGAAAAGGTTTCCAGTGTCCAGAACTAAAAAAGTACATGTAAAGTTTGGTGATGTTCTTATAATATGTTGTAACATACGCAATACTTTCACAGTTTCACCAAACTGCTCTCATTAATTCAAATATGTTAGAAAAGTTTCAGACATGAGAAGTATATATATATATATATTTTTTTTTTTAAAAAGTCATTTATTTCAGAAATTCACTTTCTTTTTAAAAAAAAATAAAAATAAAAATAAATATATGGAGTATTGGTCTATTGGAGTATAATATAATAAAGTGGTGTATTATGAAAGATTGATGGAACTCTGTAACTCACCATACAGTTTCATAAGATGACTGCCACTTTAACATAAATGCAGAAACGTCGCTTGCAACTTAACTCTATTCCAACCATAACTCTTACAAGTATGCTTATATTTTAGCTCTAATTTCTTTTTTTTTTTAAAAAAGTACGTAGTACATTGCATCACATTTTCAACAAAGAATGTGCATCTAATACCACCATCTAAGCAATATATCAACAATTTAATGTTTGTCACTTAAAAACCATTAAATAACAACAGCAAATTGAGCTTAAATAATTGTTTCGGGTGAAACAATGGGACCCTGCCGAAGGTCCAATAAGGTGGATGAAGACTGGCCCGGTCCAAATAATGTTGGGCCGAAGGGTTTCCTGCACAGCAAACACACGTAAACTGGCCTCGGGGGTGGATCTGAGGAAAACCCCTCCGATGCCGAAGTCAAACAGTGTTTAGAGAGAAAAGCTATGCAAGAGGGTTAATGCTTGAGGCTTTAGTTGTGAATGAATGATAAATGGTGCAATTGAAGGCTTTTATACCTTAGCATGATAAAGGGAGGAGGATGATTGGGCCGGAAATAGTCATGGGTTGACCATGACAATTTGGGCTGCTTGACCTTATGCTGACTTGGCTTAATGGAGGCTTGGGCCTTGACCTTGGAATATTGAATCATTTAATGACTAGGCCCAATTGGCTTAATTGGACCCAAACAACTTGCCCCCCAGACTCGATTTGGAAGGATGACGGGTCGGGTATAGATCCAATAAAAATGGAGGGAAGTAAATGATTTAATTAAATCAAAAGATTTGAATTTTAAACAGTCATTAACTAAATAACTGTAATTAGGATAATTAGTGGGGAAGTTGAGTGGATAATGGGCGGTTATTTAAGAGAGAGAGTGTTTAACGGTTACTTAAGGAGGTATTTAAGAGAAATTAAGCATTCTGACCTTCGAAATTCCCATTTTCTGGAAATATAAGGCCGAATTTGCTCTTCTGTCCTCATTTCTTCACCAATTAGCTCTCAACTCCTTGAAAAACCATTGCTTCCCCTTCGAAACTTCACTCCACACCCGAAATCAAAGCTTGACGCTCAAACCCGTTGCTCCGACCAACTGAATCGGCGAGTTTTGATTCTCATAAAGGTAATTTTCTTCGAATTTCCCTTGATTTTCTTAGTTTTTTCAAAGAATTCCTCTTTTCCCAACTTCCTTTCTCGCGAATTCATCAATGGCTTGCTTAAGAGGTCGCCGGACTGGAAGGCGAGGTCAGGCCAGGGACCCTAGGGACCGCGCCGACGTATGGAACGGGGAACGCGTCGAGGAAGACCTGGAAAGGGGGATTCCGGCGGTCCCCTTGAACGCGGCTGCCCCTCAGCAGGGTGCCGAGGCTGGGGTTGCTGAACAGGAGGAAGATCTGCCTCCTGTGCTTTGAGATTTGCTACATGGGCATGTTGAATGGCAAAATGCCGAAGTCCAGAGAGCTATGAGGGACAATACCCCTTATTACTGGTCGGTTAGGCACGCCGAAGCTTATCGATTTGCCGAACAGATTGAGTTGCACTATGGCATCTTTGAGGAAGATGGGTATTGGTGTCGAATGCCTTCGTCGACTGACAGAATTCATCGCCCTCCCCCTGGGTATGTGGGGGTATATACTCGACAACTTCAGTACGGGCTTCGTTTCCCTTAGATCCCTTCGCCAGGGACATTTTGATAAAGTACAGGATCTCCCTGTGCTAGTTGACGCCCGTCAGTATTCGGCGGGTGATGACCTATCTCTGGGTATGTCGGTTCTTTGATGTTGAACCGAACTTGCATTGTTTTCGAAGGATGCATCAGCTGGTGTAGAACACCCAGAGCGTATACGGTCACCATGGGGCCGGCTGGTGGCGAATCGAGAGCCATCCTCAATACCTGAATATGTGGCCGAACGATTCTTCGGATAAGGAATGGAGAGGCCAGTGGATCTGGGTAAGGGCTCCTGCTGATCCGGAGCACCCCTATTTTTTTGGGGCCCCCCGTTATCTCTTCAGGCCCGATCCGAACATGCAGGACTTGGGTCCCGAAGACCCTGATGCCGCTAGCCACCTCAGTTATGAACAGATGGACTTCTTCGGGAAGCAGAAAAATCCTGGGGGGAGTGGCCGAATGAAGTTCATCCCCACCCGATGGCTTCCAGATAACCACTACGTCTTCCAAAGAAGACGTTGGCAGTTGTCGGTCTGGGGTAAGTACCTTCGGCTGGGGCCGAGGACATTAATTTATTATTGCTTCATTTGTTTTGTTTATATCATAAGGCTAACCTTCACCTTCTCCTTTCAGAGATGAGTGAGGCTACCTCCGAAATCGACTACGATCAACTGGGAGTGAACGCTGAAAGGGTCATCTTAGACCGAGCTCCAGCGATTACTGCTCCGAAGGACCGTCCGCTGCATCTGCATTCAACGGGCCTTCAGATCGAGGCTGCTGCAGATTATCTGAAGCAGAAGCCTTGGTGAGAGAAGCGGGATCCTTTGAGGCCCCTGCTAGCCGAAGAAGTGCTCGCCGCTCAAGCTGCTGCGGAAGTGACCAGAGCCATCAACTCCCTGGAAAGGGGTGAAGGGACTTTTGGTGCTGTCAAGGCTCAGCCGAGGACTTTGGTAACGCCTTCAGCAAAACTTTTTCTTCTTTTTTCTCTTTTTTTTTTTTTGACTGATCCCTCCTTGCTCCCCCACTTCTACAGTCTGAGGAAGAGGGCAGAAGGAGAGAAGGGAAGGCTACATTATCGTCAGACGACCTCTTAGAGCTCGACTCTTCGGATTCTGACGATATGGACGACCAGTGATGTGTCTATTTTATATAGTATTTTACCCCCGTCCCTTGATCATAATTAGTAGTGTTTTTGGCTCTTTAGAGCCACTTTTATTACTAATTGGTGCTTTCTAGTGTTTTCGTAGATTTGTTTGACTTTTGCAGGGATTTATACTTTTTGAGTATTTTCCCGAGATATTTTGGAGCAATCACGAGCATTGGAGAAGCACGACCAGAGATTCAATAGCCTAGGGCCGGTTAGAGACATCGGACCGGTGATTAAGGGCTCGGTATAGGTGATACCGGGGCATTTGGACCGAGTATTCAAGATTTATTTTGGTAATGATTCCTCTTCTCTTAATCTTAGTTATTTATTCTATTCCTTTAATCATGTCTTATTTTATTGCTTTGATTTGTTTAGTTTTTAATATGTGTGAGTAGTTTAATTTCTAGGGTTTATGGGAATCTAATAAATAATATGAAGGGGTAATTTATTGTTGTTGATTATCAATGCTAGATTAATTTCCTATTGATTGATCGATTTAATGCTATGTGACTAGATTAGGCCTATCTTTTATGCATGAGTTTGACAATATTAATTCAAGATTCGAGAGATGAGAATTGATGTTTAGGTCTAGTTTCAATAGGCAGATTAATTTATAAAAGGTTAAGTCGAGATTCGAGAGATGAGATTTAATACCGGTAGATTAATTCTGTGATTGTAATACGTAGGGAAAGTCCTTTACAATCTGGTTAATTGATGCATTGATGATTGACTATTATTAATTGTTGGTATTGCAAGATAATTTCTTATTGAATTGTTTTAACGTTTTACAATTCCGGCTTGTAAAAGTATAGCAATATTGAATTAATGAATCGAGCAGATTGTTAATTTGATATTAAAGGCTATTTTCAATAAGAACTTAGATCTAGTAAATTGCGAGAGCCTGTTAGATCTATGTTGATTAATAAATTGCGAGAGCCTGTTAATCATGTTATTTATGCAATGTCAATGATTGATTACTATGTTTTACCCTAGAGTATTATTTATTGGTGAACCTATACCCTAGATCCTTTTATATATTGCTTTTTCCCCTATTCCTTTTCCTTGTAGTTTAGTTTCATACTCAAATATAAATATTGGTTACTTAGATAATTTAGATTATAATAATTAATTAGGAGTAAAAAGACTTGTTTCCCTGTGGAGATCGACCCTACTTCCCTATCTACTTTAGTTAGAGGATTTAGGTATTTACTTTTGATTAGGGGATACGACTTTACCCTGTCAACCAGCCTCTGGAGCAGAGGAAGAGAAGGAGGACGGGCCCAACTGTTATGGGTCCGGGAGACTTCACGTTGAGGCCGATGCCTGGCGTTGTAATAAGGGAACCTGCTGCTGGCCGAGGCAGGGTTCCAAGAGGCACAGGGGGTCCTCCACCCCCGACTCAGCCACCGCCACCAATTCCGTCGCCGCCGAGGACCCCTCCACCACCTCCTCCTACTGATGACATGGAGTTGGACCAGCGAACTCCTGATCCAAAGGAGGGGGTTCCCGAAGCGGTTTCCAACAAGGGGAGTGCTGCTGAGCTCCCTGAGGTTGAGGTTATTGAAGTAGCTGAAGAGGCGGATACTGCTGAAGACGAGGCCCCTAGGGGCTTCACTGCTGAGATTCAACGAGAGGTTGACGCCTTGACAAGTCAACCTCTCGAGGAGGCTGAAGGGGTCCAGACTGGAGGGGACCATGCTGAAGGAGGGGTAACGACTGAGCCCGAAAAAGTGGATGAGGTACCATCAACTTCGTTCCCCTCTTTCAAGTCTTTCCAGTCTGGGGACATGGGGTTCTCAGCCAAGAAGTGTTCTATCCCAGATGGCGTTAGGGCCGAAATCTGGGGGAGACACAGGAAAAGCGCTGAGGCTTACTTCGGCGGTTGCTCCGAATTATCTGAAATGGAGCAAGTCCGAGAGTGGTCTGTTCGGGCAACCGCTGGAATTGCCGAACCCGGTCCCTCAGTACCAGATCCTGCCAAAGACAACCAGAGGCTGCTGATGCAGGTATGTAATAATATTCTGCACCTTCAGCATTTCCAGTTTACTCCATTTGCTTGTAACTTTATTTATCTTAAATTTAATCCCTGTTCTGCAGGTTGTCTACAACCACACCTTGACCTGTGAGATGATTGACACGCTCCAGGGGAGGGTAGACATCGCTGAGACAGAGGCAAAGCTTGCCCAACTGAAGCAGGAGAAAGCCGAGCACAGGGCTAAGGTCGTGATCGACTCCTTCAACACTTTCTGTGCTGAAATGGAGAAGGATGTCTTGCCTCAAATAGATGAGGGTGAGGCCCTGCTCTAAGCTTTCAACGCGGTTGACGTCCCTAGCCTCAAAGCCAAGATCGAGCACAAAATCGACGTTGAGGTTCAATCTCAAGTGCTGGCCCGAGAGGAAATATCTCGGCAGAAGATCAAGATCTTGGAGGCTGACGCCAAGCAACACCGCCAAGCCTGCGAAATGAGGGAGAACGAGCTGGTCGAGGTTGGGGTCCAGCTAGAGTCTCAGCGGCAAAGCATCACCAGCCTGGAGGTTCAGCTGAAGAATCAGGAGGAACATCTCTCCCAGGCTCGAGACAAGGCTGAACAGACTGAGTAGAGGCTTGTTGATGCCAAGGCTCAGTTGAAGGCACAGCGGGAGTCCTCCCAGAAAGCCTTGGATGAGGTGCAGAAGAAGCTGACCGATGCTGAGGCTCAGCTAGCCCTCAGGGTTTACACCCAGGAGGAGTATTCGACTGCCTACCTCAACGGCTACGGGGTGGCTCGGAGATTGGCTCTCCATACTGCGCCTGATATGGACTGGTATCAATGCGAGATCTGGGCTGAAGACCCCAAGGATCCTCATATGCAGCAAGCCAGTCAAGCTGAAGTCGATCTGCTGGCCCGCCTCCAGGCCGAGGATGCTAAGATGGAGGAGGCTGAGATGAAGGAGGTTGAAGCCCAAGCTCCATTTCAGCCCGCCTCTTCTGCAGCTGGGGCTGATGCCACGTTGGACTCCAACCTTGCTGGGAGGCCTGACCCCTTAGCTGAAGCCTAGGGACTCGGGCAGTCGTCTTTAGAATCTTGCGGATCAACGTGCTCTTAAAATGATAGATGCCGCTTCTGAATGTTTTTTACCTTTGTTTTTGCTTCAGCTTGCCTCAGTGTACAAACTATTTACTTTTTGCCTTATACGCATTTCGACAGCTGTTATTTTCCGCTTGTGGGCGGCTGCCGATATTTTATTTCTCTTTACTTAAGACACTTATGCTTTGTAGCTCGTAGTCCGAGCATGATTTCCTGTTTATGAATTTGATATTTCCCTCATATTGCCTTGCTTTGAACTTGCATGTTTGAATTCGCTTTGAACGAGAGTTCATTTCAATTTTCAATTCAATTTTTTTTTTTTTTTGCTAAGTACAAGGCTTCGGCTCAAAGGTCTCAGCTGAGGCAGCTGCACTTGTTGTGCTTCTTGCCCCCCCCCCCCCAGAGATTTGAAGACTTGTTCTTCGGATTTCTGAGGTCATTTTTGTTTTCCTTGTTTATTTTCTATCAGTTATGCTTTTGCTCTTGATTTTCTGTCTATCTAAAAATGGATATCTCCAACACAGGGCCAACCGAAGGCAGTGTTTCAGATAATGGCCATCTGGGATACAAGGCTCAGTTAAGGCAATATCCCATATTTGTCCATAGACTCATTGCCTTATAGAACAAGTCTTACTGAGGTTTTCACCCCAGCTGAAAGACCAGAGTTCTTTAAAAAGGCGAGTTTATCGGCAATCCGAAACCTGGTGCTCTGAGGGCGAAGGTTTCGGAAAGGGCCGAAGGAAACCCTTAAAGAGTAGATAACATAAAGAAAAAAATGGAAGAGTAAAGATTGCAAATGTTTGTAGAAAATAGTGGCTCTGAGGCCTTTTATTAATAATTCAAAATGTACTTACAAAGATTTTTCTGCCCCGAAGGATTTACACATGATATTTTTTAAGTACATTAGCATTCCAGTGATTTTTCAGCTCAGTTCCATCCAACTGCCGAAGCCGGTACGTTCCTGGCTGAAGCTCATCATAGATTTCATAGGGTCCCTCCCAAGCAGCTGAGAGCTTCCCATGAATTCGGTTTTTCTGTACTGCAGCAGCATTCCAAAGGACGAGGTCTCCAATTTTGAGAGGCCTTGCCTGGACTCTTCGGTTGTAAAATTTGCTGATTATCTGCTTGTATGCAGCCATTCTGACTCGGGCCGAGTCTCTTACTTCGTCAAGGAAATCGAGAGATTCCTTCATAAGTTGCTCATTCTCGGCCGAGAAGTGGTGCACTCGCACACTTTCAGTGTCAATTTCCACTGGGAGAACGGCTTCGGCGCCATACACCAATTCAAAGGGTGAATGGCCCGTTTCCTCTTTTTCGGTTGTCTGAAGGGACCAGAGAGTTCCTGGGAGCTCTTCCAGCCATTTGGACTTTTGATCCTCTACCCTCTTTTTGAGGGCATTCAGAATATGTTTATTTGCAGCTTCGGCTTGTCCGTTACTTTGCGGGTGGCAAACCGCTGAATATGCCAGTTTGATGCCAAACTGATCTGTATACCGCTTCAGCGGCAGATTATCAAATTGTCTTCCATGATCAAAGAAAAAAACTTTCGGGATGCCGAAACGAGTGATGATATTCTGCCAGATAAACTTCCTGACAGTTTGCTTCGTAATGTTTGAGGCTGCTTCGGCCTCAATCCATTTACTGAAATAGTCGACACCGACTATCAGCCATTTTTTCTGGTATGCGGCATCCGAAAATGGGCTCAGGATATCCAACCCCCATTGGGCAAATGGAAGTGGACTCAGCACGGGCTGAAGCTCCTGGGCTGGCTGATGGATGACTGGTGCGAATTTCTGACATTTTTCGCATTTTCTGACCAGTTCCTTGGCGTCTGAGATCATGGTGAGCCAGTAGTACCCTGCCCTTAATGCTTTGTGGGCTAGGGTCCTTCCCCCAATGTGGTTCCCATAGATGCCGAGGTGAATTTCCCGAAGGATGTAATCTGCATCTGTCGGCCCCACGCACTTCAGCAACGGGGCTGAGAAGGATTTCTTCAGCAGCTCTCCCTTGAAGACAATGAACCTTGGACCGGTTCGCTTCAACTTGGAGGCCAAAATTTTGTCTTCGAGAATTTCTCCCCGAATCTTGAAAGCTAGGATGGGATCCATCCAGCTTGGTTCCTGGTCAACGCAGCACACTTCAGGTGCTTCGTTGACACTTCTTTCTCGGCGCACTTCCACGTAAACCGACCGGTTCGTCTCGGTGAGATTTGAACTAACAAGTTTAGAGAGTGCATCGGCTTGTGCATTCGGACCCCTTGGGATTAGCTGAACTTCAAAAGTTCTCAGCTTTGCAAAAACTGATTTGATCTTGGCGAGGTATGGTATCATCGAGGGCTCTTTGGCCTCGTAACTGCCACCAATCTGATATGCGACTAGCTGAGATTCTGTTTTTAGACAAACATGTTCGGCTTCCAGCGAGATGCACAATTCTAGGCCGGCAATGGCCACCTCATATTCGGCTTCGTTGTTCGAAGCTTTGAATGAAAATTTCAGTGTATACTCGAAGGACTTGCCTTCAGGAGAGGTTATAACCACCCTGCCCCCGAACCATTCACGGTGGAGGATCCATCTGTGAACACAGTCCAGGTTTTCTTTTCATCGTCCAGCGTCTCCTGGTACGAGCATTCGGCCAAGAAGTCCGCCAGAGTTTGAGCTTTTATTGCCGCTCTCGGCTAGTAGCTGATGCTGAACTTTGTGAGCTCGAAAGCCCATTTTTCCAGCCTACCAGATTTCTTAACTTTGCCGAGAACCTTTTCCAGCGGCTGATCAGTCAAAACCACTATCTGATGGCAATCAAAATAGGGTCTTAACTTCCAAGCAGCTACCACCACCGCATAAGCAACTTTTTCGAGTAAGGGGTAGCGGGTCTTGGCATCCTTCAGAGTGTGACTGACGAAGTAGATCGATTGCTGCATTTTATTTTCTTCCCTCAGCAGCACAGCACTGATGGTGGCTGGGCTGACAGCCACGTACAAGTACAGGGACTCTCCCTCTACTGGGCTAGCCAGTGTTGGAAGTTGAGCTAGATGCTCCGAAGCTGCTTGAAGGCTTCTCCTTGCTCGTCCTCCCAAACGAGCTCTTTTGTTTTCGAGAGTTTCAGGGCTTTAAAGAAAGGTAACCCCTTATTCGAGGCCCTGTAGATGAACCTCGAGAGGGCTGCCATTCTTCCGGTGAGCCGCTGAACGTCCCTCTTTGTTTTCGGCTCGGGAAGGTCGAGCGCTGCCTGCACCTTGGCGAGATTGGCATCTATCCCTCTTTTGCTGACCATGAACCCCAGGAATTTCCCTGACTTCACGCCAAAAACACACTTCTTCGGATTCAGCTTCATCTGGTGCTTTCTTAAAGTGGCGAAAGTTTCCGCCAGGTCCTTAACATGGTCTTCATCTTTTTTGCTTTTGACGATTGAATCGTCAACGTAAACTTCCATGTTTTGGCCCTTTTTCTCGGCGAAAACTTGGTCCACCAGACTTTGATATGTTGCCCCCGCATTTTTCAATCCGAAGGGCATCATTCTGTAATTGTACACCCCGGCGTTCGTGACGAATGTCGTCTTTGCTCGGTCGTCGGGGTGCATGAAGATATGATGATACCCAAAAAATGCGTCCATGAAACTAAGCAAGGCGTGACCACTTGTCGAGTCGACTAACTGATCGATCCTCGGCAAGGGATAAAAATCCTTCGGGCATGCCTTATTTAGATCCGTGAAGTCAACGCACATTCTCCAGGTGCATTTGCCTTCTAAACCATCACCACATTGGTCATCCATTCTGGATACTGACAGGGTTCGATGAAGCCCGCATCCAGTAAATTTTTTACTTCGGCTGGAATGTCTTGGTTCTTATTTGCGGAGTAATTCCGCTTCTTTTGCTTAACTGGCCGACACGTTGGGTCGACGTTCAGCTTATGGGAGATGAGGTCTGGGCTTATCCCGGGCATGTCAGCTGCCGAGAAAGCAAACACATCTCGGTTGTCCCGAAGGAGTTAGATGAGCTCAACGCGGACTTTTGGATCAAGATCCAGCCCGATTGTAAAGCATTTTTTTGCGTCTCCTTCGGTCAACTCGACCGTTTCGGTCTGCTGGTCCAGCTCCATTGCCGTGGGGCTGGACTCTTCGTTTTCTGACCTGCTGTCTATGTCAGCAGGGGTCCTAGATTTTTTCTTCTTTGGCTGGCTCTCTGAGTCTTTTGACTCAGATGATGAGCTAGCTTTTTCTTTTCCTGGCCCTTTTTCTTTGGCCAGGTCTCCTTGAGCTGAAGCACTTAAGCCTTTCGGCTTCTTCGCGCTCGGCTGCCTTTCTTTCTCCTCCTCATCCTCGTCGTCCTCCTTTTCACAACTAGTGGATGGCTTGAGGTAGTTGCACCTTCGGGCCTCCTTTTGGCTGCCCTCGATCCTTTCGGGGTAGCCGACATCCGAGACATAGATCATCAACTTATGGTATGTCGAGACTACCCCTTGGATCTCGTGAATAATGGGTCTCCCCATGATCACGTTGTACACAGAAGGAGCGTCGACGAGCAAGAATTCGGTCATGACGTTCCTGGCCGCCTCATCATAGCCAATGGTGACAGGAAGTGTTACCTTCCCGTCTGGATAAGTTGAAGCCCCATTAAATCCGGATACCGGGTAGGGTACCGGCGTGAGGTGCTTGAGCTTCATCTTGATTTGGTTGTAGGCCTTTCGGAACAAAATGTTTGCTCCGCTACCACCATCAACAAGGACCTTGCTGACATCATGGTTGGCCACCGTGGCGATGATCACCAACGGATCCTCATGAGGGTATGTCACCCCCCGATAGTCGGCGGATGTGAATGTCATATTCGGCACCGGCGACTGGGGAGGCTGAATGCTAGCATTGTTCACTTGGTGGGTCAAAGCCCTAAGGTGATGTTTGTGCTCCCTCCGAGTACATATTCCTCCCGAGATAACGTTAATTGGAGGAAATTTTCCCTCCGCATTTTTGCTGTTCTTTCGGGGGAAATCGAGTTCTTGCCGAGAGTCCTTTTCGGATTTCTCAGCCTCTTTTTTCTCGCGGTGATCCGCGATGTATTTTTCAAGTATCCCTTCTGAACCATGTCTTCGATTTGGTCCTTCAGCTGGATACACTCCTCAGTGTTGTGTCCTGGTGATTCGTGGAACTCACACCACTGATTTTTATTTTTACGCTGATACCACTCAGGGAGTGATCTCGGCTTCTTATAACTCTGCTCTTCCTTCGTCACGCTGTAGATCTTAGCGCGCGGAAGGGTCAGCGGAGTATAAGATTCATATCTGCCTGTGAAAGGGGCAGATTTTTCTTTCTTCGGCTCGTTGGCCGAAGATTGTTCCAAGGCTTTCACCTTTCCTTTCGCCTTCTGGCCTTGGCCTTCAGATGATTGTTTTTGCTTCCCACCCCCAGATTAGGGTTGGGATTTCGTTTTGTTCCACTCTTCGGCTCGGATGAATTTATCCGAGGCGTTCAGAGCCTCCTCTAGGGTCTGCGAGGTATGCATAACCATGAAGTCCAGGAACTTCCCAGGCTGAAGGCCATTATGCATTGCAAAAACAGCCAGCCCCTGATCCAGCTGAGAAACGCTAGATGACTCGTTGCTGAAACAAGTCAAGTAGTCTCGGAGACTCTCGATCTCCCCTTGCTGTAGGCCCATGAGCTCTGCAGTGGTCTTCTCTCGGCGGTTTTTCGTGGAGAATTTTCTCTTGAACTTGGTGGACAGATCGTCCCACCCCGTTATAGAGCCTTCCTTTACTCCCTTGGAGATCCATGCTTGCGCGACCCCCTTGAGAGTGGTGGGAAAATATTTGTACCAGGTCGCTTCAGACCTAGGGCAAAGATGCATGTGCCCCTCGTAAGAGGCAATATGGTCCTTCGGATCCGAAGTTCCATCGTATGTAATATGCGACGAGATTTTAACCGTCGGCACATGCTCTTCCAGAATCCATTGCTCGAATGGAGAACTGGTAGGAAGCATCACAGCCTTACCCTTGTTCCTGGCCAAAGGGACCGCGCTCTGCCCTCTTAGAGAGGTAGGAGTGGTTTTCGTCCCTGGATGGGAAGTTCAGGCCTCGGCTACAGGGAATGAGAGGCGGCTATGCACACTCGGCTCCCTACCGCCGAGTCGGTCGAGGACGCTGCGGCGAACAGTCTCCGGCCGCCCTCGGCGAACAGTTTTTGGCCGAGAGGCAGAGCTGCTGCTTTTGTGAGTTTCTGGCCGAGAGGTAGAGGATCCTTTGAAGAAGTGAGGGCTCTTTTTCCTCTCTCTTTCGGTCCTCCAGGTGTCCTCTTCCCACTCTTCCAGCTCCCTGGAGGAGGGAGGTTTCCCCCCCTCTTGGTCGAGCTTTCTCCACTAATGCCTGGTATGCGGAGGAGTTCGGTCACGAGGTGGAGGCATATTTTGTGCCCTCATTTCTTCCATGAGCACCGCCAGCGCTCTTGCCACTTCTTCCGAGCTGGGCCCCGTTAGAGGGGTCCTCGGCTGAGTGTGAGAGTGAGAGCGGATGGTCAAAGGTTGGCTTTGAGGCACTAATTGAGTCCTATGATCGGACTGACTTCTGTTAGACCGAGGAGGACTCGGTCTATGATGAGATTGGTGAATTATGGGAGAAAGGGAATCCTCCCGGTATGATCCTCCCCCCGAACTGGCACCCTTAGAAGAGTTTCGGTCCGGAGAAGGTGATGGTGTAGGAGTTTTAGGCCTTTCGCCCGCTCCTTGACTTAGTCGCTTGTTCTTGCGGTTCTTAGCCATTGCTACTAAGATTTTTGCAAGACGATTTTAATTGGCTTAAAGATTTTTTGAAAGTCTTCCCCACAGACGGCGCCAAATTGTTTCGAGTGAAACAATGGGACCCTGCCGAAGGTCCAATAAGGTGGATGAAGACTGGTCCGGTCCAAATAATGATGGGCCAAAGGTTTCCTGCACAACAATTACACATAAACTGGCCTCGGGGGTGGATCCGAGGAAAACCCCTCCGATGCCGAAGTCAAACAGTGTTTAGAGAGAAAAGCTATGCAAGAGAGTTAATGCTTGAAGCTTTAGTTGTGAATGATAAATGGTGCAATTGAAGGCTTTTATACCTTAGCATGATAAAGGGAGGAGGATGGCTGGGCCGGAAATAGTCATGGGCTGACCATGACAATTTGGGCCGCTTGACCTTATGCTGACTTGGCTTAATGGAGGCTTGGGCCTTGACCTTGGAATATTGAATCATTTAATGACTAGGCCCAATTGGCTTAATTGGACCCAAACAATAATAAATTCATTACAAAGTACTTCGAATTTACTACTCCATAAAACTTCATTGATTCTAATATTAACTCTTGGAGTTTAATCATATAACTGATCATCATTTAGACCTTTTCAAAGTAGTGGAGGGGGTAATCACCATCCCCAAACACTCCTAATCTGCCAATAAAATTTTCATTCTTATCTTATAAGGTTGTTTAACTTCGGCTTCTTTACTAAAATTCTGAATTCTAAGTTTATACATAGATTCTTTTATCTTAAATTGATTGTATTTAAATTTCTAATGATATTTTAGGATTAAGTTTTCGAAGATTAATTATCAAGTAGGTTATGGATTCCTTAGAAACTACAAACTATATTTTCACCTTTTAAATCAGTATAATTGGTTAATTCAACTTGAGCTTATTATGAATAATGATACTTCGTTATTTGGATTCTGAAAAATGGGTTTACTCTGTATTTCCTATATTTTTTTACTATCTGACTGTATTCTATCACATGATAAATTAGCCTTTTTTAAAGGTAAGGGAAATTGTCCAAACAGGGTAGTACTCCTTACTTGGGGCAATTGTCACCACTTAGGCCGGTTTTGATATACTGAAAACAACTGAATTGAACCGAACTGAACTGATTGGAGTTGAACTAAATTCATATTAAGCTGATCAAAACAGGCCCTTAAGTACCCAAACCCAAGTGATCTATCAATGACCAGGATGAAGCTTGGGTGAAACTAAGTGGAGGTCCGAACCAACTGATGTTGAAGAATCAATTGATGAGAATGTGGTTAGGGGTGAAATGCCACTTGAACCCAGAGCTAGCTGGTTCTCCTCGAAATGTGCTGAGGCACAATAGTTGACCGGACATCTAGGGGTAAAGCACTGTTTTAGTGTGGGCCGCGAGAACGGTACCAAATCGAGGCAAACTCTAAAAACTATATATGACCTCCAAACAATGGGGTCAAGGTTGGCCAATGAAATGACGGGGGATAAGCTTCATCGACGAGAGTTAAGGAAATGGCCCGGATCACCAGCTAAGGCCTCTAAATGACCACTAAGTGATAAAGGAGGTAGGGGTGCAAAGACATCCTGGAGGTTTGCCTAGAAGAAGCTACCCTTGAAGAGTGCATAATAACTCACTAATCGAGTGCTCTTGCACCGAAGATGAACGGGGCTAAGCAATTTGTCAAAACTATGGGATGTAACAAAGCATCGGTAGGGGAGTGTTCCGTGTTAGGGAGAAACGCACGTGCATGTTGCGTTGGACAAAAAGGAAGTGAGAATGTCAGCTTGAGTAACACAAAAATCGGCGAGAATCCAATCCCCCGAAAACCTTAGGGTTCTTCCTCTAGGTTCATCCTTGGAGGATGAGTCAGGGTCTAAGATCAGGCTGAAAGGCGTAGTCGTAGGACAACAGGTGAATATTCCTGTACTACCCCTTGTTGGTCTCGAGAGATAGAGAAGGATAGGTTAGGCGAAAGATGGTTATTGGTTCAAGGACGCAAGGTGACCTTGTTTTTCAGGGTAAGAAGGGGTAGAGAAAATGCCTGGAGCCAAAGTTCAAGTACCAAGCACTGAAGTAACCTATGCCATACTCCTAGTAAAAGCTCGAATGACCTTTAACAAAAGGTACTTGTACCTGAAACTGACACGTGTGGGTAGGTAGAGAAAACCTAGGGGCGAAAGACAACTCTCTCTAAGGAACTCAGCAAAATAGCCCCGTAACTTCGAGAGAAAAGGTGCCCCTTCACAAGAGGGTTTGAAGAGATCAGGCCGGGGCGACTGTTTACCAAAAACACAGGTCTCCGAAAAGTCGTAAGACAATGTAGGGGGATGACACATTTCCAGTGCTGGAAGGTCAAGGAAGTTGGTGACCTGATAACAGGGGAGCCGGTGACCAAAGCCCCGATGAACGGCTACTGTAACTGTAATGGTTCTAAGGTAGAGAAATTCCTTGTCGGGTAAGTTCTGACCTGCACAAAAGGCGTAACGATCTTGACATTGTCTCGGAGATAAACTTGGTGAAATAGACATGTATGTGAAGATAGATATAGACTACCTACACCCGGACATAAAGATCCTATGAAGGATAAGAGCTAACCTTGTGTCAAAACCCACATATCAAGAGACACTCTCCGGTAGACATTTTCTATGGGACATATGCCTTCCTTACCTATGCTAAATTAGCTATAAGACACTTGGAGAGTGAGGATCGAAGAATCAACATGATAACCGACTTGGATACAAGTTTAGCAATTTTCTATTCAAGGCATTATATATTTATAAATATACTCTTTTTTTTTTTACAACTATATTTATACTGTTATACATATACTCCCTTGTTCATATATCGTCACAAATTCACATTGTTATACTTGATCATTGTATATGAGAGCAATGTATTTAAATTAATAATGCAACAACTAAACTTTAAAACCCGATTTAAGAAAAGACAAAGTATGGTTTTCAAAAAAAAAAAAAAAAAAAAAAAAAGAAAAGACAAAGTATAAACAATGACAAAAAAGAAAAAAAAAGAGTAGGATTATAAGACGATGACACGATTGACAAAAATTGACGTGACTAGCTACCATAGTAATTTGATTTTAGTGATATCCCTCAATTGGTTTACAAGTTGTCAACTACTATGCTCAACACCAATGATCATCAAATTAGAATTCATTTTTAATCATTTCAATATTGAATTTTCATTATAATCTTCTAGATGGACAATCAGATAGTGTTTACCGACTTAATAACCAACAAAAATTCGACATGTGTCATCTCTGATACATAAATCCTAATTAAAGAAAAAGGCAACTTGTCTTCTAAGATTAGATATTTTATATTAATATAATTTAATTTGATTTAATACCTCTTTTGGATAATTTATTTTATAATGTTATATAATGATTGCACTTTTTCTGTGTTATTACTACTAATCCACTACATATCGCAAAAAACTCCATTGTAAAAGAAGATACCAAATCTTATTTTAATTTACTGGTGAAATGTTCCCGTCTTAGGGAGCACGAAGGATGAAATAGGCTTAATTACTTATTTTTATTTATTTTTTTACTTTATTTATGGTCCATGCAAAGAAGTATTCATGATTTCGAATAAGTGTTGTAAAATGCTTCTTAGCTATACTGGCCACTTTTCCTTCTACTACAAGAGTACAAGGGAATCGTTGTCTTAAGTTTCCTCATTTTTCTGTAGAGTAAGAGTTTGCTGTCTTCAGTTTATTTTCACTTCAGTTCAGCTCCAATCAGTTCACTTTAGTCCAGTTCCTAAATTTCTTCTCTTATAAAATATTCAGTTCAATTCATTTCAATTCAGCTCAGTTGCAATCAGTTCAATTTAGTAAATCATAACATGCCCTAATTCTTGTGTAAAACAGTTACAGAGTATATGATACGATAAAAGTAATGTGTACAGTACTTCATACATAAGTTATATAATTAAATAATAGATTGTTTAAATCTCATGATATTAGACTGTTCCATATTGTAAATTATAGACACTAAATTATAGTGTGTTGAGCTGAGGTTAAAATAGAGACATTGTAATTCTATAAAATAATAAAGTGTAGGATAATGTTGATCTTATTTGAAAAGAAAATTAAGAAAATTTATTTTATTTTATTTGTTAATGTCATTATTCGTACATTATTTTGATGTAGTACTAGACACAATAAATTTACATTTCTGTTGCAGGTATTAACTGTTTAACTCACTATTTCAGTTAACTTGTTAAATTGTATAAACCCCCTATAGTCTACCACTCATACACTGTATTCAGATCAGATTAAGTTATTGTAAAACATCCAAAGTACAGTAGATTATACTTGTTAGGAGCAATAATATGTTGATTCTAGTAGATGGACTAAACTATCAATTTTATAATTCTAAGAGTTCTCTTTCGACCATTGCATTGGGCTATTCCAATGTTCCACTACACACATCAAAAACTCTTTTGATCATTTTTTTGTGATTAGTGTATCACGAAAAACATAGTCACGTATGATGTTGTTATATTTAAATAATATTTATACTAGTAATTCATATATTACGTACGTATCTTTTTTATATACAATAGTACTGAACTATAAAAGATATTAACAGTAAAAATGTGCATTAAATTAACAAAAGTGAAATACCTAACGTTGCAATTAAAAACAAACTAGAGAAATACCTAAAGTTGAAGTTTATAAATGGTTTTTGCCTATTAACCTCTTTTTTAAATGCCCATTTCTTTACCTAATTGAGTAATTTGTATCACCTTCTTTTCACTCATGTAAGTCTAAAACTTATTTTAAATTCCATTTATTTAAACACCTTTTTATGTAAGAAAATAAAAACATTTGAATAACCATTGTTTTACTATTAAAATCCAAAAGTTCAATTTACAATGAGGTACTCCAATAGTGTAAAAATATTAAAATTCTGAAATTTGAACATGTATAGTAGGTAAGTGAAATTCAAATTTAAAAATGCAAAAATTCACAAGACAACCACAAATAATTCACATGAGAGGGGTGAAGATACAGAAGCAAACAGGATATACTATTATGATAAATAACAACATCAGTACTACTACGAGTATTGATTTAGGATGCAATAAATATGGGCCATATCATCATGTTTATTTATTTATTTTGCAGCAAGCAAGCAGCCAAATCAATATTCCACATTCTTTAATGTATTTCAGCATAACCAATTACTGCTTACTCCCGTATACACGTAATTTGGTACATGTTCATGTATTGTATATTTGTACTCATCAAATTAAAGTTCCACCGATGATATATGGACTATCATTATATACTCCCTCCGTTTTTCTAAATTAGTTACATCAAGGCTTAACCGATGAGGGCTTAGGCTTTGTTCGTTCTCTTCAAATTATTCTTAAAAAATTTCAGTGTGTAGAATAAAAGAGTTGATAGAGTTTAAACATATTCTTATGCTTCAACAATCAGCTTAAACTCTTGAAAGTCTTGATTGTGTTGATCCTTTAATATGAATATATGATCAGATCCAACTTGACGCAAAGGTCATAGATTCAAAGCTCATCCAATCTTCACTTTTAAGTGAAAAATTAAATATAAGGTAAGAAAAGGGTTTAAGCTACGTTCACACTTCAAGCCCAAAATATATATTAGATGACCCTCTAACCGGAGTAATATATAGGCGAAATATTCTGTAATAATATTACGGAGTTTTTTAAAATGGATACAGTGTGTAGAATTTTATTTTTTTAAAAAAAAAAAATTAATGAAATTATTACTCATATTATAAGTGTTCAACTACCCCTCTGGCAGAGTCATAATTGTCGAGCCTAAAATGACACCAGAAGATAAAAATGAGTGGAGAGATTTCTGTGCAGGATTTGCACCCAAATTTTAATGCTAAAGGACAAATATTGCAAACGACGTGCCTTAACCAATAATAATATTAATACTATAATAAAATTAAATCACCATTTTTATTTTTGAATTATTTTGGGACCAAATTATAACCTTGGGATAAGTTTTTTGATAAGATAAGGTCTTATGGTAGAGAAAGGTGGGCGTTTTTTTCCTTCTATCTTACTGAATATAGGAATAAAGTGAACTTAGGACAATTTATTTTATGTTGGTGCTTCTAAATTTAAAATAAAAATAAATTAAATTAAAGTACATGTAACGTGTTAAAAAAAAGTGGTTTTGGGTTCGAATTTAGAGGCAACTAAGATTATGTACTTTTTATCTTCTTTTTAAGCTTAAATATCTCCTAATCATTGAGGAGCTTTGTTCTAATTATCTTATCATAAATCAACGTCAAAGATGAAAAAAAAGTGTAATTTTTTATTCTATTATTTTAGTCAATGATTTTATATGTAGCTTTAGGGTTCCGCATACAATATAACTTCATCATATAGTGGTATATTACAAGTATTTTCAAAACAACTTTGCTTGAAATTGCTTTATTATTAAGCATATGTATTTATGTTGTAATGGTCCATAGCACTATGTTTGCATATTTGAAGACGAATAAAATAAATAAATAAATAAATTGTTGTTTTAATTTCGACTATAATAGAGTATAATATTGATTTTAATATATTTTATTTTTATTTTAATAGATTTTCTGCAAGTAATAGTTTAGTTGCTGCCCTTGATGCAATTAGAGTAATGCTTTACATATTATGATTAGATGAATGCAAGGTGGAAAGGATCACACGATCAATCGAAGGTTTATGGACAAATCTGCATTTTATTAGTATTAAGCATTATGTATTTATGTAATAATGTTGTTATGGTTCATTGCACTACGTTAGTGTATAATGCATATAATAGAATACAATAGTTCTGATTTTAAGTATAACATCAATTTGGTGTCATAATATGAACCTATCCTACTATATTTTATTTTTATTTTTTGATTTTCCGCAAATAATTATCAGTTACTACGGAGTACACATAGAATAATGCTATTTATGATTCAATTTGAAGAGTATCTCACGCTCAGTAGTCGCATTATGGGTGAATCTACATATAAATTGTTTATTAAAGGACCAACTCAACCAAAAACTTAAGTTGATCAATGGTTGAGGTCTAGGATTATGTTTAAAGAACCGATTCAACCAAAAGCTTAAAATGATGGTTAAGGCCAGGATTATGTTAATTTATACTCTATTATTGTTGAACTTTTTCATTAATGGTTTGTTCTCTTACGTTGAAATTCAGTTCAGTTCAATTCAGTTTAGCTCAGTTCAATTCAGTTCAGTTCAGCTCAGTTCAGATCAGTTCAGCTCAGTTCAGTTCAGCTCCTAATTTCCTTCTCTTATAAAATATTCATTTCAGTTCAGTTCAGCTCAGTTCAGTTCAACTCCTAATTTCCTTCTCTTATAAAATATTCATTTCAATTCAATTCAGTTCAGTTCAGTCATTGAGAACAGGCCCTAAGAGTATATAATAAGACACTAATAGATAGATAAATTGAATCAATGCAAGAGTTGCAATACTCAATTTTGAAGATGGTAAAATAAAAAATAAAATACCCTATTTACCTTTACTATTTTTCCAAAACAAAGGTGTATTGTCATAAGATCATTAGGATGGTGGTTGATTATTATCGATAACAATTAATCTCAGTAGTTATTATGGGTAGTTGATATTTTTAATACTAGTTGTTTCGGATGAAAACAATCGAATCTCGGAAGATCCTTTTATCTTGAGGGAACTTGGTCTCGGTCCGAACGACGCAGGAGCCGAGGGTTTCCTGCACAACAAATACACGTAAACTAGCCTCGGGGGGGACGCCGAGGAAGGCCCCTCCGATGCTTAAGTCAGTATATTAGAGAGAGAAAGCTGTGCAAGAGTTTAGTTGCTTGAGGCTTTTTTGTCTTACCAAGAATTGACCAAATTGTTGGCTTTTATACCTTGGCTAATGAAGGAGGCGGATTGGGCCCGGAAGTCAGTTGGGCTGGGCCAAGCTGATTGGGCCGTTGACTGACCTTGACATGGCTTTGAGGATGTTGATTTTTGACTTTAGCACATTTGGAGAGTTGAACCTTAACCTTGGGCTTTTAATTGGATCATTCAGTGACCAGGCCCAATTGGACTAAATTGGACCCAAACAACTTGCCCCCCAGACCCGATTTGGAAGGATGACGGGTCGGGTTTGATTTAATCAGAAAAGGAGGGAAGTGAATGATTTGTTAATCCAAAAATGTGAATTTAAACCGTAATTAACCCATGATTAATGAGATAACAACAGTTAATGTGGATAATTGCGGAAGTTGGACGGGTAGTGGGCGATTTAACTGCAAGGTCGTGTGTTTAACGGTTACTTAGTGGGGTGCTTGAGAGAAATTGAAACGCAGACTCCTTGAATTCCCATTTCTGGAGATATAAATAGAGGCGCGTCTTCTCTCCCCACTCATTCATCAACACAAACCCAGAATTCTCAAGAACGCTCAAGAGCCCGCATCAAAACTTCGCAAATTCCCCGAGCATTAACCTTAGAAGCTGAGACTTGTCACTACCAATTCGTAAATCGGCGGCTTTTGCTTCAGATCAAGGTAAATTCCTTTGATTTTATTTCATCTTTCTTCGACTTTGCACTCTTTCCCCTTTTTCGACTTTTTCCTTCGAAATTCGTCAATGGTGAGGGGAGTTAGAGGTGGAGCCCGTGCTCCAAGAAGAGCAAGGCTAATCCCCGATCCCAGGGACAGGATTGGGACCTGGAATGGACGAAGGACAGAGTCCGACCCTGCTGAAGGGGTTAGGGCGACTCCCATTTCTTCGGCTCCTCCTCAGAGGGCTGAGGGGGTGAGCGCTTCAGGACGGGATGATGAAGTTCCCGCTGTCCTTTGGGATATCCTCCCAGGGTTTTCAGAGTGGGAGGATGCCGAAGTAGCTTCGGCCATGATAAAGAACCGCCCCTACTCATGGTGGGTAGAGAACGCCGATCGATATCGATTTGCCGAGCAAATTGAGTTGCACTACGGCATTTTTGAAGCTGATGGATATTGGTGCCGAATGCCCTCAGCATCCGATAGAATCCATCGTCCACCCCCGGGGTATGTGGGGGTGTACACGAGACAGCTTCAGTATGGGCTGAGGTTCCCTTTGGACGCATTCGTCCGAGACTTGCTGATCCATTACAACATTTCCCTGTGCCAGCTGACCCCCACCAGCATCCGAAGGGTAATGACGTACTTATGGGTCTGCAAATTCTTCAGGTACGTGCCGAACCTGCATTGCTTCAAAAGGCTCCATCGGCTAGTGCCAAACATTCAAAGTGGGCACGGATGCCATGGCTCTGGGTGGTATCGGATTGAGTCTCGGCCCCCGTTCCTAACCATGTGGCCGAACGACTCTTCAGACAAGGACTGGAGAGGTCAATGGATTTGGGTTAGGGCACCCACGGAGCCGAGCCACCCTTACGTTTTCAGCGCTCCCCGGTATCTTGCCGAGCCGGATCCTGATATGGGAAGTTTAGGTCCTCCCGAAGATAGCGGGCCAGACCCGAACCTTAATCAGCAGAACATCTTCGGCAAGCTGCCGAACCGGGGAGGCAGCGGCCGAATGCAGCATATCCCGGAGACTTGGCTCCCCGATACGCACTACGTTTTCCAAGAGAATATGCTGGCAGCTGTCGGCCTCAGCCGAAAGTTTAGGGATGGTAATCTTCTTCGGCTGGGGCCGAGGCCTTTTAATTATCTCTTTTCTTCTTTCATTTTGCTTTCTTGTGATGTGCCGAACTAACTGAATTGACTTCTCCCCTTTTCTTTTTCAGAACGGGACGAGACCAACGTCGGCATTGATTACGCTCGCCTTGGCGTCAACCGAGAACGAGTCGTAACTGATCGGGCTCCCCCTATCACTGAACCAAGGCGCCGAGAGGTTCACCTAGACTCTTCCCACTTCCAAATTGAGGCTGTTGCTCTGTATCAGAGGCAGAAGCCTTGGTGGAAGAAGAGGGATCCCTTGTTTCAGCTGCTGGAAGAAGAAGCTGAAGCTGCCCGTACAGCCGAAGAGGTTGCACGGGTTATTGAAGCTTGTGAAGGTGGAGAAGGGTCCTCCAGAGTTGCTGAAGAAGCTGCGGCTAGGGCAGCTGAAGAAGACGAGGCTTTGCTGAAGACCTCGGTGAGCCTTTAGACTTAACTTTGTCTTTCTTCTTTTTTTTTTTTTTTTTTTTTTTACTCACACTCTTCTTCCCCCCTGTCTGTTACAGTCTGAAGAGAGTAACAGACACAGAGAAGGCAAAGCTCCTGTTCGTCCCGAAGATCAAATACAAGAGTCTTCAGACTCAGATATGGACGAGCAGCCGCTTCAGAAGAGGCGCCGAAGAATGGCCATCATCGGCCCGCATGACTTTCAGCGGAGGCCGATGACCATCGGCGTTGAAATAAGGGAACCCGAGGAAGGCAATGGATCGCCGAGGGTTCCCCGGCCACCGCCTCAATCACCCCCAAGGGCCTCTCCGCCACCCCCCGAGATGGAGGTGGATCAGAGAACTCCCAAACCTAAGGGAGAGGTTCTGGAAGAAGCTCGAGAGAGTGCCGCCGAGGACAAGGATGGAGACGCCGTGATGCCCAGTGCTGAGGGTTTCACGGCGGACATTGCCAGAGAGGTTGGGGCCTTCGTCCTCACACCTGAAGAAGAAGAGGTCACAATAATTGACTCTTCTGAGAAGGAGGAGGACGTTGAGCCACCCAAAGCTAAAGAGGCTCCATCGTCATCCTTCCCTTCCTTCCAGACGCTGCAGTCTGGAGAAATGGGTTTCTCGGCCCCCCGAATTCCAGTCCCAGACCACATCTGGGACCTCATATGGGGTCAGAACCGAGAAGGTGCTGCAGCCTACTTCGGCGATTTTGCTGGCCTGTCCGAAGTAGATAGGGCAAGGATTTGGTCGCTGAAGGCCACTGCTGGGATGGGCGAATCCAGCAGATCAGTTCCTGACCCTGCCAGGTCCAACCAACTGCTGATGATGCAGGTAATTCTCCTTGCCTTGATTTCTTTCTGAACTCAACCTTTCAGCTATTATTTTTTACTTTTTTAACTTGTGCCCCTGTTTTCAGTTCGTGCACAATCAGACTCTCACTGTAGAGCTGATTGATACCCTACAAGATAGGGTAGACGCTGCTGTGCACGAAAGGAAGGTGGCTGAAGAGGAAGTTAAGCTTGCTAAGCTGAAGCAAGCAGCAGCTGAAGAGAAGCAGCAGGAGGTTGAGGAGTACGGTAAAAAAGCTGCCGAAGCTCTGAAAACCTTCTGTGATGCTATGGAGATGGAGGTTTTTCCCCCACTGATGGAAGGGGAAAAATTCCTCCAAGAGCACCTGGGGGTGGACATCTCCAAGTTCAAGGCTGCTATCGAGAGCCGAATCCAAGGAGCTGCTGCACAGGCTGAGGTGCAGCATCAGCTAGAATCTCTTGAAGCCAGCAGAATGGCTGCTGAAGAGATGCTCCAAGCTAGGGATGTCCAACTCTCAAGGGCTGCTGCTGCTGCTGAAGCTCAAAGAGCTAAGCTACAAGAGGCTGAGGATCAGCTCACTGCCAAGAAGGAAGAAATGGTCCAAGTTCAGGCCGAGGCTTCCCAGGTTCAGCAAGAGTTTACCGAGCTGAAAGGCTCCTCCTCCAAGCTCGTCGATGAGCTGAAGAGATCCGAGGAAGACTTGGAGGAGACGAAGAAGAAGTTGGCCGATGCTGAGGCTCTACTCAAAGTCCGTATCTATACCCAAGAAGAGTATGAAATGGGTTTTAGAAACGGGTTCAGAGTGTGCCGAAGGGTCTGCCTTCATGCTGAGCCGAAGCTGGACTGGTCCAAATGTGCTGAATGGGTCCAAGATCCCGAAGACCCTCACATGAAGTATGCCACTCCAATCGAAGCTGAAATCCTTAAGGCTGAGGAAGCCGAGGAAGAAGCTGAGAGGATGGAGTTGGAGGCTGAGCAGAGGGAAAGGGAGGCTCGGCAGAGTGCAAAGCCTGCTTCTTCTGCTGCTGGAGCTGAGACCACCATTGGGCCCCATGAAGCTGATCAGTCTGATCCTCAGGCTGAAGCATAGGAACTCGGGCAGTCGTCTTCAGAATCTTGCGGTTCATCATGCGCTCAACTTTAGACTTGCCGCTTTCTGAATTTTTGCCTTTTGTTTTTTTTTTGCTTCAGCTTGCCTTATCGTACAACAGCTTATTATATTTTTATTTTGCCTGTACGTATTTCGGCAGCTGTTACTTTCCGCTTGTGGGCGGCTGCCGACTATTTTTGTAATTCAACATTTTTATTTCAAAGAAGTTCACTTTCTCAGCTTTCTTGTGTACATTTTTTTTTCTTCGCTTTACCAGTCTTCGCACTTTACTGCTTTCTTTGAATGATCTTTCAAATATTTGCTAAGTGCAGAACTTCGGCTAGCGAGAATCATTTCTGCTGAGACTTCTTTTTGCCGTTTGTACTCGGATGTTTTCAACTTGTGAAAAAACTGACATAAGTATCAAACTTCGGCTGAGCTGAAGGGTATTAGATCAGTTGTGCCATTTCTCTATTTCCCTCTGCCCCCCCAGAAATCTGAAGATGAGGTCTTCTGAATTCTGGAATGGCTGATAATTTTTCTCGGCTAAGCCGAGGATCTTTGAACACTTTGCTTTATTTTCTACATCTGTTTTTAAAGTACTGATTTCCCACCTGAGAGTTTTCACTCTAGAGATGGTACTCTTGTGACACTTTCTTCAATTCATCCAAGGGAACAACTATCCGAAACACCATGCCGGGGCAGCAGTTTATCTGAAGTACGAGGCATCATCATGCAATACTTCAGAGTTGCAACTACCACCCGGAACTGATTCATCCGAAGTACAAGGCATCACTATGCAATACTTCGGGGCTTTATCAGTTCCTATTTTTTAGGCTATGTTTCGGATAAGTCTATGGCCTTTTTGCCCAAAGGAACAGATTCTCCGAAGTACAAGGCATCACTATGCAATACTTCGGGCTTGTATCTTTTTTTGGCAGGTTTTACGGCTTGCCGAGGTACAAGGCATCATTATGCAATACCCCGGACAGCGCCGAATGAAACCTTGAATTTTTGAAAAACCGTAGAAAGCATAAAGACTTAAAGAATACACGCAATCTGAATGAATACTGGCCCGATGGCCTTTTTATAAACAAAATCAGTGTACTTACATAGATTGTACTATCCGAAGGATTTACACATAGTATTTTTTGAGCACATCGGCATTCCAATGGTTTTTCAGCTCGGTGCCATCCATTTGTTTGAGTCTGAAGGTACCGGGCTGAAGCTCTTGATAAATTTCATAAGGTCCCTCCCAAGATGCTGAGAGTTTGCCATGAATGCGACTTTTTTGAACAGCTGCAGCATTCCTCAAAACTAAATCCCCAACTCTGAGAGGTCGTTGATAGACTCTTCGGTTGTAGGACTTGCTCATTCTGAGCTTGTGTGCAGCCATCCTTTCTCGGGCTAGATCTCTAATCTCGTCAAGGAAGTCGAGGGACTCTTTCATGAGCTGCTCATTTTCCTCGGCTGAGAAGAGATTCACTCGTAGGCTTTCTAAGCCCACTTCCACTGGAAGCACTGCTTCGGATCCATACACCAGCTGAAAAGGTGAATGCCCCGTTGCCTCCTTCTCGGTTGTCCGGAGTGACCAGAGGGTTCCCGGAAGTTCCTCTACCCACTTGGACTTTTGATCCTCTACTCTTTTTCTGAGAGCGTTAAGGATCTGTTTATTTGCGGCTTCGGCTTGGCCATTACTCTGAGGGTGGCAAACCGCGGAGTAAGCCAATTTTATCCCGAATTGATCAGTGTATCGGCGCAAGGGCAGGTTGTCAAACTGTCTGCCGTGGTCGAACACAAAAACTTTTGGGATGCCGAACCGAGTTATTATGTTCTGCCAGATGAACTGTCTGACAGTTTGCTCAGATATGCTTGAAGCAGCTTCCGCTTCAATCCATTTGCTGAAATAGTCGATTCCGACTATCAGCCACTTTCTTTTGTATGGGGCCTCGGGAAAGGGTCCCAGAATATCCAACCCCCATTGTGCAAATGGAAGAGGATTAAGAATTGGCTGGAGATCTAGGCATGGCCGATGGATTACCGGTGCAAATTTTTGGCATTTCTCGCATTTTCTGACCATGTTCTTTGCATCCGAGATCATTGTAGGCCAAAAATACCCTGCCCTGAGAGCTTTGTGGGCTAAGGTTCTCCCTCCTATGTGGTTTCCGCAGATGCCGAGGTGAATCTCTCGGAGAATATAGTCGGCATCCGTTGGACCCACGCATTTCAATAATGGAGCGGAGAAGGATTTTCTGAGGAGTTGGCCGCCGAAGACGAGGAATCGTGAACTGATCCGCTTTATCTTGGAGGCCGAATTCCTATCCTCGGGGAGCTCGTCCCTGAGTTTATAAGCCAGGATGTCATCCATCCAGCTCGGCTCGAGTGCAGCGCAGCAGATTGATATTGCTTCGGCTACACTCTTTTCTCGGCGCACCTCCACATAGACAGAACGGCTTAACTCAGTCAGAGTTGAGCTTGCAAGTTTGGAGAGTGCGTCCGCTTGAGCATTTTGACCCCTTGGGATCAGCTCTACTTCGAAAGATCTCAGCTTCGCAATTGTCGATTTGATCCTTGTGAGGTAAGCTGCCATTGAAGGCTCTTTAGCCTCATACTCCCCCCGGATCTGATTGGCGACCAGCTGAGAATCTGTCTTGAGGTAGACATGCTCGGCTTCCAACGATATGCACAGGTCTAAGCCAGCAATGGCTGCTTCATATTCGGCCTCGTTGTTAGAGGCTTTGAATGAAAATTTTAGTGCATACTCGAAGGTTTTGCCTTCGGGAGAGGTAATGACGACCCCTGCCCCCGAACCGTTCACGGTGGAGGACCCATCCGTGAAGACGGTCCAGATTTTCCTCCTTGCATCCAGAGTCTCCTGATAGGAGCACTCGGCCAAGAAGTCTGCCAAGGCTTGCGCCTTGATGGCTGTTCTCGGCTGATAACCGATACTGAACTCGGTGAGCTCGAAAGCCCACTTTGCTAGTCTACCGGATTTTTCAACCTTGCCGAGGACTTTCTCTAACGGCTGATCAGTTAGAACCGCTATTTGATGAGAATCAAAATAGGGTCGCAACTTCCGAGCAGCCACCACCACTGCATAAGCCACTTTTTCTAACAATGGGTAGCGCGTCTCGGCATCCGTCAGGGTGTGGCTGACGAAATAGATCGGCTGTTGAACTTTTTCTTCTTCCCTTAGCAGCACCGCGCTTACCGTGGCTGGACTGACCGCCACGTATAAGTATAGGATGTCTCCTACGACTGGCCTTGCCAGTGTTGGGAGTTGAGCCAGGTGTTCACGGAGCTGCTGAAAGGCTGACTTTTGTTCGTCTCCCCATTCAATGCCTTTTGAATTTTGGAGCTTCAGCGCCTTGAAGAAAGGGAGCCCTTTGTCTGAGGCTCGTGAGATGAACCTGGACAAGGCAGCCATTCTCCCGGCTAGACGCTGAATATCCCTTTTTGTCTTCGGCTCGGGGAGGTCTAAAGCAGCTTGTACTTTGGCGGGGTTTGCATCAATCCCCCTCTTGCTGACCATGAAGCCGAGGAACTTGCCTGACTTCACGCCGAAGACACATTTCTTCGGATTCAGCTTCATTTTGTATTTTCTGAGGGTGGCGAAGGTTTCGGCTAGGTCCGTGACATGATCTTTTTCTTTTATGCTTTTGACGATTGAGTCGTCAACATAAACCTCCATGTTTCGGCCTTTTTGCTCGGCGAAAACCTGATCAACCAACCTCTGATATGTTGCCCCCGCATTTTTCAATCCGAAGGGCATCATTCTGTAATTGTACAACCCGGAACTTGTTATGAACGCTGTTTTAGCTCGGTCCTCGGGGTGCATGAAGATCTGATGGTATCCCGAGAATGCGTCCATGAAACTGAGCAGAGCATGCCCGCTTGTCGAGTCGACCAGTTGGTCGATCCTCGGCAGCGGATAGGAGTCCTTGGGACATGCCCTATTCAGGTCCGTGAAGTCAACGCACATCCTCCAGTTACCATTTGCCTTCTGAACCATTACAACATTGGCCAGCCACTCCGGATACTGACAGGGTTCAATGAACCCAGCATCTAGGAGCTTATCGACCTCAGCTGCGATGTTCTGGTTCTTTTCGGCGGAGTAGTTCCGCTTTTTCTGCTTAATGGGTCGACTGGAGGGGTCGACATTAAGCCTATGGGAGACGAAGTCCGGATCAATCCCGGGCATTTCTGCGGCTGAGAAGGCGAACACGTCTCCACTGGCCCGTAGGAGTTGGACGAGTGCCGCACGGGTGTTTGGCTCCAGTGACGACCCGATGCTAACACATCTGTTCGGATCTCCTACGGTCAGTTCTATTGACTCGGTCAGGTCATCCGTCTCCATGCTCTTAGAGTTGGATTCCTCGAATTCCGGCCTGCTATCAATATTAGCAGACTTTCCTGACCGCGGCTGGCCATCAGAGTCGTTCGGCTCTGAGGCGGAGTCAGCCTTTTGGCCCCCATCAGATTTCTCGTTGTCTGGGGCTTCATTAGCCGAAACGTCTGAGCCTCTCGGCTTTTTGGCGTTTCGGTCCCGGTGCTTTTCCTCCCCATCGCCACGGTCGCCTCGGCGAGACGTGGATGGCTTGAGGTGATTGCATCGGCGGGCTTCTTTTTGACTGCCCTTTATTTTCTCGGAGCGTCCCTCGTCTGAAACGTATATCATGATTTGATGATACGTGGAGACGACTCCTTGAATGCCGTGAATGAGGGGTCTCCCCATGATCACGTTGTATGCAGATGGAGCATCTACGACCAAAAATTCGGCCATGATATTCCTAGCTGCTCGGCCTTCGCCGATGGTGACAGGAAGTGTAATCTTCCCGTCAGGATACGAGGAAGAGCCGTTGAATCCAGACACCGGGTAGGGTGCGGGGGCCAGGTGCTCGGCTCCCATCCTCAGCTGGTCGAACGCTCCTCGGAAGAGGATGTTCGCCCCGCTACCGCCGTCGACGAGGGTCCGCCAAACGTTGCGGTTGGCGATGCCCAGAATGATTACTAGTGGGTCATCGTGGGGGTATACCACCCCCTCACAGTCTTCGGCTGTGAACAGGATGTTCGGCGCCGGTGACTGGGACTGCCGAAGCTCAGCCTGATGAATCTGATGGGTTAGACCCCTCAGTTGGCGTTTGGCTGTGCCTCGCGAGATTCCCCCGGAAATAACCAGGATGTCGAGGGACTCCTTGCCCTGAGGTCCCTTATCCTTCTTCCGAGCGAAGTTGAGGTCCTGCCGAGAATCTTTTTCAGCTTTTTTCTCCTCGCGCCTGTCCGCGAGGTATTGGCTCAGGTACCCCTTGCGGACCAGATCCTCAATCTGGTCCTTCAGCTGGACGCAGTCCTCGGTGCGATGTCCGGGTGAGTCATGGAACTCGCACCACTGGTCCTTTCCCCTCGTCTGATGCCAGGGAGGCAACGGACGAGGTTTTTTGAATCTCCCCTCGTCCTTCGTCGTGCTGAAAATCTTAGCACGGGGAAGGGAGAGTGGAGTGTATGAATCGTACCTTCCCGTGTAGGGAAAGTGTCTTTCCTTCTTCGGCTCGGCAGCAGAGGACGGTTCTGAGGCCTTAGCCTTCCCTTTCCTCTGCGCCGAGACTTCGGGCTGCTGCCCTTTCGGCTTCTCAATTCTCGGACGAGACTGAGACCTGGATCTGTTCCACTCCTCGGCTCGGATGAACCTATCCGATGCTTCCAAGGCTTCCTCCAGGGTCTGCGGGGGATGCATGACCATGAAGTCCAGGAACTTTCCAGCTTGGAGGCCGTTCCGTAGCGCGAACACGGCCAGGCCTTGATCCAGGCTTGTGATTCCGGATGACTCGTTGCTGAAGTGAGTCAGATAGTCGCGGAGGCTCTCGTCCTCCGCCTGCTGCAGACTCATTAGCTCTGCAGTGGTCTTCTCTCGGCGGTTGGCCGTAGAGAATTTGCTCTTGAACTTGTTGGAGAGGTCGTTCCAACCGGTTATGGAGCCTTCCTTGAGCCCTTTGGTGATCCAGGATTGGGCAACACCTTTGAGGGTCGTAGGAAAGTATTTACACCAGGTAGCCTCAGACCTCGGGTTCAGATACATGTGCCCCTCGTAAGAGGCAATGTGATCCTTAGGATCTGAGGTACCATCGTAAGTAATATGTGCCGGGATTTTGACCGTTGGCACATGCTCTTCCAGAATCCACTTCTGGAAGGGCGAGTTCGATGGAACCATGACCGCCTTCCCCTTGTACCCGGCCTCAGGGACCTCGCTCCCTCCTCTCTCAGAGGTGGAAGTGGTTTTCGTCCCCGGCTGAGACAAGGTTGGGTGGGGTCCGGTATCCTCTGGGAAGGTGAGGCGGCTATGCACACTCACCTCCCTCGAACCCAAGCGTTCGTGAACGCTTTGGCGGGCGAATTCCGGGTCCTTGGAGGGCCCCATGGAATTCTGAGCTTCAGAGTGGTCAGAGGGTTGAGGGTTCCTCCTCCTCTCCTTACCGGAGTTTAGGGTGTCCCCTCGCCACCTCTGGCCGAGCTCTCTATGTGGTGGAACTTGTCCACCATCATCCTGACCGATCCTCCTTTTCAGGTTTCTCGGCTGGTGATCATCAGGCATCTGGATTGGAGCCCCTTGAGCTTTAAGGAACTCCATGCAGATGGCCACTGCTCTGGCCACTTCCTCGGTGGAGGGTCCGGAGGGAGGAGTCTCCCGCGGATGTGACCTGGATTGCACGCTATGGCGCGGCGGGGAGTTCCTCGCACCTGAGCCACTCGGTCTCGGGGATGGCCCCGGCTGCCGAGTGTGGTGCGAGGTGTTCTCCTCCTGGAGGCTAGGACCTCTTGAGGCTTCCCTTTCCGGAGAAATGGGGGCCTCCGATTCGGAAGAGGCTTGCTCCGGGGAGGGATAAACCGGCTGGCGTTCCCTCACCGTAATCTGGCCTCCTCCCTTCTTAGCCTTCTTGGAACTCTTTCCACTCTTAGTCATGGCGACTGCCGGAGTGTTTGATGACTGACGCGAAATTTAGTAGCGTTCCCCACAGACGGCGCCAAATTGTTTCGGATGAAAACAATCGAATCTCGGAAGATCCTTTTATCTTGAGGGAACTTGGTCTCGGTCCGAACGACGCAGGAGCCGAGGGTTTCCTGCACAACAAATACACGTAAACTAGCCTCGGGGGGGACGCCGAGGAAGGCCCCTCCGATGCTTAAGTCAGTATATTAGAGAGAGAAAGCTGTGCAAGAGTTTAGTTGCTTGAGGCTTTTTTGTCTTACCAAGAATTGACCAAATTGTTGGCTTTTATACCTTGGCTAATGAAGGAGGCGGATTGGGCCCGGAAGTCAGTTGGGCTGGGCCAAGCTGATTGGGCCGTTGACTGACCTTGACATGGCTTTGAGGATGTTGATTTTTGACTTTAGCACATTTGGAGAGTTGAACCTTAACCTTGGGCTTTTAATTGGATCATTCAGTGACCAGGCCCAATTGGACTAAATTGGACCCAAACACTAGTGTTATAGAAGTATTCAAATTATTAATCTTAAATTCAAAAGGTATTAATTAAACACAACAGTATCATGCTTTATCCTATGTACACATTATAAAAACAGTAAGTACAAAAAATAGGAAAATTTATTGAAGAGAGGACTATCATGTGATATGTTTATGATAATTCGATCTATTTTTTACGAGTATTAATTACAAAAAATGTTTTGCATTGTTGGAGTATTTGATTATTTAATTATTATTTTTTTTAAAAGAAAAAATTTTACATTTCAAAAACGGAGTAACAAAATTATATTCATCCATGTTACAAAATAATTTTGACATTATAATAGCCGTGTATTTTATCTTGCTCCACTTTATTTAGATAGAAACATATTTGGAAATTAGCCACAATCTATCATTTAAATAGAAATATGTTTGAAAATTCAACTACAATTTATTTCCATTTTAGTATATACAACCACCATTTCAAACATCTCAAAATAACATAAGTTGGTGTGTTCGTTTTGGACGAGGGAAGTAAAACAAACACATTGACGAGTATTTTTTTTTTTTTTATCACTCCATATAAGGTTTTTTTTTAAAAAAAAAAAAAAAAAAAGAAAGAGCTCATATATAACTTCATATATTTGAATTTTAAAAGGTTGTTAGTTTTGAATTTTGAAATAGAATACTACTATCTCTACCTAAAAAGAAAAGTTTCACTCTTTTCATTAAAACTCCGTAACAATAATACTCCGTAAGTCCGTAATAAACATGCGAAGTCCTCCGTATCTTTTATATTATAATTCGTATCTAATTACTTAACTTGGACATTTTGTGAATTGCAGTCTTATAAATTATACTCCGCAATTATGCACTTGTTTTTTTATCCCCTCTTATGACGTATCAAAAATTATGATGCAAAATTGTGCGTACAGTTGTATTTTACCAAATTACAGTTCACACCTAGCTACAAAGAAAGACAAATCTACATAATGTCACTCACTCACTCATAATTTAGTTGAGACATGATTCCTTAGATGACATGACGGTCCAAAAATGACACCAAAAAACTGTACTGTACAATTTTTATGAAACTTAATTGAATTCGCATAAATAAAGCATAATAACTAGTACGAGTATTGTCCTAATAAGTTCAATATTGTAATTGGAATTTGATCCTACATCAACTACACAATATGTAGTGCGTTATAAGCGAACTCACCTCTAAACACAGTTTTATAGACGAGATTTGATCCAGCATCGAGTACACTGTACACAGTATGTAACAACTAAACTAGATAGCAATATTCATATCGAAGTTAAACCCATGTTTTCATCATCACGTAACCACGTCGAATCAATAATAATAATGACTACATTCAAAAATCTTCAACTCATGAGTCATATACGATCCAAATATTAAAACATTAAAAAAAAAAAAAAATTCAAGATCTTTTTACATTATTCATCAGAGTTTCAACCTCTCTATCACCATATCTCTAAACATAAAACCAAAAACTTTTGTTAGTATTATCTTTAATGATAATTAATCAACTAAGTAATAAATAGTGCATATTAACTAAAACAACATTAGTCAAAAATAATAATGAGCAAATTAAATTAAAATTAGCTGAGAAATAAATTAATTAAAAATTAATCATTGCGCTTTTGCTTCTTGACCGCCACAATTAGCAAAATTAAACTCAAGAGCCGAACCAAGAACTCCCCCACAATTTAATCCCACATTACTATTATTATTGTTGTTACTACTAATATTAGCATTTCCATGATTCCCATTACTGGTATTATCAGCGATGTTTATACCAGATTTGTCTCTTCGCTGCGGCGAGGCCGAAGATGAAGATGGTAAAGCTAGAGCCGAACCCGAACCCGAAACAATACCAGCAGCAGCACCCGAAGCGGAGCCGGAATGTTTATTGTTATGCATCCAGACTTTAAAAACACTTCTATCAACACCAACTTCTTTACAAAACTCTTGTACTAATCTTTCTTCCCCTTTTTTCAATCTCCACCCTATTTTCTCCGAGAATTCGTACATTTTCTCCTTTTGCTCTTGACTAAACTTGGTCCGAAACCGCTTCTTGCTCTGGAAATTACCATTCTGCCCTCCACCACCGCTACCGCCATTGTTGGAGTAAAACCCTGTCACGACCCCTATTCCGGGGGCAGCAGCGGAGGCGGTTGAATTGTGGACCATTTCGTGATCGGAAGGGCTGTGAGTGTGGCCGCTTAAGGAGAGGAGAAGCTGAGACGCGGAGGGAGGCGAGTGAGGACGACGCGCCGCCGCGGAGGGAGGAATGAGGTGGTGGAGTGGGGTTGGGTCGTCGGGGTCACGGCGGTGGAAGTTGCGATGACAGCCACACGCTGCGCAGGTGAGTGAAGTGGGGTCCACAGGGTTAGCGGTGGGTCCAGGCATGAACTCGCAGCAACCGTCTAGCGCGTGACCTCCTATGCTCGCCGCGTGGTTCTTCAAGCACTCCTTGTATGACACGTGCTGTTGTTGTTGTTGCTGTTGCTCGTTTTCGTTGTTGTTGTTGTTGTTGTTGATGTTGTTGTCGTGGTTGATGTTGTAGCTATGGTGGTGGTGGTGGTGGGCCCTCTTAGCTGGCGGAGGGTGCGGAGGAGTATCGGTGTCGGAGTCAGGGGTGCGAGGAGTGACGGTGGTTGTAGCGGCGGTGGGCCCACTTATGAAGTCCATAGCCATTGATAAAACGGGTCGGGTTTGTGGGTGGGTTCGGGTCGGGTTATGAATGGGTTTGGGTTAAGGGAGCAAAGGAAGAAATGGTGGGAGAAAAAGGAAGAGGTTTTGGGTAATGTAGTGAGATTTAGAAGAAGAAGGTTTATGGGGGGGGGAAATAAAAGGGGGTGTTTGGTGGGGTTAGTTGTTGTTGAGAAGGTAATAAATATGTCTCAGACTCCTTAAAATAGGAGGGTGTTTTTAAATTATTTTTAAAAATTATAAATTATTTTTTAATTTTAGAAGGAGAGAAATGTGCACACGCAGATTGGGAGTATGGGAGGCCACATGAACCCCACTACGAGGCATAATTTGATTCGTAAGATATGGTTAATCTCCCTTCCTTCTTCTTCTTTAAGATTAGGCTAACCTTATTTTGGTAATAGCTTGACCACTAATATAACCTTTTGCCCACTAATTCTTTGTTTATGGTTGGTAATC
Organism: Chenopodium quinoa; assembly: GCF_001683475.1. Classification (NCBI taxonomy): domain Eukaryota; kingdom Viridiplantae; phylum Streptophyta; class Magnoliopsida; order Caryophyllales; family Amaranthaceae; genus Chenopodium; species Chenopodium quinoa. The sequence continues at coordinate 55,306 of NW_018744041.1, read as the reverse complement.
ATTGATGAAATGTACTTTGTGATCTTCTATTAGTTGGGATTATTGTTTGATGTTTCTTGGATCTTGTTGAGGTTTTGCTTGTTTGATTTGAGCGAATTATTTTAATTATAGTGCAAAGTATAACGACGACTTCTTCCATACTTTAGATTATATATTAAGTTGGATTCTTTCTCATGTCTAATTATGAAGATTAAATTCCACAACCTAAATTGTTGAAGTTGGATGGTATTACTAAATATTTAGACCAAACATAAGATAATAATGAGTCATTGAGTCATATATGTATATAGGCGCTTTTTAAGGTATTGAAAGAGAGATTAGAGGGTGAAGGAGGAATAATTTGAACAAAAGCTTTTGGGATAAGAAAATTGAGGTAAACTTATTTAGTTAGTTAAGAAAACTTAATGAAGGTTACAAACCACAGGGGTTAGGGAAATTTATAAGTCTATTTAACATAAATTTTGAAACTAGAAGTGATGCGGTTCCAAGGCATCAATATTGTTATTATAATTATTTTTATTGTTATTTTTAGTTTATTATTAGATGACCGAATTTATTAGGATATTTTTGTTAGTTTAATTCGGTTAGTATAAGATAAGCTTAACTTTAAAGATCATATTTGCAAAATATTATCTTTACAAGTTAGAGTTAGTTTCCTAGTTAGATTAGAATTTGTTTTACCGATTGTTAGGCTAATTATTTAGCTTATAAATACGTGATGGTGTTTAACGAAAAGTATGATTGATTGATTTGAAATTTATAAAGTTTTACGTAAGCTTGTGCTTGTGTATTCTTGGCCTAGTTTAGGTTTTAAGCTCGTGTTGCTTAGCGTTTCTTGACCGAGACTCAAGATTTCAAACCTTTCAAGTGGGATTGAAGGTTATATCCATCAAAATTCATATCAAGAAGTCTCCATATAGAATAGCTGGGCAAAAAGAGGATAAGAACCACTAGTTGATATCCTTTCAATGCTAATTATTAGTTCATTAATAGCTAGTATTTAAGTCGAATAATGTCCCGAGTTAGCATAAACAACAATATGGTACTATATTTTAATTTAATTTAAGATAATGTTATATGCAACCCTTAGCTAGGGTTGCATATAAGCATTTAATATCCTTCTTATTTTAGTATTAAGTTGGAGATTTATCGACAATTCACGAGTAAATCCGTGTAATAAATGTTTATTTATTGCCTATTCTTTCCACTTTTAGCTTCTTGTATGCAGCCTTTAGGGCTGCATATATCTTTTTTTTTTTTTTTTTTTTTTTTTTTTTTGTTTTTGAGGGGTCTTTTTCCTTAATTTAATGCATGAAATTATGACAAAATTCTTTTAACAAAACATGTTTTTCTTTATGATATTGGTCATAATTTTGTAAATGCAACACATTATGTGATATGTGATATAGCCCATTAGATAAGTTTCTAGTATTGAAATTTGAGGTTACAGATTGAAATCTAAACAAATTGTAATTTTGATCTTTAAAAGGTAAGTGAATGACATAAAATGATGAACACAACGTGGAAAGGTATTGCAGTGTAAATTTTAATTTTGCAAGAAGATAATCTTAACATTTTTGTATTTTTTCTTCCCAAAGTAACAATTGTCAAGTTGCTAATCTTCATTCGTGTATGATTTTTCCTTCTCAAAATTTAAAAGCACTAGCAACTATTAAGTTGCTAAACAATAAAAAATTCCTTAATTAGCAAAGAAGCAAGTCCTTGCTTTGTTTAAAATAGATGTCGGACTTGTTAGATGGAAGGGGATCACATAATATTTGGAGTTATCTAAAGTATTGGGTTGGAAATTGGGATCATATTTTTTATTTTATTTTTACTCTTTGTATGTTATCAATTGAATTACTTAACATCAATCATTTAGTTATTGGTAAGTGTGGATGATGTGACTTATATAAAATGACGAGACATAATTCACATAAAAATGAAAATAGAGGATCTTATCCACAAGCTATTGGAAAATGAGGTTGGATTATGATTAATTGATCAAACGTTAATTTATGTCTATTATCATACGTTAATTTTCGTGAATCGCTAAACATCGCCCGCAAATTACCATATAAAACCCACAAATATGACTTGGTGTGACCATTATGCACATTTTCTAAAATTGAAATAATCTCGGTTTAAAAAATGTGGAGCCGTACTGGCTCGCCGGGGGAGACCGGAGGGTAGGCCGGAGATGCGGGGGACGCCGGAGGTACGTCGTCGTCGACGGAAAACGAGGTAAGTCACCGTTAAAATTCACGGTTTACCGTCGGAGTGGCTCTGGCGCCTAGGATGGACGCCCAAACCGTAGCCTGGACGTCCAAGCCAGACGCCAGAACCACCAGAGTGGCGTCCAGCCCAGACGCCCAGACCACCAGACTGGCGTCCTGGCCAGGCGCCACTCTACTGGCTGAGGCGGCCCTGCCAGGCGCCAGTCCAGTGGCTGTGGCAGCCCTGGCAGACGCCACCCTTATAAATTAATTTTTTTTTTCTTTTTTGATTTTGTTGTTGTTTTTTATTTATTTATTTTTTAAAAAAAAAATCGGAAATGATTTTTTTAAAAAATTCGAAATGGGTTTTTTTAAATTAATTTTGAAAATTCGAAATAGGTTTTTTTAAAATTAAGTTTGAAAATTCGAAATGGTATATTTTTAAATTTAGTTTGAAAATTCGAATTGGGTTTTTATAAAAATTAAGTTTGATTATACATAATTATGCTTTTTTTTGTGTTAATTCTGTGTAAATATTGAAATTAAATGTATTATCCGTTAAATGTATTTATTGTAATATATAATTGATGCAGGATTATGGTGGAGACGGAAATGATTACAGTGGGATATTTGGACATGATGGTCCATTCGAAGAAGCTCAACAGGCGATTGATTGGGCAAAACAGGTTGCAATTGAGGCTGGATTTTGCTTGGTAGTAGTAACTCATAAATCTCAACGGGATGGTAGAATGGATCGCATTTTGAGATGTGACCGTTATCGCAAAAGAGAAGACAGAGATTTTCGTACAGCCACTCGGTTTGATACAAAGCGGAAAGGTTGTGGGTGTGAGTTCAGAGTAAAGGTTCGACAACTACGGAGTCGTGACGGTTGGGAAGTGATTGGTTACTCTAAATGGGGGTATCACAACCATGAGATGATAGTATATGAAGAGGGTCATCGACAGCTGAGCGGCTTAAGTCCTGCTGCAAAAGTAGTTGTGAAAGAAATGAGTGATGCTCAAGTCAAGCCTGCTAAAATATTAGCATCTGTGTTAGAGAAAATTCCAGAAGACCATCCAAACCGAAGACACATCTACAACGTCAGACATCAACTCAGGTTTGAACAGTCAGAGGGAAGGAACCCTATACAGCAGCTGCTACACCAGGCACAATCACGTGGTTACCTGTTCTGGTTTGATTCTGATGAAGATACAACGGAGGTGACTCATCTTTTCCTTGTGCATCCTGATTGTGCTGATATGATCAAGTCTTGGCCATTTGTGATTTTGATCGACTCAACGTACAAGACAAACAAGTACAAGTTCCCACTGGTTGAGATCATGGGGATGACTCCAACGAACCAGAACTTTCTGATTGGTCATGCAATCATCAAGGATGAGACGGCTCCAAGTTATTATTGGGTGTTGGAGAAGCTGAGAAACTACATCGGGCCTAATGTTCATCCAGCAGTTTCGTTCGATGTACGACCGAGTGTCCTCCAGCCATCCTTCTATTATTCGTGACGCTACTCATGTACTTCATGACATGTTCCACACGTCTACCTTAGATTATGAGGAACCCGAAGGAGTTGACCGTCCTCGAGGTCGACAACGGCGGAACAGGAGTGCGTTTGAGTATATCCGTGGTCTTGGTCGTGGTCGTGCTCGTGGTCGGACATCGTCATCTAGTCGTAGTCAATCTTCATCGTCTGTGAATATGCCCCTGAGAACTGGTACGTTTTGGTTGTTTACATTGCACATAGTTTTAAAGTGTTACTCCTGCCTTCTTAACTGTCTATAATTATATGGTGAATAGGAAGAAACGATGTTGATCAGTTTCCGTACAAGGAAAGGATACCTGCGATCATCATGCCGTACTTGGAAGGGTGGAATGATGTAGTCGGAGATGGTAACTGCGGATTCCGGGTCGTGGCTGATGTTTTTCAAATGGGCGAAGACAACTACGGTTTGGTGCGTCAGTTGATGTAAAGCGAAATTGCCTCTAACCAAAATGTTTATCGTCATGTGTACCAGGATGACTTGGATGGCGCTCTGCGGCGTATCCGGTGGGGAGGTGGACCTTGCGGCCAAAATCATTATTTTGACGCGCCCCTAGATCTGTTTGCCGTTGCAAACATTTACGAATGCGCAGTCATGCATTTCGGCCTGAGAGTGCATAGTCAAGCTTATTATCCTTGTACCACGGTCCATTGGCGGTCGCGTGAGACTGTCACCACACCGGTCAGAGAGCTAGCTATTGCGTTTCTTGGGTCGTCATACAGACATTTCATCCGACTAGACATGTCATCCGATTTTCCAGTGCCACCGATTATACCTCGGTGGTACAACATTCGCACAGCGAGCGTAGAGGGTTGGGATGCGCTATATCATGATCGGATCCACGAATGGAACACCCTAGCTGCATTTTAGTTTTTCATGTTTACATTCTTCCTATGTAATCTTATTTGTACGTTGCTCTTTTAATGAGAACATTAATCTTTTATATTGTATTGCTTACTGCATTCTATATGTTGCATGGGTAAGTTGCGCGGATCCACGAACGGTTATATCAAAATTTAAAAACAGCAATGATAATATGTTTAAGTTGGAAGCTAAAAGAACAATCTAAAATGTTACAAACTTACAACATAATGTCCAATTTAATAAATTAAAACGATAATATTTAAAGTGCTCTATAAATAAAATGACAAAACCATCAGTAATCCCTCCTCGACGACGACTCCCACTGCGCAAGGGTCTGTTCCAGACTATCAACAACAGCTCTCCCTGTTGCACTCATGATGTCCTTCTCAAGAGAGAGTTTCTGTACGTCCTGCATTATCTTTCCCATCCACTGCATACAACAAAAAACAGAAGATGAAATACGAGCTAAACATATAAAACTTAATTAAAAGACAACGATAAATATAATATGAGACATACCGCTTCCATGGCAGTAGGCGGTGGCACATAATCATCATCGATGTGGTCGAGATCTGCGATCAACCTCGGGTGCGAATACCGGTTGAACCATTCCATGTAGTAATGGTCACACATGGGAGGAACCCCAGAGGGCGGCCGCTGCAACTCCGCAGTCCATAAGCGGGCCACCATCGGAAACTGGTCCCACGTCCCGATCATGATATCCGGCCATTGCACGACGTAGTCCCTCGACGATGCAGGTCGGACCGCCTTCATCGGGCATGCCGGGGGAGGAGGGACAACTTGGAAAAATCCAAGCTGGCGAAGACAACGCTGGGGCATGTACGCCTCGACGATCTCACGATACTGAATGAGTCCCGTGTACAGGGTCCTGGGTACCCAAACACTAGGGTTCGGGCCGAAAGGCATCCAGTTCACCTGCACATAGTTTTAAATTTTAATAACATGAATATAATATGTGCAAATAATAAAATGTAGAAACAATTTATAAACGTTACCTCTAAGGGGGACAACCTGTCCAGCAATAACCGTATCGATCGGAGGCGGTCAACGGACTTCTTCTCCGAGCGCGGACTCCACGCACAAGCACACGACATCCCCTCATCAATAGGAACCGGGTCACGATGTGGTCGCAATGCAGGAAAGTACTCGTATATCCAGGTCTGCAATAGAGTCAGACACCCAGTGATACCTGCCGCGTCAGCCCGACTCGCAAATCCTAGTTGGCGATACAAATACGCCAACGTAGCCGATCCCCAGGAAAACTGGCCTACACTGTCGGGGTCACACGCCTCTACTATGTCGCGTGGCCTGAGCTTGTTTCCGCCGCTCTTATCCGGAAACAAGGTACATCCGAGGAGTAGAAAAACATAAGCACTCAGCTGTGCGTCGTGCGTCCTACGTGCACTGGGGTACAAACACCGCTGCAACACGGATGCGATCTTCACACCTCCGTGTTCCCAAACACCTAGCGCCTCGGTGTACAGTGCAACTCTGTCCACCGCCAACAACTCCGCCAGCAATTCTGCCTGATCCGCATCAGCCACAGCACAAAGTCGTTTACCCTCAACACGAATCCCCAGAATGGCCTCGACGTCATGTAACATGATCGTCATCTCACCGAACGAAAGGTGGAAAGAGTTTGTATCCGGCTGCCATCGCTCAATGAAAGCCGTGATCAGCGTACTGTCAATCTTATCGTGCATGGTGGCAGGAACGTGATTCACCCCAGTGCCCTCCAGTCGCTCGAACATCTCGCTCTCCGCCGGCCAAGCCTTAGCCCATGTACGCAAAAAGCTACAAGTCTTTTCCCGGGTATGACATTTCAACAACCCCGTAACTGAAGGCCTCTCCTGGTCCTCCCAAATACGGGCAGCTATGTGTCCTAGAAAGCTAGGAATCACACTCCCGTCAACAGGCCCACCGGGCACCTCACTCCTAACAACCCAAGAATCATTACCGGCCCTCGACCGTTTCCTGCTTGCCCCAGATACAGTGGACGCAGATGATGTGCCAGATCTACTAACAAACTTACCACCCCTACCCTTACGCACCTCCACCATATGTGTCTCGTACATGTCATCAACCCTCTGACTGAATGGACCGTGATCATCATACGGTCCACTGCCATCGTCCACATCCTCATCCTCATTTGCGCCCTCCTCCTGCTCCTCCTCCTGGTCACCCTCCTCAGCATCATCATCGTCATCGTCATCCTCATCCCGACGGTGGATCCGTTCTCTACGAGCTGAGGCCGAAATACCACGGGATCTAACATGTCTATGCCCCGACCTCTCCACTGAATAGCTTCTACTAAGAAGCTCTACATTCTTCCCCGCACCATGACGACCCAGTGAATTCTACACAAAATTTTAAAATATATAAACATACAAAAATTTATACGAAAAATAGCTACCACTACCCAAATCAAATAAACTAAAAACATACTAACAAATTAACATAATAAAGAAATTAACAAAACACTTAAATAAAAATAATAGAATAAAAAATACACTTAGAAAGGAAATAAAACCAACACAGAAGAATATATATAAACATAAATAATTCATTCCCAATTAAAATAAATTAACTAACCAAAAACAAAATAAAATTTAAAATAAATTAACTAACCAAAAACAATATCAAAGTCACAAAAAAAATTTAAAAACAAATCAAAATAGAGAATAAAAATAAAAATGTACAAAAAAAACAAACAAATAATTGTAAACAAAATATAAACATAGAAAAAATACAACAAAATTGAAAAAATTTATAAAAATAAACAACAAAATATAAAAACAATTCAAAAAGATATTACACAAAAAAAAACACAATATTTTAAAACAAATATAAAAAAAAAAGAAAAAAAGGGGGGGGTGGCGCCTTGGCTGGACGCCCAGCCAGCGGTGGTGGCGCCAGCTGCAGACGCCGCCGCCAGTGGGCTGGACGCCACAGCTAGACTGCGGCGCCTTGAATAAACGCCACAACCGTGGCTATGGCGTCCAGCCCAGGCGCCAGCCTACTGGTGGCGGCGTCTGCAGCTGGCGCCACCACCGCTGGCTGGGCGTCCAGCCAGGGCGCCCCACCTCCGTCACGACGGTTTTTCCTTTTTTTTTTTTTTTTACAAATTGTACCTTGCCTCCTTGGGACCTCCTTCCCTCCGCCGCCGCCGCCAATTCCTTGCCTTGCCGCCTCGACATTGCCGTTGTTTGAATTTTTTTTTTTTTTTTAGAGAGGTTGAAAGAAGATGAACGATGAGAGTGTGAGTGATGAGAGTGTGAGTGTTTTTTTTAGGTCAAGGGCAATATTGTCAAACCAAGTGAATTTTGTGGGCTTTATGTAGTAATTTGTGGGCGATGTTTAACAAATCCCTAATTTTCAGTTTAGTTCATTTCACCTCCTAATTTCCTTCTCTTATAAAATATTCATTTCATTCCAGTTCAGTTCAGTTCAGCTCAGTTCAGTTCAATTCAGCTGAGTTCAGTATATGAGAACGGGCTCTTAGTTATGCTTTTAATTACATGCATACGAATTTTTATTTTATCCATTTAAATTTCAGCAATATTGGGAAATTTGTAATGAATTATTCTAGTTGTTAGTTGTACTTAATTTCAAAACTTAAATTGTTTTTGACATGGTTTGTTTTCAATAATCATTGTGTCGTGTATACCAATTATAAGTGACAAAGACGAGCTTCGCCCTTGTGATGATTAAATATTACCCCATATCATACAATTTAAAGTATTCAATGTCCCTTAAATACTAGAGTATGTACTTGGATATAACTTATAAAGAGTAATTAAGCAAGAAGCAAGGGTATAAATGGCCCACGATTTCTTCATAATTTTTTTTTTTACTCTTATGTTAACTGTTAAATATATTGTATATATTTGTACTTGGTCAACGGAGATAATTTCTCTAAGAATTATCCTCCTAGTTTATTGCTACTGTTATACGGTTTTGACGTAATTAGTTTCCTAGTTTGTAGCCTAGGATAGTGCTAATCTCTTGTATATATTTACTGTCAATAGCAATGAGAAAGCCAAGGAAAATATTCCCCAAATCTTTCATGGTATCAGTTAGCCTAGGGTATTCTCTCTAATTCCGCTGCACCCTAAGCTCTGCTTTTTCCGCCCATCTCTTCTTCTTCTTCCTCTATTTTTCTTTCCTCTTCTCACCAGCAGTCTCTATGGGGGAGTCTAAATCGACCTTCCATCCGGCTCTTGCTGTTTCTAATATCAAGAACAATATTCCCATCACTCTTGAGATGGAAAATGTTCAATATTCTACGTGGGCGGAATTATTCAAGGTTCACGCAAAATCAAACAAGGCTATATAACGCATTTGGGTATATAACGCTCATTATGCACTCAATGAACTTAAAGGCTAAATTTAAAGAATATAAATGCTTAAATACTACAGTAACGAATATAAATCTTACAAGAATATAAAAGTTCAGATAAATGAGCAATAATTGAGATGAACACCAAAAGCAACCAAAAAACATGTAGTTTCAATGTAAAGAACATGCATAAACTTTACGTGGAAATTCAAAAAATATGACTTTTAAAATTAAGGATAATTTGCCAATTACTACCGCAAGTTAATACCACTTTGTAAATTATAACCGCAAATTAAAAAAGTTGTGAATTACTACCGCAAAAATTTTTAAGATGTTGCGATTACTACCAAACCCCTATTAAACCAACTATGACGTCATTATATTCCTTTAACCCATGTTTGACCATGGTTAAAGGCTTTAACCAACCCCTCCAAAAAAAAAAGGGTTAGGGATATAATGACGTCATGGTTAAGGGCTTTAATCCATGTTTGACCATGGTTAAGAGGTTTAACCATGGGTTAAAGTGGTATAATGATGTCATAGTTGGGTAATGGGGGTTTAGTAGTAATCGCAACATCTTAAAATTTTTTGCGGTAGTAATTCACAACTTTTATAATTTGCGGTAGTAATTTACAAAGTGGTATTAACTTGCGGTAGTAATTGGCAAATTTTCCTAAAATCAAATCACATATTCATTACCTATTCAAAGTAATTTAAAAGAACACATGTTGTATTGAAGAAAAAAATATAAATTAAACAAACATATTACTAATCTTAACTTTCATGTTTGTTGTTATTTTGATCAGGTGCATTATGAGCATTATTATGCATCTTAGTGCACCAAATTTTAATTTTCCCTAGCCTCTACAATGGAAATAGAATACAAACATTCGACAATGTATTAAAAAGTAAAATTGAAGGGTTTGATAAGTGTATACGTGCTTTAAAGGTGCATTTTATTTACATGATTTTCATAGTTTATTTGAACTAATCTCAACTTTCATGACTATCACGAGTTTGTCTTGTCAAAGCTAAACTTACTTTAAAACTTCTTATTTTAATTTTAAATGTAGTATGGATATATAGCCCTTATATATTAATCCTTATTTATTAAACTACCCGTAGAACTTAAGCGCTTTTTATTTATTTATTTATTTATCAGAATTTATATAACAACTCTTATTTAAACCTAAGTTTTTCGAAATAGGTGAATATAAGATGAACAAAAGATGTTCTACTTGATGAAAAATGAGATAAGGCTCATATATACTTCGTATTTGACTAAATTAGTTGGTGAAACATTTATAATTATAAGATCAACTCAACAATAATTATTTTTTTTAAATAAAAAAAAAAAAAATCTTCCTAGCTAAATTCCATATGGTACGAAGAACCCTTTAATTTTCTTTAACCTTCTTTAAGTAATAAAATTAGTGGTCCTATATTCCAATAGAATAATAAACTTTTTTAAGGGTAAGATAATTGTAATCTTTTGAACGAAGTTCTTATCTAGTACCAAAGGCTGAATTTTTACAAAGCACCTTCATCAACTAAGTTGATCCCCACTCTTATTATTTTTGTGGACATGAAAGAATTATGTAACACCAACAAGATCTTACCACCGCAATATATCTTAGTTGGATATTATTGCCTACGGCTGATCAGAATCTAATCAGAATGAGCAGTTGATCATGATTCTTAAGGTGAACACATTTTTCATTTTGTCATTATCGATCTTTTCTCGTTTTTTTAATTTTTTGGTTAATTAAATTAAGTATATAGAAATAGTTGTCAAAAAAAAAAAGTACATAGAAATAGCATGCATGTTTGAATTGTTAAAAAGTTGTTGTAGCAAGGCTTGGTCAAGGATCATGGATTAGTATTATCGTTTTAGCAATGGGAGGGATGTAATACATTAATGGCAGGTTTTGGAAAATATATTTAATGTGGTCAATAATACGCTACTCGCACTATAAATTTGAATTTTATTAACGGGATGTATGGGTAAGTTTAATAGTTGTATGTAAATTTTCCAAAAATCTAATAAAAACTTACTGAATATATATCTTAAACACAAATTTTTATATGTGGCTGGTTACACCGTGTGGCCACCATTATGGGGATTACTTTAATTTGTTAATGCTATAGGGATTATCAAATCGGTTAGGAGTTACTTGGTCATGGGTTACTCACTCTGTCATGAGTTGCTAATAAGTCGGTTAGGGGTTACTCGGTCAGGTTTTACTCATAGGGTTACTAAGTATATCAGGGATTACTTGGTTGTCAGGGCCGGGATTAATCGTCGGTTAGGGGTTACTTGATATGTGTGTGTGATCAATTGGCCACAAGCCTTGATGATATATATTGTCTCTCATTCTATAGGTAAGGTGATTCCATCAAATTTGTGAAACTAATTTTCTTGAAAATTTTCTCTACGTATAATTTATTTTCTTAGTGGAGATAGAATTATTATCTAATCAGATTATTGTTTATTGACCTATTTTTTTACTTGACAAAAAAATCTAAAGATAGAAAATTAAATAGGATGCGTAGGATGTTATGGTTGTGTGCATTTATTGCAAAATTAATTTATGCGTTGAAATGAAACTTGTAAAATTAAAGTTGAAGCAGTACGTATACAACAGTGTTAACACTATTTACAGCATTCAGACACTCCGCGTGAAAAAGAAAAAACTGTAATAAGAGGTAAAATTATGTTAACATCAACAGCAATCAAATTTGTAGCCGATCGACTCATCAACTTCATACAATTATTAGTTTATTAACATATATTGCTGCTCCCATTTATGTAACGTTAGTTTCATTTTTGTTGTAACTCTTGTGGGTGACAACATATTGGATAGTGGATACTCTCTTAAGTCTTGTCACTATTATTTACATTTTTAGAGTGTTTATTTATGTTATATGATAATATAAACTAGTTTTTATTTTCAACTCGCGTTGTAGACTTCTGTTCGTTGTTTTTTTAAAATTACATTGGATGAGAAGAGAGAGGTGACGGTTGTGTACTGGTGTTGAAGGAGGGCATTGAGTGAATTAGGGTGGAGATAGTAAGGACGAAAGGGGTAGCCAACCCTAAACAATACGAGGAAAAAGATTTATTCCCCTACATACGCGCACTGATATACTTTGTATGATGTATTGTTGATTACTCTGTAATTTTTGTTTGTAAAGTACCAATAGTTATTTTTATAATTTTCAAAATGATTATGCGAGTTTATATTTTTCATTTTGTGCTCTATGAAAAGAGTGAAGATATATATACAAGTTTTTAAAATATTGCAAAAAGAAAATTAGAAAATCTTGACTTCTAATACCTTTTTAATTTCGATGCAAAATTTGTCATTACCTTTATAAACAATTGTTATTTAAATAACTAACTTATTTTTATATTTTTTTAATAATAACTAATATATTCGATGCCTATTAAAACTATAATTTCTCCGTTCTATTAATATTGCAACAAGGAAGAAATTACGCATCTCAAAGCAAATTTTATATGCTAAATATCTATAATTGTGTAAGAGTAAAAATTATAAAAAGTTGATATTGAGAAAATATTTTATGAGACGAATACAACAAGATCACATATGCCTATATTTTGCTTAACGCATAAATCATATTATATGGTCAAACAAGAGTGAAGAATAGTGCAAAAAGTCCATTGTTATAATATTAATAGAACGGGGAAGACTTTCACTGCCTATTACTCCGTAATAAAATTCATTCAATTTGGTACCTATATATTCTACTCCTATTTGTTAGTATGTTACGGATTTAAAAAATGTAGTGCTTAGTTGGTTCTAAACTAAGTATCAATCACTTTTTTATTAGAGTCAATTAGAATTTAAGCTTTGTTGGCACCAAACTAAATAGTAAATACCATAAAATACCTTATAAGTACCAAAAGTGGATGAACTTCATTACTACTGTAAATCAATTACTAGGTACTCCGTAGTGAAATACGCTCCTTCACCATATGATACAATCGATATCACACTAATATTTTGTTCATTTGAAAACATATAACTGAATTAAAAGTGAGACGATTGAAGACAAACTTTCATCTTTATTTTATTTTTAATTTAATAATTTTATAAAATTTATTTTCTTGATGACAAACCTTGAAACTGTGGAAGCTAAGATGTCGGTTCAAAAAGGTAAAATAATTAAAATGACATCTACCTGTATTAAATTAAATTAATGGGTGATTTGGTATGTTTAATCCTTTTTTAATCCAGAAGTTGGTTGCTTAGAGATCTTAACTTTGATTCCTCGGTTGTGGTAGAGTGAAGAATGTCACACCCAAAAAAGAAAGCGTAGAATCTAAATCCATTTAGGTGCAAACTTTTTGGACCACCAATTTCCCATGTCGTTAATCCCGTATATAATTTTTTGACATTATCAAAGTTTTGATTAGTATATATCTATAATGATAGATTGCTAGGGCCATGTTAAAATTAATATAATACCCTTCAATCCTTCATATATGTATTAATTAGATTTCCTATAAAATTTTAATTCTCTATTGCTCCTTGGTCCTTACTTAGTGAATGACCAATCGAAGAATTATTTTTTTTTACGAGAAGAAAAAAGAGTCTAACTCCCAACTGGTTTTGTTGGTAATGCAATGTAGAACTTTTACTTTTTTCACCGTCCTAACACAAGAAAATAAATATCTATAATGATATTTGAACTCCTAAGCATGGACATCAACGATATTTATGTAAGGGCCTGTTTTATTGACTGAACTGAATCTGATGAGAACAAGGCCTAACAATCAACCCCTTAATTTTGCTTAATTTTCAACTTTTCTTTCTCGTATTTCTTCTTTTAGCTTCCCATTCCTTTCTTTTTAACTAGGCATCATCTTATACCTCATCATTTAATTATAATAGCCATTTAAGGAGTATTTTGTTAAATTCTAGCATGGTTGTCTTGTTTAAGATATTTGGGATTATATTTCTCCAATTATATTTGTGTGACACCTGATATTTGGTCAAAAAAAAAGGGAAATTGACCAAAGTATGCAAGCATTTTTACAGCCTTGCTTATTTTACAAATTATTATTATTATCGAAGAATCTTTGAAAATTTCGTTTTTGTTTGCGCATAATTAGAGGTAGTTGTTTGGTTTGGTTGTTATAAATTCATTTAGGGCGTCATATATTATCCTCATTAGTAAGATTTAACTTTTTTGGTAGAAATTTTTTACCTTTGGCCTTTTTTCATGTCATTATATATTTATATGTGATAAAGTATGTAAAACGATCATGAACTACATCTATCAGTTTGAGTTTTTGGTTGAATTGATCTTTTAATATTGTATCAAAGTCAACGTGACAGGTGGTCACGAGTTCGAATTTCATCCACACCTCCTACTTAGTGAAATATTATTTCTCGCTGAGTATGCATAACAGCAAAAGTGCATGTTGCATCCACACATTTTAAGTTCAGAAGGTGCTCATGTGAGAGCAAGTGATAATTGAATAATCTTAGGTTTCAACCATCAGCTTATAACCTTTTGATTGCGATAGTCATACGCCTTTAACAGCATGCACCCAAGCCTGTAGGTGGAGGTGTATGTAGGGTATCTAACACATAGATTATTGACTTTGTTGTTGTATGAAAAAAAAAAAAAAAAAAAAAAACCCAAAAGTCACAACTAATCTTAGGTAATAACTCACTAATAAATAGCGGTAGCAATCAAAATTTTTACGTAAGATAAGAAAGTTTATAGTGGGATTTAGAATAATGTTCTGACAGTATAGTATAAACTTCCTTACTGTCCATAATAGCACGCGTGATAAGTGAGATCAATAGCAGCATATTGGAATTTGACTAATAAGGATAACTTCATTACACTCACATTGTAGGGCATATCAAAGATTCGACCAAAATTACGTTTCTATACCATAATAAGTGGCCTAGCTTGTTGGTTAACTAGAAGAAGGGGAAAAAAAAATCAATTTGAATCCAAATATATTTCAATAATTTGTCGCACAAAACCCTACGCAGTACGCACCTCATTTACGCATATTACAATATTTTTAAAAAAATTATTTTACCAAATTATTGGAATTTATAAGCTTAGTTAGTAAGTATATATGTGTGTTTTAAAGAGTTCAAGGATATGAACGAGTTTAAAAAACAAGTTTATTAGCTTAGTTACTTTGGTGTGGAAATAGCTAGATTGAACTAAATTAACTCCATGCTTTCAAAAAAAATTGAATTAACTCTCATATCAGTGTACTTTTTTTTTTAGACAAACAAATGCTGTATTTTGTGATGATGACCATGAGTGTAGCAAACAAGATTTTGATTTGCAATTACGTAAAAGACATTTTTTTTTATCTCGGTTAAGCCAACAAACTAGCGTCACTATAATATGCACATAACTTATTTTTATATTGTAGTAAAAAAAGGGTGGTTAATTGGTCATGACCTACATTAGCCCTGTGGTTTCAAACCGGCTTGCACATATATGTATAGACCTATTAGACCTGATGAAGAAGTGGATAAAGGACGGAGTGGAGGAAGAGGGAGGAGGCTAGATAATTAAAAGGGTGTTTAGTAGGAGGGATAAGAAGAAATGAATAGAGATAAGAGAAACCGATATTATGTAGTACTTGTTTTGGTGGATAGAAATTAAAGATAGGGGCAAAATCCCTCCTCTTTATCCCTCTAAATCTACACCTAGGACAGTGGTATAACCGTATAAGAAGATCCATAAGAATTTTGATTTTAAAAAACCATTATAACCTTCCAAAAAAGGAAGATGAAAGAGAAGGGAAATACCAATAAGGGTATTTTAATATATTTGCCTTTCATTCCAATATATTCCCAATTCTTAATTGCTTACAGAACAAGGACTAAAGTTTATTTTTATCCCTTTCCATCAATCCCTTATCATATTCCCATTGAATTTGAAATGTGGATGCAACACAAACCCTCTCATACCCGACGCTAATTAATTCCATTTTGAAGGAAGGGTCGATGAGATTCAAACCCGTAACCTGTATGTCACATTGGCTCCAATACCATGTTAAAGGACCATCTCAACCAAAAGTTTAAGCTGATGGTTGAGGCGCAAGAATATGTTTTATAATTTATTATTTTTTTATCCCTCTTGTCAAACAAGTGTGATAAATAATTAGTATAAAAGTCTAATTATTGTAATATTATTAAAACGGAAGAAATACGAAATAACGGAGTAATTTGACTTGCGGTCCGTTTTGCTAAAAAGAGCATTCGGGCGTTGCCGCCCAAAAAACAATACAAGGGCGATGAAGCCTAGGAAAGACAAATTGGAAATACTACAATAATTGACGTGAAATTTCAACAAAATCATGAAAGTCAAGAAATCGTAGTCAACCATCACAATGATATCAGTATAGCTGTAAAAAAAAAACACAATGCCCTTTTTTCGCAATAATAGAGGAACTTAACCATCACCTACGACTATTGCCTATTGGCTAACCCAACCTAGCCTCTTAGCTACCCTACGTTCCTACTTATATTAGCCATATGACAATATTACCCAATTAAATTAACCACTTTTATTTTCCTTTTTTTTATTTTTTATTTATTTTTTATTTATTTTATATTTTTAAGTTCAAGTAATTTTTTCTTTTCCACTTAAATTTAGCTCAAGTAAAGCTAATGAGTCCAAACAAAATTATTTTAATAAAGCCTTCAAAAAAAAATTAATAATAATAATAATTTATGAAAAATAACTTTAGTTAAAGATTAAAAAATGCTACTCAAACTAAGGTCCTGTTTGATTCACCTTAATTTTGCTGAACTGAAATTATTTTTACTGAACTGAAATTATTTTTACTAAACTGAACTTAATATTACTGAACTAAAATTATTTTTACTGAACATAAATTATTTTTACTGAACTGAAATTATTTTTACTGATTTTCTATTATAATTCTTCTTTAAGAAAACTGAATTTTACTGAACTGAACTTATTTTTACTGAACTGAAATTATTTTTACCAGACTGAAATTGATTTTACTGAACTGAACTGAACTGAACTTATTTTTACTTAACTGAAATTATTTTTACTTAATATTATTTTTTAAGGTGAAGAGAACAAGACCTAATTCAATAACTAACATTTTCCAACGCTTTTGTCGAAAAAATTGTAGGCTGGTAAAAAATATTAGTAATGGTTGAACTTAAGTTATTACGTATTATTACTTGGTAATGCGTTAGTATTGAGGGCTTGTTTTCTTCGGCTTAAATTCAGTTTAAACAATTCAATTCAGTTTAGTTCAGTTCAATAGACGAGAACAAGTCCTGAGTGTACTTGTTACTAATAGTCATTTTTTAAAATATGATACGGAGTATCAATATCTACTAGGCATTGCTCAATTACCGAAAGTTCATATAAGTTTGAGTACCAATGTTAAAATCATACTTCGTACTAGTCAAGACTTGAAGGCTAATGTAAACCTTCATCATGCTACTTGAATTAGCACATTGTGTGTCAATCATGGTGAAAGTTTATCTCTTTAAATTAAATATTGCAAATGTGATTAACAAAATGAAACAATAAGAGTATATATATTTTCTTCTTTAATATATAATCAACATATTCTAGCTACTTGAGAAGTCAAGCAAATTGCTTGTATATTTAATTGAGTTGTAACTCTTGTAAGAACCATTCAAAATATTCCTACAGTTTGAAATTAGTACTGGAAAATTAATGAATAATTCTATCAGATCTTTGTGACACCCAGGGATTAGGTTCATGAACTTATGTACTTTTAAAGACAGATTTAAAGTACAACTTACAAGTACCCCATGTTTGATTGTCCCATGATTAGTTGATTACCTATGTGGTTAACTGTACTTACTTAGTTGTAACTAACAATTAATTAAATTTTTATTAAACTCTTAATTTGTCATTAGATCAGATGACACCAATCTATTTTAGTCGCTTAATTAATATAACTCATGTTTTTAAAAACTAAGATGTTCATAATTTTTATTATGATTCTTTATGATAGATTGCTCCTTTCTTGTACTTGAATTAGAACCTAATTCATTTAATAGACTAGAGCTTTACAAATGATTTCAACCTAATTCATTTGATTGTATTCTAAAATTTGACATTTGATGTGATCCTTTATGTGCATGTATAAGTTTCAAAACAAATAAAATCAGAACACTACTCCATTGTATAAAGATGAACAAACAAAAGTGTATCTATCACTTCATAAATTGTAGAATTATTAAAATTGAAAGATAAAACTAAATTAGCCAAGGATAAAGCGTAGGAATTGAAGTGCCCAAATTTTCGAATTAAAAGGCTTACTTTCAACCTAGAAAACCCAAATATTTGTATAACCTAAGAGGGGGCAATTATAAAAGTATACCTCGAAATTATTCTCATAACTATAATTTTGCTCACGTGTATCATGATATGTAACCTAAAAGACTTATGTAAATAGGGTAAAAAATCCAAGTGATATAATTTTACTAGAGATTGTTGTATATATCGGGGTGCACGGTACACCCATGAACCTTTTGTTCTCATTTTGATAATTGTTTTTTAGTAGGATATAATTTGTACTCCCTCCGTCCCATTATTACATGCCTGTATTCCTTTTTGGGGTGATCAAAATTAAGTGCCTATTTCTATTTATAGGTTGTACTTTTTGACAATATTATTCTCTTTTTGATGATTTGTCACCTTTTTTCTTTTTCTTTTTTGTACTTTAACATCAATTTCCAATACTTTATCTCTCCTAATTCCCAACCACTTTTTCTTTCTCTCTATCTCTCTCTAACCCCACATGCATATTTATACTCCCAATTATTAGTTTTAAGGAATCTTTAACTTTCTTACTTCCCGTGTAAAATGAGAAATAAGCATGTAATAAAGGGATGGAGAGAGTATTAATTTTACATACATTAGGAATTGAAATTGTAGCATTCTTATGTCAAATATATCATATATATTTGAATCACAAAATATATCATATATTATATATATGAGCCACGGCCCACGGGCTAAAATGAATAATTGGATCACATAGTACCGACCTGAAATGGATGGACTTTGATTGGGTTGTATAGAATAATTAGGACCATAATTAGCTGGATGAATGAACTTCAGCCCACCCAACAATGTGGGCTCTACAGTAAAAAAAAAGCCCATTTAAGCCCATGCACTTGACTTTCATTATATTACTATGTTTTTACACAAGTTTTATCCCAAGCAAACGATTTAATGGGACACATTTAACTTTTTGTAACGAAAGAGAGTGTAGGGAACGAAGTTAATGTATTAGTGGAAACAATGGCTAAAATATATGGCTAAAATATTGGTAAGCTCATTTCTAAAATGAAGGTGTAATAAAATATTACATACAACCATAACGAGTAATTTGGGATGAAGGGAATATATTTTAGGGTAATGCTATATGTAGCCCTAAAGGCTATATATAAGCATTAAATTCACTCTTGAAAATTGTATAAAATTAGGAATTCATGACAAAAACACGCGTAAATCAGTGTAATTAGTGTTAATATTTTTATGATTTCTGAACTTTTTACAATTTTCAAGAGTAAATTTAATGCTTATATGTAGCCCTAAGGGCTATATATAGCATTATCCTATATTTTATTCATTTTTTTACTCACAACACTACCTTATGAGTTAATAAGTTTTTTTTTTTTTTTTTTTTTTTAGTAAAAGTTAAAGGAGCCTTATATTGATAATTTGTCCATCAAAACATACGGAGAAACCTCACAAGGACATTGGTTCTCCCACATTTGCACACTATCGAAAGACGTCAAACGGGCTAGATTGTGGTCAACAACATTCTTGAGCTAGATACGATCACCTTTACTTTTAAGAATTATTGAGCTAGATACGATCACCTTTACTTTTAATTGCTGCAAATAATTTCTAATAAGTGAAGGCTAGTTCACTACAATTTATTATAGTTGATATCAACTTATTTCATACTTCCTCCTTATTTCTCCATTTTTATGGGCATAAAGGTTTAACAAGAATAGTATAATTTATTTACTGAAGTGGGTAGGTTAAACATTAGATGAGAATTTATTTAACCGACTTTCAAAACTTTAACCGAACAATTGTTCGGTTAAACATGACTTCCAAAACTTTAACCGAACAATTTTTGACACGCAAATCGAGATATTAGATGTTTAAAAGGGGTATTATAGTATTTTCCTTAATTATTTTAACTTAATAAAATACTTTTTAACGGTGTTGGTCACCGTTGGGAAAAAGAATAAACCATGGGTGTACCGATGGGAAGACAAAAATTTTGAAGTGTATTAATGGGAAAAGTCAAAACCACTTAACCACGTGTACCAATGAGAATTTTCCAAAAATAAATATGAAAAAACAACGGAGGGTATAAATGGGAGGATAGATAGTCTGAAAAATATTACCAATAGTGAAATGAAAGGGATTACCGGTAGGAAGGAATAATAAAATATTATTACTATTATAAGTTTTCAAAAATTGAAATGGAGCACTTATGAGGATTTCTTCAGGCATGAGAAGAACGCAAGTGCCAAAATCGAAACTCCAATTGGATAAAGGAGATCCTTAATCTACACTAGCAAATATAACTGGAAGTGGAAGTAAAACACTTATTAAAATACGGAGGAAGTAAATAATTAGATTCTCATATCTTTCTATTTGCGTTCATTTATCGTTGAATATTTTTATTAACATATAATTTCAAAAATTATGAAATATTACACTAATAACAATCTAATAACCTCTCATTTGATTATTCATAGAAATTTTACGGAGTAGTATACAAATTGTGTCAAAATTTTCTCAAACCCAAAAATATAATTAGATCAGATCAAATCAGATCGAACTAAACATACAACTATACAAGTAAACAAATTAACTAAATGAAATAATGAATACTCTGTTGCTTCAAACGCATCACTTCATGTAGCTCCTCCATTGAAGAACTTCAAATAAACCCTGCATCTCATCTATGTTTCTCAGGTACACAAATTCATTTTCAAATCATTTTCTTGTTCAACAACCTGCATTAATCAATTCTTAATATGGGTCATTCTTAATATATGCACTTATCATTTTCGCCTTATCTGTCCACAAAATTGCTGCAAAATTCCGTAATTATGTTAATTGCTGTCTTTTTTTATGCCCCTTTTTAGTTGGGGAATTGTGGGGTGTCCTTTTCTTTTACTGGGGACCCTTAATTCCTAAGTTTGATGCTGAAAGAAAGATGTAATTTTGTTCATGTTGAACTATTCTGTTGGACCATTTTGTTCTAAAAATGCTACCTTTTTTACCTTATCTATATCACCTAGAAATTATGTACATTATAATGTATACAAATTTTTGTATGTGGCTGGACACATGGTGTGGCATAGGTTACTTGTATTCTGGCGTTACTGGTTTTGATCAGGGTGTTGTTACTGGTTTTAGCCAGAGTGTTACTTGTATTTTATGGTTAGTTGTATGGTCTTACTAGTTATGTTCGGGTGTTACTGGTTTGGTATAGGGGTTTGGTCTGGATACAAGTAACTCATACAAGTAACCCCAAAATACAAGTAACACCTACAAGTAACACCTGGTGCGGCTGGGGTTACCTGTAGGGTGTTACTTGTAGGTGTTACTTGTAATCTAGGGTTGCTTGTAGGTGTTATTTGTAATCTAGGGTTACTTGTAGGTGTTACTTGTATTATGGAGTTACTTGTAGGATGTTACTGATTTTCGTCAGAGTGTTACTTGTAGGTGTTACTTGTATGGTCGTACTGGTTTTGGTCAGGTGTTATTATTTGGTATGTGGGTCAAGTCAGGGGCTACTCAGAACACAAGTAACACATACTAGTAACTCATACAAGTAACCCTAAAATACAAGTAACACCTACAAGTAACCTTTGACAAAACTAGTAACATCATACAAGTAACCCTGCCGCACCATGTGGCCTGCCACACTGAAAAAACATTTTTTTTTTAAATCCTTGAGTTGTGATGTGACTAGAGTTTAGTTCTTGGATTTGCTGATTTAATGGGACGATTCCAACTTCTAGATACATTCAGCTGATAATAGAATTTGCTGGTTTACAAAATGTTTAATGCGAAAAGCTAGTGTCTGATTTTAGGCAAAAGAGTTTATGATTTTAAGAGTTCAGAAATACTAGCATCTGATTTGCCATTGATGCTACTACTGAATACCTTATCTATAATGTTATTTGATACTTTTGAATGAGTTTTTTATTTTTATTTTTATTTTTTTTTCCAGAATATTAGTTATGTATAAATGTATGATCCAATACATAATTAAGAATATTAATGATCAAAGGTGTGTACTTATTAAGTGAGACGTTTAGTTTCGAAGACATGAGTACATTATCTGCGGTTTTTTTATGCCATCATCTAATTTCATAGAAACATTAGATGCTGACATCAAAAAACCGTGGATAGCGTACTTCTGTCTAAATTAGGTACTGGCATAAAAAAAACGACAAAACGTGAATAATGTACTCTTGTCTAAATTATATGTCGCACTTAATCATCCTCGACTTGAATTTCTGATTTGTGAAGCAGAAGTGTAAGCCTTTCAACCCTTTTACAACTTAGAATATGTAGTAAGCAACATGATAGCTTTTTTTATTTAACAGTAGAATGCATCCTCTGAACTCCAAATTTTAACCGTGAATGATGTACTTACTTCAAGACCGGAATTTTTTTGGTAGACATGAAAAGAGAAAGGAAAGAGGCGATTCCCTAGCCAATATGTATACCTTCCCTAAGAAAAGAAAAAAGAAAACATGATTTTTATTTAAACCCTTCTCTTTTAGATGGAGTGAAGGCGGTCATGAAATGAAACTAGTGCATTGCTTATTTACTTATACCGTAGATGTTCACAATAACAGCATCAGAAGATGTGCATGCCTACAGGATTAAGGGTGTATTAGTGAGCTTCACAGTTTTAACTTCTATCTTTCTCACTTGCTTCTTATTTATGTAAATCCATAAACAACACAGATAGGCGAAAGATGAAACTTATAATGTTTAGTATGCCTGGAGGTGAGAACATTAGAATTCTGTTTATTAAAAGCTAAACAAGTTAAGTATCATGAAGAGAAATGCCTAGGAAGCTTGTGTTCACAGAGAAGTCCTCTGCTTGTGTTCCGATATAGTACTTTTTGACATGCATTATTTGTTTCCTTAAGTTCTCCATTCCAAAGAGTAAAGACCCTTAGTTACCTTCTTGCTGACTTTTTCTAGGAACATAACCCTGTTTTGTGAAAATGATAGTCTTAGCCAATTTCATTATATTTGGTGGTGTAAGGCTTCTCCAAGCCTTTTTCTATTACCTATAGCTCCTCTGTCTATATCCTGCCCCATTTCAATATCTACTTTCTATAGATATGCTTTGGGATTGGTAAAGGATTATCTTATACTTTACCAGTTTCCTAATTCCTACTTCTTCTAGTCGCGTCATCTAATCATTACTGAGTCAGTTTACTGATGCTTTCCTAGATGTTGGAACTTGTGCAGATATCTTTTATACACCCAAAACCCTTTCTTCGAAACACACTATGTTGTGTAGACATCCTAATAGAAGAGCTCGTACGTGGTCAATACTGATATCCTTAACTATACTTAAACACCCACTTACAATGCTTGATGTTGAATGAAACTATTGTGTGAAGCTTTGCATCTGTTTAAAGGGTTGTCCTTTATACAGAATTGATATATTCGTGTATTCCGCTAAAACATCAAATTTACAATGGAACTAAATTGAAAATCCTACTGAAACATGCACCAATTTATCTTAATCAGGGTTAATGGGATGAAATAATGACAGTTGATATGACATATTATTCCAACTACTAAAAAATAGAATGGGCTGATTGAGAAGTTAGGAGTTAGATGCTCTCTTGAGGATAGGTGTCAATTTTAACTGGAACCATCAAAGATGCTTCAACCATTTGGCTGTGCATATGTCCAGAAAAGATGCAAAGCTTGTTGAAGAGCTCTGCTGGTCCTCTCATGTTAGCATCTTTTCCTGGTCCAATTTCTTGCACCGATTCTTCATAGAAAGGATGGAAATTCTAACATTTCTTACCTCCACTCCCCCAATACCTCTCACGATCATGATCGTGAGAAATATGATATGAGAATTAGGAATTGGAGAAGAAATATTAAAAAGAAAATTTGAAAATTTAACCTGATGCATTGACAGTCTGGATTATGCAAATGTCTTTGACACAGATGATCACAAACAAGTTGTCTTTCGATCAGAAAATTTAAGAAACAAATGGCATTGATTAGATTGCCGGAAAACCAAAAAAAAGAATCAAAATTAAACCTTGAGAAGCTTCCTGATGCAAATAAAACTAAACTTCCAACAAAAAAGAATCAAGATGTATAAAAAAGCACTATATATTGTCCTTTGTGAGAGCCGATAACATCATAATAACTGTACTCACTCCTTGTTTTTTTTTTCTAATAAGATATCAACTGCAAAACAAGAGATATCATTGGCTCACTTCATGCATTGCCGCCGTCTGCTCTCTGGTTTGTGTTTCACTTGCTACAACTGTACATATTTTGCTGACAGAACCTCCAAAAAGACCAAAAATTCAACAATCAAGCCGCGTAGAATCCCTTGAAGTGTTAATCACTCACAACAGACTTTAACTTCTCTCTGGTTTGCTTCATCTTGCTTTGTCTGTCTCTTTGAACTTGCTCAGCTCCTCTCTTCTAAGCCCTATTGTGGATAGGATCAGAACCTCTTCGAACCCTCCTTTCACTTGACTGGGTTGGATCATATTTCTTGTTTTCCGGAGTTGATCTTCTGCTAGCATTGAGTTCCTGCCTTGAGACTCCCTGCAGGACTCGATTGCTTGGCGCATGTTGTAAATCTCCTTTGTTCGGAGCCAGGGTCATTTCCGCCCGCCTTAGACTACAACCTCTCTCTGGTTTTAATGCTAACAAACCAATACACAATAGAAGAATGAATGTTTTATTAGCACTTAGGTTCATATTGCTCTACTAACACTTGAAACAGACTGAAGTCGGGAAAAATCCTAGTATTTCTCTAGAGAGTAATGAGAGAATGAGCAAAGTCTGAGATTGTATGTAATCCTTCTATTGTTGTGACACCATTCCTGTAGAAACAGGAGTGTAATATATCTGTTATAAGATTTAGAGGTTGCTTTAAAGCATAAAGCAGAGGGACCCAAAACTGGCGGAAGAAGTTTTAGATTCACCCGAAATTTAGACTAGTGTGAGATATGCAAATTTAAGGCTGTTATGGAAGAATCTAAATAGGATGAATAAAGGGGGTTGGAACAATACCCTAGGGAAGCCAAGTATCTTTTTCATTTGTATCCTACATCCCTATCATTTTCTTAGCTTTTTTTGTCTTGGTGACCAGACATAAAGTTCTCTCGGTGTCCCCCCTGCCTTCTTGCCATTTCACCTGGCCATGCTTACTCGCTATTTGAATTTGAGACTGATGGATTATTCTTTGTTATTGGCCGTTCTTTGCCTCAATTATCGTTAAATCATTACTAAACTACGTCATCTGTCTAGAACTCTGTAAACAATAGTCTTATGTATTAGTATTAGTTTTGGATGTCCGAAAAACTGTCACTGATCTCAGAAAAGAAATATGTTACAGTTGGTTTCCAGACACATCCGCACCCTAGTGAGGTTGTAAGGAGACCTATGTAGAGTGTTTTTTTAGTGAAATCGTGGTAAACCCTGAATTATGAAGGGTTAGGATGATGTAACGTGTGATTATTAATTCTAGATAGAGGGATGGAGTCGCGCCTTGAATGGCTTGGAGAGGGTTACTTAGGTCACTTTGTGATTCCTTTGTTGTTAAGAAAAGGAAATATATAAGTTAAGTGAGTGAGGGACATGCCATGAGCCACCCAACAATATAACTAAACTGGTACAGTAGTCTGGCATATAAAGAATAAAATGGAAGGGAAAAGATTGGGGGAATGTAACAGCCCCCCCTAAAAAACACCAAACTGCTGCTTTATGCCACTAAGATCTGCTTCTTGTCACTTTAGAATTCCAAGCTCTTTTCTCTATGCACCAAAAATTATGGTTTCTTGTGCTAAATGTGTTTCTTTTATGCTTTTCTTCTTCTTTCTTTCTGTTTCCAAATCCTACATTCTTCATCTTATGTTTGACAGACCCACTTCCCGCTCTTTTTTCATTTATATTATTTTCCAATTATCATCCATTTAGATTGTAGACCAACTTTATCTTTTAAATCCTATTTATCAATTCAAAATGTTAAAGAAAATAATACACAAGTTCTAACTACAAGAAACTATGACTAGAATACAATGTTAAGTATTAAATTAACATTTATGACTTCGATCTATACATGGTTTATTAAAGAATTCTAGATTAATACAAGTACTAAAGGTTGCTCGCTCTTAGGGCTGCATATATCAATGCCGAAATCCTAATTACTAGTAAATGACATGTAGTTTAAAAACATTCTAAAGTACAAGTTGTGATGCTTTATGAAAATGAGGTGATTATATTCTATTGTGCCGTAAAATTAAAGGGAGACTGGTCATAAACTCTTGCTGAGATGTAGTTATGATGTGCTGATTCTCTGCTTTTCTTTATCTACCAAATCAAAGTTAAAATAAAGAGGGCCATTGGATAGAGGATGCTTTGTTACATTGATTATTTCATGTAATCTTCAGCACAAACTTTTAAAAGCTTGGAGCACTTAAACATGCTTCTATCATTCTGGTTGGTGGTCCTATTGTTACTAAGGTAACTGTTTGTTACCCAAGCATTTTTTTCCTTGGAACGATTGCCTCGATTTCAACCCGTAATTTTTGTATAAATATGAGAAATTCTTATGTCAAATTTTTCAATAGAACTTGTGCATTGTGCTTAGATTAATATATTGAATTGGCCGTAAATAATGTTAACTTTATTTGCGATTTTGTTTTGAATATTTTGATTCTAATAATCTCAAGTTTTACCCGTCTTCTTAGAATAATTTCAGGTTTTGACTATGGGCGTGAGAAATGAAGAATTTGCTAGTTTCATTAGTCAAGATTTGCTCTAATTTGGATAGATAACCTCACAATTAAGCAATTGTCCTTGGTTATTCCCAAAGAAGAGATACTTAAAATGGGTGTGTTTATGAGAGTTTTGTACGGGTATTTAGTACTATTTTAAGGGTTGCATTAAGTACTTATTAGATACCCTTTTTGCTTTAATTAAAGTTTCTGTGTTCTTGGGATAAGAGTTACCCATTCATCAATCTCTGTACTTCATCAAAAATGAAAATTTTGGGTTAAGGAAATTATAAATTTTGGACTGTCTTTATCTTTTTTGATTCTCAAGATTGGTCTTAAAGGTTAGTTTTTTTGCTACTTTAGTTTGAATGTAAAGAGCTTTGTTTGCCAGCCGCCTTTGATGACAGGATGTACTCTCATAATCATTAACTTCATGGTAAATTTGTTGCATAAAAACCATATATTAACAAATGAATCAATGTATAATATTGTTAAGAAGTTGCTTTTGTTACATAGAGTATGATAATAATAATTGCGCAGTTTAGCTGTAACGATGTCCTCAAAGGATTAGATTAGTATGTTAATCATAATGAAATGAACCTGATTCACAGCAGATTAGATTAGTAAGTTAATCGAGATGAAATGAACCTGATTCACGGCTTTTACAAAGGTTAATATCCACCACAATCATGCAGAATATATTCTTTACCTGCTTTAACTTTTTATTAGCATAATTGGATTAATATTGGAAACACTACCCCTAAACCCAACATATTAAACAATTCAGATTTGAGGATTGTACTATAGTGAGATTTATGTGTACAATCTGAACAAATTACAGAGTTATAACCTATTTCACCAATATGTAGCACAGCTCTATTAATTTTAAGCTATCGAGTCCTAAACACTTCGGAAAATTACCAGAATTTGCTGCCACCGTTAGTAGTTAGATTACAGACACTTTGGATTAAAAAAAATGGTTTCTGGTGCAATTCTATATATTTCTAAAATACATATATTTGCCTAGAGAAAACCAAGGACTCAAGTGGGAAATGCCCACGATTTTCTTTACCAACTCAAGATATGACCTTATATACAGCATCAAGCCGATGAACACAAACACTTGCAAAGAATAGATGGCTTCTGGACTCTTAAGACTAACAGATAATCACAGACGATGGTGAAATTTAGGTTACAGTAATAACAATTAAAGACATAGAACATGACTTGAATAGGGGTGATGTATTCACCATTTTCCCCAGTGGATGGCAGGTGTTGCTATTAACAGAGCACTAAACAGCTTCTTGAGCCACAGCTGAAGGAGAACGTGGAGCTATCATAAACTGCAAGCCCCTGCGTTGCCCTGATTGAAGCACAAAAGCGACTTGAGTTGCTGCCAGCGCTGCAGCTTCCTGAATACAAACAAACTTTTCTAATTAAGCAAACCAAAGTAATAATTACAGCTCATTCACTATGCTGCCAGTCACTATATATGAAACAATTAATCAGGCTTTGTAGTTGATCTAATAAGAATATCTTGCTCATATAAAGATATGAAATCATGTCTACCTTGGATGTCAATATGGCTTGTAAGCAAGATAAGTTAGTTTTTTTTAATGCTATTTAGGAAAGAATTTGTGCATGCCTTTGGCCAAGCCTACATGCCTTGAGTCTGGCTAGCTCGGCCATCCCACTAGCTAGCTATCTGCTGACCCGAAATTTTCAAAAGGATGGACTAGGCATAACTAAGGCCTACATAACCTAAGCCAAGTTTCGCTTAAGTTAGCGGGCTTTGTCGAACCATGATGTACTGTGTCTTTCCTTGTGCTTTTCCGAAAATACAAAGTGGCGCAGGCCCGACAGGCACAGTTTTATTACATGTCATGGCTTGTGCCTCCACAATGCACTAACCAATATAATAAAGGTGGGTGTAGCTAATTAAAGGAAGAATTTTGCAACCAGAAAATAGTTCACAACACAATAAAGTAGACAAATCAATTAATACTATCTTTAAAATCAAATCGCATATGTAGTTCCACTTGTATTCAGCAGTTGCACTACAAGGAACTCAGAACCAATGGGCCTTATTCTAGAAGTAAACACCAAATCAAGGATACAACTATACAAGGAAACAAGACCTTCCAACCAAAAATATTAACCACCAAAACAAAGAGGGATATAATCTCATATAAGCCTTGAACCAAAAAATAAAAATGATTAATTAGTACTTCCTTCATCCCAATTTTCACTGTATAAAGGGTTGTATTGAGTGGGTAGGTAGATTTGTATTTTAGTGTGGGGTAGTGAAAATAGTTGATAGGAATTGTGGAGCAATGTATAAAAAAGCTGAAGGCGTGCTGAAGAGAAGGGTTATGCAGCGCCTAGGCGCGCCTCTTTGAAGTGAGGCGTACTATATAAACAAATTGGCAGAAATTTGCTTCAGGTGTGCCTCGGAAGCCTAACCAAAACACCTCGCCCAGACCAAGTTAAGTGCCTACCCCATATCAGCTTGCGCCTCAGGGCCTAGGCGCGCTTTTTCAAACACTGTTGTGGAGACAAGCTAACTAAAATGGGAAAGGAGGACTCTTTAAGGGACGGAGAGAGTATCGAATAACGAGAAAGAGAACATTATTGTCTGCCTACCTGTTGTTGTCTTCTACGCTGCAAGATACTGATGGCCCACGCCATAATGTAACAAGGCAAAAGAAATCCAGCAGCCCTAAGCAAGAAAAGCTGAAAAAGAAAACAGTAAACACAACGTATTACTCGTACAAGACTTTGTGCAGCTAAGTTATAATTATGGACAGAAAATAGTATCCAATCTACATCTTACTTACCGAGAAAAAGGCTGACATATCATCTTCACTATCAGCATCTGGCGAACTCCAAGCATGCCTTAAGAGCAGAAGAGCCATCAGCTGCCAGAAAAAATAAGAGTCAGCATGTTGTGAGCATGTTCAGTTTTAAACTGCTGACAAGAACCTTAACAATTTGCATAATGCCAAGTTTTACCATATTTGTTAGACACAGATGACAAGTATAGATAATGTTTATAGAGTGTGCATATATTTCTATATCTGATAGCTCTATTTCAGATTTTTCACACATTGGCCTTTGAAGCTTACAATGAGCGCAGCTGAACGACAAAATGCAGCTCCACTAGCACTAGTAGCAGCATAGTCATCATACTCAGCTTCCAGAAACTGTCGCTCTGCCTCAGCAATTGCCAGAAGACGAGGATCATGCAAATCCAAAGGAGTGCCAGATATTGTCCAGCCTCCACTGCAAATGACAATTACCAAGCAGCATTAGATGGTAAGTAGGGAGAAAAAAAAAAGTTTGGTATGAGTTATAAATATAAAAAATGGTGTAGTCGATGGACATATGAATATTGTACTACTCATTCAATAGAGTGGGAGCCACAACAAGAATTGCCCGAGAAAAACTACATACCCAATATCAATTGCAGTGTCTTCAGGATGGGGTGGTGGTGGTGGAGCAGTGTAATTGGGTTGGTAAGGCTGAAATTGTGCAGAAATCCATCATCAGAATAATAACATAAACAAATAAATACATTCATACAGACAGAAAGCAGTTAACTAGTGATCACAGATACATCAGTTGATCCCTCGGCTAAAACATTAAAAGAAAAAAGAGAGTGACAGACAATGGCCTATTCAAAAACAAAAACAACATGAGTATCACAAAGATAGCAGGGGATCAGATGTAGGAGGTGATTAAGAAATTTGGCTTCTAGCAGGTCCCACGATTTAACATGCTAACCCTTTGAAAACATGGGGTATAGCAACTTCTCAAGTACTTAGCAACTTCTCAAGTACTATGGAGGGAACCAGTGCAACTTTGATTAAGCAGTTTAAGGGACCTGACATCAGTGCTTGGCTGCTCGGTCCCAGCTCTAAAATATTAACACAATGGAAGAAAGTCCCCATATTTCATACCTCACAAGCAAAAACCTTCAAACAAATTCTCCTTCGTCTTAAAACAAGCTTTGTACTTCATATGGCAGAGTTTGAAATGGGAGAAGGGGGAAGGCATGAAAGATTGCAAAAGAGATGGAAGCTATACATAATGGCTCAGGACAAAAAGGAAAAGTGAGACCAATTCTTCATAAAGTACTTTAATAATCAAATAGCCTTTTCCCAGAAGTTAGATTTTGTAAATTGCCACTCTGTCTCGGCTAGTAAACATTATTTTATTTTCCAAAAGCTATCTGAACTTGAATATGTGCTTTGAAGCATACACTCAGTCACATAGTGAGCCACTGGACAATCTATGGACCACAACAAATAGCAAATTCCAGCGAGCTCTACACACCTCATTTAGTTCAGAACCTTGTAAGAAATTTAACTTTATAACTTTGTTTCAGTATAACCTGATAATTAAAATGTTCAGACTCTTCTCAAGAAACAAACAGTCAATAAACATACACCACAAAAGCAAACCACAGACTGAAAATCAAAATTCTATAACTGACATGGACCACCTAAAAACACATTCAAGAAATCACACTTGACAAGAAATAGGGGCTGTACAAAAACTTGACATATTTAAAATTACTCAATCCAAAAGATCTCCTAAATATAGTGCTCTGTACTTTTACTCTTAAGGTTAAAGGTTATAGGAGCAATTGCCACAGCCAAACAATCAGCATGACTCCAATTCACAGCCATCTGTCAGATGAAACGTATAAAGAAGAATACTTTTAGCATACCTGGTGGCAGATCTCACATGTTATGTCCCCTTTCTCATTGCACCAACGCTGAACACATTTTCTATGTGCATACTGTACATAACAAACCAGAAAAGGTCAATTCTGTGTAGTGTAAGGGTATAAGAAACTGAGAACTGAGAGCTGCTTAAAGATGAGCTAACAAGTCAACAACACTAATACCCAAATCTTAATATCTGATAGCTGAACAAAGAGACAGACAAATAATAATTTATACACCTTCAATGAAATACTGTATTTTCAAGCCAGAGTAGTAATCTGTCATTGACTGGCAGCAATACAATAAAACTAGTTTTTTTTTTTTCTTTCCAGGCAAGTAATCAATTAAGACGCTGATATACATATAACCAACAAGAATGTCCAGCTTGCTCCTCTACATATATTCTACTTCTTTCATACAACCTCATTCAAAAATGTATCCCACAATCATGAAGGATATCAAAATGTTCAGTCTCTGACATCAGTCTACCTCCACAGATCTCCTCCTTGTGACTAGCTCTTAACACTTTATTACAATATCTAATTACATGTCCTGGCATAGCTTAACCAACATAACATATCACATGTATGAGAATAACACAACAACCTAATACACAGCAAGCATCTGCCACCGAAGAAAAGTAAAAAAATTAAAAACATCCAGCATAAAGATTTACAAAACATAAATCTCTGGAGTTTTTTTTTCCCCTCTTGTTACCTGTAATATTTTTTAATGACCATCTTTTGCATTCACGCAACTAAACAAGAATGAAACTTGCAAAACACTGGGAAAAAACGCAACCTATTCAAACAATATACAAACATTAATGACGCCAATACATGGGCAAGCGTGACATAGTAACAAACAATCTTATTGGGTCTTGATTTTTTTGTAACTTTATGCTATATTTGTTACTCCGTAGTAAAGATGTTATGTTGTACATATTTGAGGGTGTAATTTTATGTTCAAATCTACATGATAATGTAACATAGCTACTGCACTAGTTTCCAAATGTTTATTCAATTTTTATTACGGAGTATGAAGTATACTGTAAGATCAACAACCAATGGCTGATACCAAGTGTCTCTCCAAGCAAGTACAATCCCTCACATTGGATTAGAGTCATGAGATTAAGATATAAATAATAAAAATTCCAATTCTTAGTTTATTTTTATTTATTTATTACAAGAAACTTCAACTCCTTAGTTTGTGGAGAGTAGTTAATAACAAAAAAGGATTGACCAAGCTTGTTTAAGCTTTATGTGAATTACTATGCAAAATAAAAGGTGTTTATCTTAATTTCTTAAATGATAAGACTTCAATAAAGGTTTGTGTTCCTGATGTTGCTAACGTGCTTAGAATCAAGGGCACCTCCTAATCCGGGATTCCCCTAAAGCAGCATAACTAAACCGTAAAACATAATTTAATAACCTAATAATCGATAATCTATAACCCAGCAACATTATTAAAAACATTGAATTAGTAATCTCAAATTTCTCAAAATTTTATTCTTTATAGCAAATTTGTCAACTTTTAATTATTTGCATGATCAAGATTAACCATTCAAACACATCAGAATCATGTCAAACCACATTACAAGTTACTTGGCTACCAATACTCATAAAAAACTCTATAGAACCCCAAAAGTTAATTGCAAAAACCAAGCTTCGTCCTATCTCAATCAAGCTATTACAACATTCGTCGCAAATGGTGAATTACATTTAATTAATAATCTTTATAATGTATACAGGAAAAAGAGGGCTGAAAGAAAAATGTTCATGATTGAATAGAATACCTTCAAGCTGCCACTACATCGGCAGGGAACTTCCAAACTAGCAATGCAATCTTCTTCCTGGCAAATACGACATTCGGCGAGCTGAATTAGGGGTTCATCTTCCCCTCCAGCTGAATCATCTTCAACCCTCTCCTCAATTTTCTCCTCCAACCCCGAATTCGACGAAGACGACGACGCTGATGTCGACGCCCCCTCCGTCTCTGTAGGATTCACCAAGCGGTCCACATGCAACACCAAATGCTCTCCCATTTGTACAATTAATCAGATAATCCAAATCCCTAAAATTTTCCCCAAATAGTGACAAATCAATCAATTCAACCCCAAAAAACAATTAAATGCAATCACATCACCAACATTATAACAAAAATTGAATTGAATCGAAAAATGGGGGGATTTTTTTTAAGGAAATCCAAGATCACGCTGAAGAAAAACCAGCGAATCGGAGGATTTCAAAATGCAGAAAAATAAATTGGAAGAAAAAAAAAATTAAAAATTGGGGAAAAAATTGAAGAATGCAGAGGATAAGAGAGAGAGAAAGGAGAGAGAAGATACCTGAATGACGGAGAAGTTGACAATGGCGAAAGAAAGAGAGAGGCTAAAAATGGAGGAGAGAGAAAATGGAGTACAATGAATTTACAGATACAAAAGAGAAAGAAAGTGTCTTGGATAACAGCAGATGGCCGCGTTTTGGTAATAATAAATAAATGTCATTACAACATCACCTATTCACAACATGTCATCCTTTTGTTACGGCTATTTTCCTTTTGTTTTTTGTCAAGTGTACGTTATTCAACTTATAATTGATTTGTGTCATTTTATTAACGGTCTATTTTGATAGTCATGCTCATGGTAGCTAGGTGTGGAGGTGCCTAGTCGTGTAGGTGGTATTATGGTAAACCAAATCATGGGAGGGTGTTCGTCTGCATGCTTGGGTTGTCCCGGCTCATGGTTAGCTACTTGTGTTTGTCGATGACATTTTTTTTAATATTATCTATGTTTTTTAGGTGTTCTTTGTTTTTTTTTTTAGTTTATTTATATTTCTTGTTAGAACTTCTTGTTGATGAAGAAAAATGTGGGAGGATATCATATGTTATTAAGAGCTATCAAAATTTAACTATAATGTGGCAATGGATCGCCCCTGAACTTGCACTCGTGTGATATCACCGAAACTCATCGCGACAAAAGATCCAAATCCAAACTAACACCTTACCTAATTGAAACTCGAAACTGATTATAACTCGACCTAGCATGTTATTGACCTAATCCATGGTGACTCGTTTATTCGAATCATCATCGTTAATCCGACTCAAACTATATTTTACCCAACTCAATTTTATTAATACATGGACTTTAATTTTGGCTTGACAACATATTGATACACTTTGTTTGCAATTATATGGGTTCAATAACATGTATGTTAAATTAGTTGACCGGAAGAACTAACTTGACTGGAACAATATTAAATTGACTTAAACTAGACCCAAAAACAAGATAGACACGACTTGAAGATCACCCGACCCCGAATAAACCTACCCCAAACTTGACTAAATACAACTAACCTAAACTCAAAATTGAACCTTACTTGAATTTGACTTTAATCGAACTTGTCTTGCATCAATCAACAAGAGTAGATAACTTGAACCAAACTTGACTTGATTTGAACTTAAACGCAATTTGGAGACTGGATTAATATTATCTAAGTTTGATATGCGACTTGATTTGACCCGACTCAAATATGACCTAAATACCCAAATTGACATCTTTTATCAATATTCATGCTAATGCCAATTCGTCCTAATTATTTCGTTTTCTCCTTAAGTTGTATGTAGTAATAAAAGAAATTAATGAAGAAAATTACAAGTTTGAGGTTGAGTTTACATTATCATAAACATTAAATGTTTCTTTTCGTGAAAGGTTTAGTCATGTATATTTACGAATTATTAATTATGGACATTTATAATCACCCACTAACTAAGTTATATAATCAGTTGTGATCGTTGATTTAAATTTAGATGAATAAATGTTACTTCGTATATAATAATGTCTGTAAGAGATTGATGAGAGTTTATGTCACCAAATACTCTTTCATTACTTGAATTTTGAGGCCTCGAGGATTTAAATCTTTGTTTGTTTTGATATGCGGTAACCTAGTTAACATAATGAGGAAAATTACATGGACCTCTAGGTCCTTGGTGTAGAATGTGGGATGTAATTCGAATTCCTAAATTCCCACAATCCACTAGAGTATAAGACACTACAAAGCACCATCCAATGTGACTAACTACAACTTTTGGCTATTGCCTAGCTAACTTGCCAAAGACCTGGAAGGCTTCTAATAGCTAACAAATTTAGCCACAAAATTATCTATTCTAGGTGTATAATACAAAGAACCCATCATCTAACCACATTTACGAAGTACTAGTTCATATTGATGATCACACAAGCGATGGAATTCACCTATAAATGCATGAAAAAACCCTTTAAGGTCATTATCACTCGCAATAAGACCATATAAGAAGCCATCCGTCGAAATAATCCACTAGAATTCTAAAGTCAAATTCTATACTGTTATATGTGAAACAATTCATATCAATTTCAGTGGCAAATTAAAAATAGTCGTACTCTTTTGACTATAGTGATGTCATGGCAATACCAGGAAGCATGTTTCGTTAGTACGGAAACCCCAGTGAAATAATAGTACAATACTGTTTTATGACTAGAACAAATTGATTAGCATACAGATAGATAGTGTATATGATAATCCGACTTTAACTCGCAATGACAAGATTGAGCAACATTTTTAAAGATTGAAATGAAACTAACTTGAAAGGTGGACTCCAGTCAAAATCCTACACAGAATACCTATAGTGATTGCCTGTGAGTAGCCTGTCAATTCGGGTCAACGGGTCGGGTTTGGGTCAAATTTCGGGTTGTTTGAGTCGTTTTTGTTTCAAGTGGTTAAGATTGCTAGGATCATTACAAATTATGATAAATGGGTCAAATTGAGTCTATTTCGGGCCATTTGGGTCGGGTTTTCTCTTAGTAAAATGAGTTAAAAACCAGGTCGGATCGAGTTGGGTTACCAGATCGGATCGACTATTGACAAGTCTAACTGTGACTTTGTGAGGTTTGACCTCGCACTTTGAGGATGCGAGACTTACCCTAAACCACGCTCGTATATAATATTTGTTAAATGCTAAGTTGCTAACCCACTTTGAGGATGCGAGACTTACCCTAGACCACGCTCGTATATATTATTTGTTTAATGCTAACCAAACAAATATGATTAACCATCCTAACCCAAAGTTGGGTACCATTACCATTCTTGAATCATGATTAACCATCTACCATCCTAATCCTTGATGGCTATGCGAACGAATCCAAAGATGAAACTCAGATTTGAAAAAACCATCTTTTCTGCTAAACGTCGGCACTCAGAAATCAAGAGAGAGTGAGCGCGCGTTAACGCCGTGGGAAGGAAGAAACGCAGAGAAGACACTTAGACACACAAAACTCTTCTCGATTTTCCTCCTTCCCCCATTTTCAATTTTCAATCTTCTCTCTTTTAC
This sequence comes from Chenopodium quinoa, assembly GCF_001683475.1. NCBI lineage: Eukaryota > Viridiplantae > Streptophyta > Magnoliopsida > Caryophyllales > Amaranthaceae > Chenopodium > Chenopodium quinoa. Next base: position 18,136 of record NW_018744041.1, on the reverse strand, counting down.
ACAAAGAAATCCCTAATTTCAACTTCTTCTTTCAAAATTCCAGAAAAAGGGGGCAATTCCATGATTTTCTCAATCGATCATCATCTTCTTTGATGCGCCGACCTAATGCCCGATCTCCGAAGCCCAATTCCGAGATAAAATCCGACCCAGATCCTAAAATGGAGCCCCTTTCTATCAAATCGTTTCAATTTAAGCAAAACCCTAATTCCAGATCCAGTTCCTTTTCAAGAATCCCAAAAGCACAACCTAAATTTAATTGGGTTACTGTTTTCTTTATTTCTGTTGCATTTGTTATTGTTTTTTACTTATCATTTGTGTTTTTGGGGCAGAGAACACCTGTAAATGGCCGGAAATTTGGGATAATTATTGATGGTGGGAGTACTGGGTCGCGCATTCATGTTTTTGAGTATAAGGTTGAAGGTGGGGTGCCAAGGTTTGATTTTGGGCCTGATGGGCATTCGTCGATGAGGGTTAATCCGGGGTTGTCATCGTTTGAGGACAATCCGGAGCGAGCTGGCGAGTCCCTGATGGAGCTGTTGGATTTTGGGAAGAGGATTGTGCCCAGGGAATTGTGGGGAGATACTGAGGTTAGGTTAATGGCTACTGCTGGACTTCGGTTACTTGATTTGGAAGTTCAAAATCGGATTCTGGAGTCTTGTCGGAGACTTATGAGGTCGTCGGGATTGAAGTTTCGTGGTGATTGGGCGTCGGTGATTACAGGTATAACTATATAAGTAATGCGAGCTGAGTTGCAATTATGATATTTATTTACTAGCTTGGTGGATTGATTAGCTTGGCTTGTTTTCTCAATTATGGACTACCTATAATCATTTTGTTCATTGATGCAATTGTATATGTTGTAAGGTCAAGATTTAGAAGATTAACATGATAGAGGACTTTGGTAATCTTTTATAAGAACAAAGGGGATGATTTAGCTGTAGTGTAATGTAGAATCTATAAACTTGATAAGGGAACTGATAGTATTATAGGGAGAGGAAAAATGGATCTCCACATGAATTAGGACAAGGACCTTGCGGAGAGATATGATTTGATGGGTAATGATTATGAAGAGTACTTATCATGATTATATTGATTTCGATTCTATATTGAGTCGTGAAAATTAATGTTTGGACTTGTGGTGGCTAGATAGAATAACAAAGGATTTTCTTATTATGATTACATTTTGACACTACACCAAGGTTTTACATTGAGTCCTTTCCTCTTTATAACAACATTAGATGAACTAATAAGGTTTTACCCATGATGAGATACTAGGGTGTATGTTGTAAATTATATTGGTGGACGAGACCAAAGTTTGGGTTAATGCTAAATTGGAGCAATGGAACCAACCATTCAAATCTATAGGGTTCAGATTAATGTTAAGCAAGATTAAGTACCTGGAATATTGTTTTAGCTCTAGGAGAGAGTCAAGCAAATATTTAATGACATTACGTGATAAAGTTGCCAAGAGTGATTGTTCTTAGCACCTTAGGGCCTTAGGTCAAACCAATAAAGGAATGGAGGAATTGACCAAGATGTTACCCAAGTATTCATTGGAAGTTAAAAGTGAAAATTCTATCAAATGATTATTAGACAAGCATTGCTATATGGGTAGGGAAGTTTAGGTTTATGCTAATTTTGAGCAATGGAAGCAATTGTTAAGAGTCTAAAGGGTTTAGATTAAGTTCAAGCAAAATTGAGTATGTGGAATATTGGTCTAGCACTAGAAGGGAGTCCACTAGTCGAGAGAGGATATAGTAGAGCATTATTTGATGAAGAGTTGCCCAAGATGGAATATTTAACTATAGGTGTCCGCATGTCTACTTCATTGAGAAATTGACCAAAATTTTCCCTTCATTGACCAAGATTGGTTGTGACTGAGATAGAAAGAGTTAAGGTGTATATATCATTTGATTGAAGGGAGTGGAGGGAAGGGATCGTGGATGACGATCATTGGAAATAAAACCTAGCTTCATGCAAATGACTCCTTCATTTAGACTATGCTTTGGACGTTGTTGTTGGTATGTTACTAGATAGGTTGTATACAATATGTTGTAATGTGAAACACATAGTAAACCTAGTGTAACTGCTGTACCAACTATTGTCTTTTAATAGTGTAAATTTGCTTGTAATTTTTTTTTTGTCAGTAGTAAACGTTTTTTAATATTTTTTTTTAAGATTTACATAAACTGTAGTCCTATTGCTGTATTTGCTTCAGTGAGTTGCAAGCCATTTAGTTTCATACTTTATGGATTGTACAAATTTTGGTTAAATTGGTGAGTTGTAAGCCAATTGATGTATAATTTTGAGTTTTGAGACTGAGTAGGTAGATGTTTTTCACTAAGCTAAAATTTGGCTTATATATCTGGATTTCTAGTTTTATAGCTGGTAGGTTTCTATAGATTTGGACTTTTGAGGAGGTTTCTATATTTCAATTTATGAAGATGGGTGTATTGTAACTATTGTGCTTTAATTTTGTTGGAGAGAGGAAATATCACATGATTTGGAGTGAGTGAAAGTGCAAGATTTTTGATGGGTAAGACTTTTTGGAGGCTTATCTTGGGCCCATAATCCATGAGGAGTTAGCTCTGGTGATAGTGTGTGTTAGGAAGTCTGTGGTCTATATATATATATTATTCTGATTCAAGTGAGTCATATTAAGGCTTTTTTCAAGTTGCATGGAACTCCAAATCACCTTGGTGTGCCTCTAGCCCTTTTTTTTTTTGTTTATTTATATAATTTGATGATACATCAGTTGGAAATGTTTTAACTTATTGGCAATGATCACTAATTGATGGTTGTTGCTATATTAGGCTCAGATGAAGGTTTGTATGCTTGGGTTGTGGCTAATTATGCCCTTGGTACTCTTGGAGGCGATCCTCACTTAACAACTGGTATCATTGAGCTTGGTGGGGCTTCTGCTCAGGTATGATAGTTGTTTGGTTGATGATCTAGTAAATTTGGAATGCTGATCAAATTTAAATTGTTTGTTTCGTCACTACATTTTTTAAGGGGGGTGTTTTTATATTGTGTGCTAGTGAAGTATTTGTCATTAGTTGAAAGGAGATAAAGTTATAGTATCTTCATATATAATAAGCTTTGTATGTTAATCCACTATATGTTTGTAAAATAAGGTGGTTGTTTGGTTGATGATCTAGTAAATTTGGAATATTTGGCACTTTGCTCTATTTGAGTCTTTAAAAGAATCCTTTGGTGGGGTTTAATTATAACCATACTAGCTCTCTATGCATTCAATGCATGAGTAGAATTTCACACACATAACATCTTATATGAAATATTTGCGGTAGTTATATATTTGTAAGGGTTTGTGTGAATTTTTCAAGCTTGCATTGATAATTTGAAGTGATATTTTAGGGGAATAAAGGAAACATGATTAATTGTAAGAAGATAATTAGGGGGCTTTTGGTTGGGTGGGGGGAAAGGGAAAGACATTAAGTAAGGGAATAAGAGAGGAAGGAAAGCAACTCCTTTATTTGTCACTGGCTGTTTGTTTTATATATAAAAAAAAAGGGAATCTAGTGTACTCTTCCATGCTCAGCCACCAGCCCACCACCATTATTCTCCACCACCTCCATTGCAAATATCATTCTTATGCCTCCAACACTGCGCCTCTCCCTCCACCCAACTCCCAACACTGACGCTACTGTCGCCCCTCTTCTCTTTTTTGTTTTTTTTTTTTTTTTTTTTGAGTAAACTTTTAGTTGATTTGGTTGCTTGGTTGTTTTTAGAGTGTTAAGGGTTGTTTTTTTGGGTGTTTGGGGGTTGTTTAAGAGGTGTTTATATAGATTTTTTGGGTTTTTTGGGTGGTATTCGTGGTGGGTATGGTTTTTTATGGTGATGGTGACTGTGGTGGGTGTGGGGCTAAATTCAAGTGGAGTTTGGTGTTTTTTTTTTTTTTTTTTTTTTTTTTCCGGGTGAGTTTCCGTGGTTTTCGGTAGGAAAGGGTGGTTTGGGTGTTTTCAGGGTGGATTACTGGATTTAGGGTGAATTTGGATGGGCGGAGGTTCTCGTGGCGGCTAGGCGGAAGTTCTCATCGCGGTTGGGCAATGGTTTCTGTGGGTAGTCGGTGTAGGTGTTTCTGGTGGCTAGGCGGTAATTTGGGTGGTCAGTTGGTGTTTCCAAAGGTTGTCTAGGTAGTTATGAAAATGGTCAAGGTAGTTGGGTGAAGAGGAGCCTGAGGGTTAGAGACTTATATTGATTCCTTGGGGGTGGGGAATGAGAGTAGAGGAAGTGGGGTAATGGGAATGATTGAATTTGTCTAACAAATATCATCAAAGGGATTAATGGTAGTTGATTGCCTTTCAATTTGTTGAATACCCCCAACCAAACGCCCCCTAAGATTTTATTTACGTACTTTAGAAGCGTAGTGGGCCCTTGAACATGTTTATCTAACACACTTTTTTTAAATGTACAAATATATTTTACTATCATAGCATTAGCTTTTCAAATGACTGAGGCTAATTATTATTGCAATTATTTTTTTTTTGGATAAATTGGGTGCACACGTGTAATAGATCTGTGCCATTTTTAAGATCTTACTTCCAAAGGAACTGAAGTTCCATCTCTACTGATAGTTATTTTGGTTTGGTAATATTTTTGTCATCTCTCACTGTATTTAGCTTTAAGTTTTGTGTTTTCTTGTCTTCCTTGTAGAATTGCTGTTATATTTGTTAACTCCTTTGAAACGCATCTGCTGATGGTTTGTCTCAGAGAATCCTAAATTGTCTTGTGGGGCTTAGAAACTTCTCAATATCTTTTAAAACCAATGAAGGTGAATGACTTAAAGATATAACCTGAACCCACCTTAAGCATTGATTATAATATTGAGCCTTGGTAGTTCTGGAATATGTAATGGTCAACAAAATATTTGGTAACTTTATCTTGCTTACGTGATTGGGGGTAAGCCGTGTACTCTTGGACCTCCCCAGACCTTATCCTTGGTATTGGGTGGTGGTGATTGACTCAATGTTCAACGGCTTAGTGCTTATGGATGTTGAATTGCAGTGGCAGGACATATCTTTTGAGTTCATCTGTATACATTGATGTTACAGTTTATTTTGTGTCTTAGAAGCTTGTTATTTCTGTTACATACTTACATGTGAATGGTTATAGTATTATTGGTTTGAAGTTCTGACTAATCTTCATGCTGATGCTTTTACTTAGGTCACTTTTGTCTCAAGAGAGTCAGTGCCTTCAGAGTTCTCCCGTTCGCTTAATTATGGAAATGTGACCTATCATCTCTACAGTAACAGCTTGCTTCACTTTGGTCAGGTACCTTTAAAACCAATGGAGTTTGGTAATTGTGTTTGAATTATACTTCCACATTGTTTTTATTGGTCTTCTAAATGAAAGAATTTAAGATAGAGCAAGATAACAAGATTTGGACCAATGCGAAGTCAGTGAACATCTCTTCCCTACAATGTGCATATATGACGAGTTTTTGTCGTGCAACATCAGAACTTATAAATGTTTGTTTTATGAGCTTAGTAACGGTTTCCCTTAGCTAAAGACCTAATGATTCTTGTGTTGGAGCTTTATTTGGTTTCACTGTTACATGTGAAGTAGTTAACTTGTAATAGTGGCCACTAGCTTTTATAGGTTTTCAGTATTTATTTAAATTTTTAACTCTGTAAAAATTTTTGAAAAGAAAAATCTTTTGTTTTCTTAGTAAAATTAGGTTCTCTTTCGTTGAGTCATCTCACATGTAACAGTAGATCTGGTAAAAAAGGCTACTTGAATTGTGAGAAACTCAGGATTGTGGCCAATCCCACCACCCGGCCCGGGGGGGGGGGGTCCTCTCCTTTCACGGCAGAAAAACCCCTTATCCCTCCCGCTTCCGATTTGTCTCTTGATTTTTTCCTCTCAAAATATTTAATTATGCAGTAACAACCCTATATGCCTTTCATATATATATATATATATATATATATATATATATATATATCGATTTTTTTTTTTTAAATTCATTTATTACTCTTTTTTTTTTCTGGCCGTTGGCAGCAATTAAATTTGTGGGGTCCTCTCTTGTTTTTGAGGACCTTAAAATCTTCAAACATTATTTTTAACTAACCAACCAGAATAGTCTTTGGAGGGATTGGAACAGTGATTTTCCCCCCCTCATTTTAGGAAGGGGAAATCCTCTTTAGAGATTGTTTTTGTTAATTGTATGGCTCCTACTTAGGGATTTTTTTTTTCCCAACCTTGGACTTCGACTGTTACCAAGTTGCCATTGCGTATAGAACATTTATGTTTTAAATCCCTGTTCTATTGTTAGTTTGAATTGTTTCTTAGAATCAACATTCCTTTGACCTGGATTAAAATGGCATTGTGCCACGTATTTGATGTGTGGAGCTTAAGTGCCTGTTAGCAGCTCATCACTCTATATTTTCTACACATCTTTATTAGCTCAAAGATAGTGTGAATATATTTGTAGCCATTAAGTTTAACTTCCTTTGCCTTTTATATTTTATCTTTTTCAGAATGTAGCTTTTGATACACTGAAGGATTTACTTGTTTCAAGTGACATAACCTTGGGTAAGTGACTATATTCCTTATTCTATAGATGCTCAAACATGGATACTAAAAAAGTTTAAGGGTCTCATTATAACCGGTTTTAAATTGTACATTGTATGAACAGAGCTGTGAAGTCATTTGGACATTACATGTGAAACAAACCCATTTTACAAAGTAAAGTCAGTGAAACTGATAGAACACACTATTTTTACGCCTTTTCTTGGTGGTAAACAGTGATGTGTTGGTACTATATGATGAGCTAAGTGACAAATGCCTTGTGCAACTTTTTGTGAATGGTGTTCTGTGACTAAATGTGTCAATTGATATTGCATTCAATTCAGTGTAGGTTATTTATTAGCTTTTGGATTGATAATATATTAATATATAACCCAGAGCTTCACTTATGTGATTGTTAGGAATTAGGATACAGAATTGCATCTTATATGTACTTGATGCCGTTGTAAAAGGCCATGCAAATCAATGGCTGTGGTTTGTTATTATGAATTTACGGTATTAATATAGCATCACAAGTTTATAAACTTCCTTGTGCAGCTACTAAATCATCTGAAGAGGAACTAACCATGGACCCTTGTACTCCTAAGGGATATGCTGAGAGCATTAATTCATTTAATCTTGCTCCTGATTCTTCGGCCAAAAAATATTTATCCACTTTCCATGCAGCTGGGAACTTCTCAGAGTGCAGAGCTGCTGCCTTGAAGCTGTTACAGAGGGGCAAAGGTTGTCATTTGTTCTTTTCTGTCTGAAATGATGCTACGTTTGATCTGTTCTGCATGCATTGACCATGATTTTCTTTATATTTTGATATAGTTAAATGTTATACTTTTGATAAGATTTTTAAATGTGTTTATCATAGGAAAATTTGCCAATTACAACCGATAAAAGTGCCCATTTTGCGGGTTACAATTATCTAAGTTTATTTTTGCAAATTACAACCAAAAAAAGTCACCAAAAATTTTAAATTACAACCAAAATCCAATTTTCGGCCACTTTTTATCGGAATATGATGTTAATCATTTGACTCCCAACCAATACTAATTTGGAATCATTTAATGATATAATGACATCATATTTTTTGTGAAAGTGGTTGAAAATTGAATTTTGGTTGTAGTTTAAATAAATGTTGGGCAACTTTTTTGGTTGTAATTTGCAAAAATAAACTTTCAAATTACAACCAATACCCAATTTTCGGTCACTTTTACCGGAATATGATATTAATCATTTATTGATATAAAAAATAACCCCCAACCAATACTGGTTTGGAATCATTTAGTGATATAATGACGTCATGTTTTTGTGAAAGTAGTAGAAAATCGAATTGGTTGTAGTTTAAAATGTTGGGTGACTTTTTTGGTTGTAATTTGCAAAAATAAACTTTGATGGTTGTAACCCGCAAAATGGGTATTTTTACCGGTTGTAATTGGCAAATTTTTCCATTTTGATACCATAATACCTTTTTTTTAATTTTTATTTTGGGTAATTAAACACTTAGTCACTTACATCAAGTTATTTTCTAGAGGGTTGTGCCTACGATCATTGCACTTTGGGAGCCACATTTATGCCTAAGCTGCATGGCAGATTCTTGGCTACTGAGAATTTTTTTCATACATCACAGGTTTGAAATTCTTTCTTTTGATGGAGCTGTGAGAATATATTGTAAAAACTTGTTGCTCTCCATTTGATTGGATATTACATTCACAAAGATTTCTTTTCAATTTCTGTTTAGTTCTTTGGCTTGGCTTCAAAGGCAGTTCTCTCTGATCTAATGGAAGCTGGTCAAGCATTTTGTGAAGAGAATTGGCCAAATATTCGAAAGAAATATTCTTCACTTGCTGAGGAAGATCTCTTACACTACTGCTTCTCATCTGCCTACATTGTGGCCTTTTTACATGATAGCCTTAACATTGCATTGGATGACACAAGGTAATTTTCTTTGTAACAATAGTTTATATTCTGGTTCTAACTAGCTCTCAATCCCCTGAACCCCTGCCCTAATCTTAATTTGAGGTTGAGTACAACTTTTATTTTGGATCGAATTTGCTATTCCTATTCTAAGCTGTTTCAGGCCGTCTTGCTCACTAATGGCTGTTGGTTCCCCGCGTTCCAGTGACCTGATATCTTGAATTCTTTTCTTATAAGTCTATTATGATGTCGTTTATTTTTTATTTGGATTAGTGAAGAAGGAAATGTTGTGATTTATCATGTAGTTTAATCCATTTTCCCCTTGTTTTATTATGCTTTGGTATTCTGCTAATTGCTGATTGACGGAAATACTTATTTTACAGCATTGGATATACCAATCAGGTGGAGAATGTACCTCTCGATTGGGCATTAGGTGCTTTCATCTTACAGACAACAGCTATAAATGGAGCAAACTATGGGTGGGTTTCTTTGATTAGTGACAACTTCCCTAACTCTTTCTTGATTATGGGTGCCACAATCTTGTTAACCTTTGCAGCCTGTTATGTTTTTCAATGGAGGAAACCATACTTCAAAACTATTTATGATTTGGAGAAAGGACGTTACATAATAACTCGAATCAATAGGTAAAGCTCACAATTCTTACCAACATAAAATCAAATACGTTGCCTGGTCGGCTGCTCAACAAAGGAATGGGTCTATGTTCCTTTTTGGTGCCCTATATAATTCTTTCGTAAAGGTATTCTGGGATGCCTTGTAGTATTTTCTCATGAAGTTGATCAAGAGTACCATTTTTTAAAGGGGGCAAATTGTCGGAGCCAAATTTTCCAACATAGCATTCAGTACATCCACACGTTTTGTCTGTAAATCATTAGTCCTTGATGTAAAGTAGGGCGAGGTGAAGCCCTCGTCCTGGTGCAGATATAAAATGCATACTGTCTAGTTGAGTTGTATGAAGTTCTGGCACTAAGTTTAGCTTTTTGGACCGTTAGGAATTATACTAATACAATCTACTGTAAGAAACCTGTTGTGTTAAAGCTCAGTGATGCAATTCTTTACAAAGCTTCTAAATGCTTTCAATCTATATTCATTTTTTTCCCCCTGTCAATTCTGTAGTCAAATTGTATTTAATAGTATGGATGGGATAGGAGCTTAATGCTTTTAGTATAAACAAAAGAGGGACTTAGGCGACAACAGCGAAAATTAGTGCAACATTAAGAACTATATGAGTGTCTACAACTCTGCATACACCTCGTGCAGGCGGTTACGCAGCACAAAGGACACACTTGATAGAGCCCAAGACTGACCTTTTGAAGCAGATGTTAACCTTCATTTAGAGACCTGTTTTCGAACAACCTGCATGCAAGTACTTCTATAGCGAGTATTACTCTTGATTGACAACTGAATTCACAATCGAGGAAGAATTTTATGGTTACCTAAGTTATAAAACTGTGATTGGCACACAAGCTTGTGCAAAATTCGAATAAGCCTATCAATTTCTCAGTAAACTCAGTATAATGCTCACTAAGATTTTAAAAATATGTTAAATTACACTCATATTTCACAGGCCACAATGACTGTATATAAGCTCTCCTTAAAATGCTAGATCAAAGTAAACTGTACTATCATATTTTTACTATTTCACCTTTAGAAAATATGTACTTTGTATAAAAGATAAATAAGACTTTTATTTGGAAACAGAGGGATTACAAGAACACAGATAACCTATCCTATCCACGTCAATAAGAGGATTTTTAAAGTCACCTTGCACAATCCAAGACAAATTAATAGAGTAACATATGTTCTTTAGGAAACTTTCACCTTGTACACCATACATATTAAACATTAACGGCACAAGAGCTTACAATAACATGAAACGATCATAAACATGTAAAGGCGACAAACATAGGTAATTAAGAGTTCAAAATTACCAATAAGACGAGTTGTTAAGAGACAATAATCCTTTAATTACTTAGCATAACATATAGTTTTAACTTAATTGGGATCAGAAGTTGGAGAGTCATCAGAGTTGGCAGCAAAATGTTTCAGAGCAATCTCCAAAAGACAGTAACAAAGCTGTTTAGGCATGCAGAACATGGGCATGTGATCTGAGTGTTTAAGCATCCTCACTTCTTTCACCTCATCATTCTTAATCATCCAAGATTGGAATGCTGGTGGTATTGCTTCATCTTCGTCACACATCACATAAACACGCCGAACTGATCCATATCTCTCCTCGGAAAGCTTACTCTCTGGCCTCGATAGATCCTCAAGGAACATCGATGATGGCCTTTTCAATGTCATAGCAAGCTCATAGTCCTTGTAACATTTCCACAAAATAACACTTGGTTAAGTAATGTATAATATAGGAACAAAATGTAATAATGTTTCCACATAATTATATGTTGTCCTGTATATATAACATGTAATAAGTACGTGATTAAACATCTCGTGCATTACCACGACTACATCTTAGTTTAATCTATATTGTGAATTTAATTAAAAACGGAGTAAGAAAACAAGTTAAGTATGTACCTCAGGGGGGGACAACTTATAAAGCTTAGACATGAAACGAGGACCAAATAAAAATGATGTAATTGTGTCATTTGGGTCATCGGAGCTCTTGAATTCTGTGTCCAACCAATATTCTTCTGCTGATGGCATACTTGCCATGAACTTTTCCAATGTAAAAATAAAACATGAAGCATTCATTATTTTGGATGATTTTATTAATTCAAAACAATACCACATCTGCAATTGTTAGAATCTTATAAACAAACCAATGTGAATTTCTTAACAATAAACATTACAAATTTATATTCAATCATACTCCGTACATATGTTATGTAACCAAAAAAAAAAAAAAAAAAAAAAAAAACATATTCTTGAGACTACAATTTAACTTTGGATTTTATACGAATTGATCCTCTTCTACTTGCATGCCCTTGTTAGATTTATTATTTGAAGGGCGCGTTTAATTAATTCAACCGGTTTTTGCATATGTTATACGGAGTATTTAGATTATTAACTGTTTGGGTCCAATTTAGTCCAATTGGGCCTAAGCACTAAATGATCCAATTAAAAGCCCAAGGTCAAGGTTCAACTCTCCAATTGTGCTAAAGTCAAAGGTCAGCCCACAAAGCAAGCCAATTGGGCTAAGGCCCAACCTCTCCATGTATGATGAGGTATAAAAGCCATCATATTGATACATTCAAAGAGGGGGGGATTCATTCTGATTCATGGATAGATTCATATGTTCATTGATATATTCCATAAAAGCCTCAAGCAACAAACTCTCTTGCATAGTGTCTTCTTCTCACACATTGTACTGACTTTAGCATCGGAGGGGCCTTCCTCGGCAACACCCCCGAGGCCAGTTTACGTGTGTTTACTGTGCAGGAAACCTTCGGCCCAACATAACTTGGACCGAATCCAGCCTTCTCCATTTCAGCGGACCTTCGGCAAGGTCCCATTGTTTTCACCCGAAACAATTTGGCGCCGTCTGTGGGGAAGACTTTCAAAAATCTTTAAGCCAAATACCTAACCAAGATCATCTTGCAATTATCTTAGCAGCAATGGCTAAGAACCGCAAGAGCAAAAGCCTCCGTCAAGGAGCGGGCGAAAAGCCTAAAACCCCTACACCATCGCCCTCGCCGGACCGGAACTCTCCCAAGGGTGCCGGCTCGGGGGGAGGATCATACAAGGAGGATTCCCTATCTCCCGTAATTCATGACTCTCAATATAGGCCGGGCCACTCTCGGTCTAGCAGGGGTGAGTCCGATCATAGGACATATTCAGTGTCCCAAAGCCAACCATCGGCTGCGCGCCCTCATTCCCACACTCGGCCGAGGACCCCTTTGACGGGGCCCAGCTCAGAAGAGGTGGCCAGAGCGCTGGCAGTACTCATGGAGGCGATGAGGGCACAAAATATGCCACCACCTCGTGATCGAACTCCTCCGCATACTTGGCACCAGCGGAGGAAGTTAGACCATGATGGTGGGAAGCTTCCTTCCTTCCGGGAACTGGAAGAGTGGGAGGAGGATTCTTGGAAAAATGAAAAACAGAGGAAAAAGAACCCTCAATTTTTAAAAGGATCCTCATCCTCAAGACCAGAAGCGCATAAGAGCAGCAGCTCAGCTTCTCGGCCAGAATCTACTCACCGAGAACCTGAGACTGTTCGCAGAAGCGTCCTTGACCGACTCGGCGGCCAGGAACCGAGCGTGCGTAGTCGCCTCTCGTTCCCTGCAGCCGAGGCCCAGACTTCCCAGCCAGGGACGAAAACCACTCCTACCTCTCTAAGAGGGCGGAGCGCGGTCCCTTCGGCCAGGAACAAGGGCAAGGCCGTTATGCTACCCGCTAGTTCACCATTCGAGCAATGGATACTGGAAGAGCGCGTACCCACGGTTAAAATACCGTCGCACATCACATATGACGGGACCACGGATCCGAAGGATCACGTGGCCTCGTATGAGACTCATATGCATCTTTGCCCCAGATCCGAGGCGACTTGGTGCAAATATTTCCCAACCACTCTCAAGGGGGTCGCGCAAGCGTGGATCTCCAAGGGAGTAAGGCAAGGCTCCGTAACAGGGTGGGATGATCTGTCCTCCAAGTTCAGGAGCAAGTTTTCCACGGCAAACCGCCGAGAGAAGACTACCGCAGAGCTCATGAGTCTGCAACAGGGGGAAACCGAAGCCTCCGAGACTACTTGACCCGTTTCAGTAACGAGTCATCAAGCGTCTCCCAGCTGGACCAGGGGCTAGCCGTTTTCGCAATGCAGAATGGCCTTCAGCCAGGAAAGTTCCTAGACTTCATGGTCATGCATACCCCGCAGACCTTGGAGGAAGCTCTTAGTGCTTCGGATAAGTTCATCCGAGCCGAAGAATGGAACAAAGCGAAAACCCAACCTCAATCCGGGGGAGGGAAACAGAGGCAAATACCCTTGTCTGAAGGCCAAGGCCATAAGGCAAAGGGAAAGTCAAAGGCCCCGGAGCAATCTTTGGCCAATGACCCAAAGAAGGAAAGATTTGCCTCATACACAGGCAGATACGAGTCCTACACTCCGCTCTCTCTTCCACGCGCCAAAATTTACAGTGTGACAAAGGAGGAGCAGAGTTACCGAAAGCCGAGACCACTCCCAGAGTGCTATCAGCTTAAAAATAAAAATCAGTGGTGTGAGTTCCACGAGTCTTCGGGCCACAACACTGAGGAGTGTATCCAACTGAAGGACCAGATAGAGGACATGGTCCGGAAGGGATACTTGAAAAAATACATCGCGGATCACCACGAGAAAAAAGAATCCGAGAGGTCAGCAAAGGACCCTCGGCAGGACCTTGACTTCCCCCGGAAAAACAGTAAAAAGCCGGAGGGGAAATTCCCTCCGATCAATGTTATCTCGGGAGGAATATACTCTCGGAGGGAGCACAAGCGCCACCTTAGAGCTTTGACTCACCAGGTGAACAACGCTGACATTCAATCTCCCCAGTCGCCGGTGCCGAACATGACGTTCACAGCCGCCGACTGCCGGGGGATTACATTCCCTCATGAGGATCCGTTGGTGATCATCGCCACGGTGGCCAACCACGACGTCAGTAAGGTCCTTGTTGACGGTGGCAGTGGAGCAAACATTCTGTTCCGGAAGGCCTACAATCAAATTAAGCTGAAGCCCAAGCACCTTACGCCGGTACCCTACCCGGTATCCGGGTTTTATGGGGCTTCAACTTATCCAGATGGGAAGGTGACACTTCCTGTCACCATCGGTTGCGATGAGGCAGCCCGGAACGTCATGATTGAATTTTTGGTCATCGACGCTCCTTCAGTGTACAACGTGATTTTGGGGAGACCCATAATTCACGAGATCCAAGGGGTCGTCTCAACTTATCATCAGCTGATGATTTACGTCTCAAACGCCGGCTTCCCCGAAAGGATACAGGGCAACCAAAAGGACGCCCGAAGGTGCAACTACCTCAAGCCATCCAGTAGTCGCCCAGATGACGACAAGGATGAGGAGGAGAAAGAAAAAGAAAGAGAGCCAAGCACAAAAAAGCCGAAAGGCCTAAGTGCTTCGGCCCAAGGATCTGTACCCAGAGGTAAAGGGCCCGAAAGGGAAAAGGCTAGCTCCTCAGCTGAGCCGCAAGACTCAGAGAGCCAGCCGAAGAACAAAAAGACTGGGACACCTGCTGACATTGGCAGCAGGCCAGATTATGAAGAGTCCAATCCATCAGCAATGGACATGGACCAACAGACTGAAACAGTTGAGTTGGCCGAAGGAGACGCTGAGAAATGTGTAACAATCGGGATGGACCTTGATCCGAACACCCGTTGCGAACTTATTCAGCTCCTTCGGGATAACAGAGATGTGTTTGCTTTCTCGGCAGCTGATATGCCTGGGATAAGTTCAGACCTCATCTCCCATAAGCTTAATGTTGACCCGACGTGTCGACCAGTTAAGCAAAAGAAGCGGAATTACTCCGCCAATAAGAACCGAGACATCGCAGCCGAGGTCAAAAAATTATTGGAGGCAGGATTCATCGAACCTTGCCAATATCCAGAATGGCTGGCAAATGTGGTGATGGTTCAGAAGCCCAATGGTACCTGGAGGATGTGCGTTGACTTCACGGACCTAAATAAGGCTTGTCCAAAGGATTTCTATCCCTTGCCGAGGATCGATCAGCTAGTCGATTTGACAAGTGGCCATGCCTTGCTTAGTTTCATGGACGCATTCTCGGGGTATCATCAGATCTTTATGCACCCCGACGATCGAGCAAAGACAGCATTCGTCACGAACGCTGGGGTGTACAATTACAAAATGATGCCCTTCGGATTGAAAAATGCGGGGGCAACCTATCAAAGGCTGGTGGATCAAGTTTTCGCCGATCAAAAGGGCCGAAACATGGAAGTCTATGTTGACGATTCGATCGTCAAAAGCAAGAAACTAGAGGACCATGTAAAGGACCTGGCTGAAACTTTCGCCACCTTGAGAAAGCATCAAATGAAGCTGAATCCGAATAAGTGTGTCTTCGGCGTGAAGTCAGGGAAATTCCTGGGGTTCATGGTCAGCAAAAGGGGGATTGATGCCAATCCCTCTAAAGTCAAAGCGGCGCTCGACCTTCCCGAGCCGAAAACGAAGCGGGATGTTCAGCGGCTCACCGGAAGAATGGCAGCCCTCTCGAGGTTCATTTCCAGAGCTTCGGATAAGGGGTTACCTTTCTTCAAAGCCCTAAAACTCCTGAAAACAAAAGAGCTCGTTTGGGAGGAAGAGCAAAAAGACGCCTTTAAACAGCTTCGGGAGCATCTGGCTCAACTCCCAACGCTGGCTAGCCCAGCTGAAGGAGAAACTTTTATACCTATATGTGGCCGTTAGCCCGGCCACTATCAGCGCAGTATTGCTGAAGGAAGAGAGTAAGAGTCAGCAACCGATCTACTTCGTCAGTCATACACTGACGGATGCCGAGACTCGCTATCCTCTACTCGAGAAAGTTGCTTTCGCGGTAGCAGTAGCTGCTCGGAAGCTGAGGCCCTATTTTGATTGCCATCAGATAGTGGTCTTAACTGATCAGCCGTTGGAAAAAGTTCTCGGCAAGGTTGAAAAATCTGATAGGCTAGCCAAGTGGGCTTTTGAGCTCACCGAATTCAGCATCAGCTACCGTGCGAGGGCTTCCATTAAGGCTCAAGCTCTAGCGGATTTCTTGGCCGAATGCTCATACCAAGAAGCGCTAGACAGTGAAAAGAAAGTCTGGACCGTGTTTACGGATGGGTCTTCCACCGAAAACGGTTCCGGGGCAGGAGTAGTGATAACTTCTCCCGAAGGCAAATCCTTTGAGTATGCACTAAAGTTTTCTTTTAAGGCCTCGAACAATGAAGCCGAGTATGAGGCAGCAATCGCCGGCCTAAAATTGTGCATCTCCTTGGAAGCCGATCATGTCTGCTTAAAAACAGACTCTCAGCTAGTTGCATATCAGATCAGTGGCAGCTACGAGGCCAAAGAGCCCTCCATGATAGCTTATCTTGCCAAGATCAAATCAGTCATTGCAGAGCTGAAAACTTTTGAGGTTCAGCTGATCCAAGGGGTCAGAATACTCAAGCCGATGCACTCTCCAAACTTGCTAGTTCATCTTTTACCGAGCTGAACAGATCTGTATATGTAGAAGTGCGTCGAGAGAGAAGTGTCGACGAAGCACCTGAAGTGTGCTGCGCTGACCCATAGCCTAGTTGAATGAATCCCCCCATCCTAGTTGAAGTGTGCTTAGGCCCAATTGGACTAAGTAGGACCCCATCCTAGCTTTCAAGCTTCGGGGAGAAACTCCTGAGGATAAAGCTTTGGCCTCCAAGATGAAGAGAACCAGTTCTAGGTTCATTGTCTTCAGGGGGGAACTTCTGAAAAAGTCCTTCTCAGCCCCATTGCTGAAATGCGTGGGACCAACAGATGCAGATTATATCCTACGGGAGATTCACCTCGGCATCTGTGGGAACCACATTGGGGGAAGAATCTTAGCCCACAAGGCATTGAGGGCTGGATATTACTGGCCCACCATGATCGCAGATGCTAAGGGGCTGGTTCGGAAATGCGAAAAATGTCAAAAATACGCTCCAGTTATCCATCAGCCAGCAAGGGGTCTTCAGCCGATCCTTAATCCACTCCCGTTTGCCCAACGGGGACTGGATATACTGGGACCATTTCCAGAGGCTGTGTACCAGAAAAAATGGCTGATAGTTGGTGTCGATTACTTCAGTAAATGGATCGAGGCCGAAGCAGCCTCGAACATTACAGAGCAAACTGTCAGAAAATTTATCTGGCAGAATATCATCACTCGCTTTGGCATCCCGAGAGTATTTGTCTTCGATCATGGGAGGCAATTTGATAACTTACCGCTGAAGCGGTATACAGATCAGTTCGGCATCAGACTGGCATATTCAGCGGTATGCCACCCGCAAAGTAACGCACAAGCCGAAGCTGCAAATAAACAGATCTTAAATGCCCTCAAGAAGAGGGTGGAAGATCAAAAGTCCAAATGGCTAGAGGAGCTCCCTGGAACCCTTTGGTCCCTTCGGACAACTGAAAAAAGAGGCAACGGGCCACTCACCTTTTGAACTGGTGTATGGTGCCGAAGCCGTCCTTCCAGTGGAAATTGGCTCTAAGAGCCTTCGAGTGCACCACTTCTCGGCTGAGAATGAGCGACTGATGAGGGAATCTCTCGATTTCCTCGACGAAGTAAGAGACTCAGCCCGAGATAGAATGGCCGCCTATAAGCAGAGAATCAGCAAATTTTATAACCGAAGGGTCCATGCAAGGCCTCTCAAAATTGGAGACCTTGTCCTTCGGAGTGCTGCTGCAGTTCAGAAAGGCCGAATCCATGGGAAACTCTCAGCTGCATGGGAAGGACCTTATGAAATTTATGATGAGCTTCAGCCAGGGACATACCGACTTTGGCAGTTGGATGGAACTGAGTTGAAAAATCACTGGAACGCTGATGTACTGAAAAAAATACCATGTGTAAACCCTTCGGGGCAGAACAATCTTTGTAAGTACATTTTGAACTAATGAAAGGCCTTGGAGCCGCCATTTATATAAATGTTTGCAACTTTTTTATCCTTTCAAAATTTTCTTTGTTCTATCTACTCTTTAAGGGTTTTTTTATTCAGCCTCGTCTGAAACCTTCGCCTT